>NC_138340.1:136344409-136944409 GCF_046562875.1 Panthera onca | reverse complement strand
GCTATAGCAGATAGTTTCAACATGATGCCTTCTGGATTTGAAAGATAAATGAAAAGGCAATTCTGTGAAACCCTGAATGTGTATGTTTCTGTGCATGGATGTGCTTCTCCATTAACAGATGTGCCTGTGATACACAGCTCTGCAAGGGGCCTGGAACAGGTAGCTTCTCTATAAATATTTGTTAACAGAAGATTTACAGCTTCAAACCCAAACCTTAGCAAACAAAGATATCCCACCTGAGACCTTCTCACTTCAAGTTGCCACCCATTGTTTTAATGTATTCCTATCACCAAATTTCTTGAATCAGTTTCAGCTTTAATACCTCACTTTATACTCAAGCTTTTGCTGTCATAAAATAGTCCTCTTTAAGCTTATCAATGAAAGTCAATTTGACAGAATTCCTGGAATATTTACTCTGTGCAAAGAATTTAATAATAAAGTAGACTTTTTTGAATTTTTCATATATTGTTAACCTCTTTGAACATTTGGTATGATTTATGAAGAATAAAAACAAGGACCTGAATGCAGATTGTGGACTTCTAATCCAAGCTCAACCATGTATCAACTGTGCAACCTCATGAAAGTTACTCAACCTCTCCGCATTTAATTTTCCTCCTCTGAGACAAGGGAATAATATAATATAATACAAATCAGAGACTATCTTTTATGTTAAAGAAGCTAAATTATTTACTGGATTAAAAACAGATTTTGGTATACAGTGAGCACTCTGGTTATGGGATCTCCTATTATTATTGTAGTAAGTGATGTAACCAAACTATATTCTTTGCTAAATCTTCAGGGATAAGGCAATTAAAATCTATTACATAGAATTCAGTATTCTTGCATGTTTAACTGTCCAATATAGTTATAATTTCTCAGTGTGTAAAAGCACTTTTCATATTTAGTAAACCCGAAGTTAAAAAAAAGCCACCAAATTTAAAAATAAAATCACCACTACAGAAGTCAAAATTATGATATCCAAGTTGGAAAAAAGCAGGTAAGCTTAAGCTATATCCTATCAAGGTTTAATCTTATCAACAATTCTTAAAAATTCTTCAATTGTTTAGAAAATATTTATTTATTTTCCAGCTTCATTGATATACGATTGACATACAGCATTGTATAAGTTGAAGGTATATCACATGATGGCTGTATATATGTATATATTATAAATAATTACCATGATAAAGTTAGTTAATACATCTATCACCTTAGTTACTTTTTGTTTTTTTTTCCAGTGAGAACACCTAAGCTCTACTCTCTTTCGTAGCAACTTTGCAATGTACAATACAGTATTGGTAACTATAGTTACAACGATGTACATTACAGCCCCAGAACTTATTCATCGTATAACTGGAAATTTGTACTCTTTGATCATCTACACCCACCCATTCCATCCCACAATCTACTACTCTACCAATCTTCTCTCTGTTCCTATGAGTTCATCTGAGATTCCACATATAGGTGACATGATACAGTATTTCTCTACATATATTTTACTTATTTCACTCCCTCAAATTTTATCCATGTTTCCCAAATTGCAAAAGTTCCTTCCTTTTTTTAATAAAAGGTACAGCATAGGGCATATAGGCAAGGATATTATAATGTTGTATGGTGACAGATGGTAGCTACACTTGTGAGCATAGCATAAGATATAGACTTGTCAAATCACCATGTGGTATACCTGAAACTTGAATAACATTGTGTATCAACTATACCCAGAATAAAACATGCTCCTTCTTTATGACTGAATATTTATATATATAAATATATATTCATATATAAATATATATCAATGCACACACCACATTTTTTCTTTAAAAAAATTAATTTTTATTTATTTTTGAGAGAGAGAGAACCAGAG
Source organism: Panthera onca (assembly GCF_046562875.1). NCBI lineage: Eukaryota > Metazoa > Chordata > Mammalia > Carnivora > Felidae > Panthera > Panthera onca. The sequence goes on along the minus strand of NC_138340.1, from coordinate 136,942,545 downwards.
CATGATCAGGGGAGGGGCAGAAAGAGGGAGATACACAGAATTTGAAGCAGGCTTCAAGTTCTGAGATATCAACACAGAGCCTGACATGGGGCTCAAACCCATGAACCGCAAGATCATGACCTGAGCTGAAGTCCAACACTTAACCGACTGAGCCACCAGGTGCCCCACCACCTTTTTTATTTGCTTATCCATTCATGGACACTGAGTTGTTTCCATGTCTTGTAAAGATTTTTTCTTTTTTATTTAATGAAGATGGATCAATATCTTCTATATAACACAAGGTATATTTATTATGAGTTCATTTATAATGATAAATAGAATACTCATTATCCTCAACCTATATACTTGTTTTTCAAACTGGGTATACAGTAAGATAAAACTTGAGAGTGCTGTTTTTGTTTCATCTTCTCTTTAAAAAAAAAATAATACGGGCGCCTGGGTGGCTCAGTCGATTGAGCGTCCAACTTCGGCTCAGGTCATGATCTCGCAGTCCGTGAGTTCGAGCCCCGCGTTGGGCTCTGGGCTGACAGCTCAGAGCCTGGAGCCTGCTTCTGCTTCTGTGTCTCCCTCTCTCTCTGCCCCTCCCCTGTTCATGCTTTGTCTCTCTCTGTCTCAAAAATAAATAAAACGTTAAAAAAAAATAATACGAATACTGGGGCCAGGTCTCTTCTCAATTTAATCAAAATATCTGGATAAGGCCAGGTATTGGTATATTTTAAAAGTTTATTTATTTTTGATAGAGCGAGCACGGGAGGGGCAGAAACAGAGGGACAGAGAATCCCATGCAGGCTCCATGCTGTCAGCACAAAGCCCAATACAGGGTTCATACTTACAAACGGTAAGCTCATGACCTGAGCCAAAATCAAGAGTCAGATGTGGGGTGCCTGGGTGGCTCAGTTGGTTGAGCATCCAGCTTTGGCTCAGGTCATGATCTCATGGTTTGTGGGTTCGAGCCCTGCGTCGAGCCCTGCGTTGGGCTCTGTGCTCGCAGCTTGGAGCCTGGAGCCTGCTTCAGATTCTGTGTCTCCATCTTTCTCTGCCCCACCCCCATTCATGCTCTATCTGTCTTAAAAATAAATAAAAAATTAAAAAAAAAAAAAAAAAGAGTAGATGCTTAACACATTGAGCCACCCAGGTGCCCCGGTTTTAGTATAAAAACCCCTCATGTAATTTTACTTTCTCTCCAAGGTTGAGAACTATTGGTGCACATGATCACATATGCAGTAAAGCAGTAAATTAATGAAAAGGAAAACATTGGAGGGAAAAAAAAAGTATGAGAAAGTATCTTTTCCTACTGCATTTCCTAAAAATGTATTTTTTAAAACAATATACAGATATAATAAGGCATTCTATAGAGCTGATAGAATGTGATTCCAACAGAATATTCAGTGCATTCATTAAAGTCTTATTTTTATTTTATGAGGACATATCTATTATATATGTATGAAAGTATAGGCACTTTTCCATATGATCAGAAAGAGCTGTTTTACATTCCACTAGTACTTTTTTTTTATAATTTTATGGTCACGTGAAGAATACTAAATCCTAATTCTTTGAATTGCATAAAAGCATAGGATTTGGGTCCAGCTAATTAGTAATACTCCTCCCTTATAGAAAATGAAATCTTAGTAATTCTAAGAGCAATCAAAATTAATTTGTTTAAGGAAAAGTTCATTTTCTTTCTGTCAAGAGCCTATAGCAAATAGTCATTATTAGTCAAGTGTTAAATAATATTCATTTGGTTTTGAAATAATGAATGAAAAATAATCACCGGTAGTATTTAGGCCTGATATGCAGTCAAAATTTGTGCTAGCTCTGGGAAATTATCTATTATCTTACAGAATATTATACCTTTTTTGCCTTTTCACTTTATAAGTTATCATTTTATGAACTGCATAGTCTGGGTAAAATTATTACAAATTCTGAATAGTGGAAATTTCATACTGTATAAGTACCAGAAATTTCATCTCACAGATCCTATTAAGATCTTAGAAATTCAAAATAAAATGGCTACTCTATAATAAATTTACATGTTATTTCATTTATTCATAAATTTATATATAAAACACACCTAGCTCTATGTGACATTTTGCTATGACAGTATTGCTCTGTGTTCAATTAAAAAGTCTAACCAATAGGATGCAAATAGCCATAATTAGAGATTTACCAACTATTAGTAAATACGGTGTTTAGAAACATTTTAATTTACCATGTTAATTTGAGTCTTATTGGGGCTTACAAGGGCTACATGAAATGTCTGATCTGTCAATAGAAGCCAAAACATGGATGTTAGTAAGTTTCAGGTAAGTCCCAATAAAACCAATTTTCCAGATAGGCCTCATTCTACTGTGTTCTCTGAAAGGCTAGCACTTTAGCTATGTTAAAGTCTGCAAATGGAAATATAGTTGGAATTGCAATGCCAGATACTTAAAATGGACTTTAAAGTAAATTACATTATAGATAACCTTTACTGCCATTTAGACACAATGTCAAAGTCTTTCCCTCAGGGCCTCCATTAGGATGTTCTCTCCTGTCGGTACAAACAAGTTAACTTTAAAATTGCATGTACCATCATGAGGTACTCTAAATTGCTCTCATACACCTCTCAAGGAAGAGCGTTTACTTGCAGAACTTACACTTGCCCTACTGACTTCTACCCTGAGAACAGGATTATAGAATTAACCAAGCACCAGCTCTTTTTATAATCTTTTAGCCCTGTACATTTCAGAAGGCAGTCAGATGATTCCATTTTACATATGATGATGGAGTGAATATGCAGATAATTCTGAAAGGGAGTGCTAGTTTGTAATGGTATTATTCAGAATGTCTCTGCACAGTTACCTTTTCCTCTAAAATTCTCACTTTCAAGCATTTTCATTCCTTATAATAACTGAACCAGGCAAGAAAGTCAGTTCATGTGAAAAATGCCCCATCTTCCACTGAGGCTGTTCATTAGGGGATCATTAGTAGGGACTAAATGAATGTTTCCCAGCCTAGACCATCAGCCTGTTAATTTTAATTTTGCACATATGCTACTGGTCTGCTGTGGTAGGTTTTCATGTGATGTAATACTGCATTTTATGTACTCACATTGGACCCTTTTGTCTTGCTTTTCATTTTATTACGCAGTCTATTATTGATACCTTTCTGTTCAGTTTTTATTATTTATTTATTTATTTATTACAGAAATAATTTTGATCAATGCAACTCGCAAGAAATGAAAAAAAAATGGCCATAAAAAGCAAAGAGTTATTAGAACTGTTTTGTCATTACTAAAACTTTCAAGTATTAAAACCTGTAGAAAGTCTTAGTCCTTTTCTACTCTTTAAATATCTTCAGTGTGCTTGTGTTTGACTACTAAGTACAAGCTGCATATGAACACTTAATCCTTGAAGAAGCACATTGAGTTTGAAGTTATTTAACGCTGCCATATAAATTTCTATTTGAAGGGATTTTCAGTTCCATCCTGAAGTGTATAAAATAATGGGGGAGAGCTAGCAGTATGATTTAATGCCTTCCTCCAGAAACAGCTCTGCTTCTAACAGGAAAACTAGATTTAAAAAAAAAAGAAAAATGGACAAAAATTGCTACAACATTTTTGCTCATTTCAAACTCATACAAAGGAAAGGGTTTTCCTTGTAAAGCAAAGTCCAGAAAAATAAAATACTGAAATAAATTTACAATAATATCCCTTAAGATATTTTCTTAATGACATTTTATGTAAAGTGTTTGTTCTGACAATAAAACTTGTTCTTGCCCTTAGAGTAGTCAAGTTAACAATTGTTCCTGATACACTTATATTTTTATTGTTTTATTTTCAATTCCCAAGTGCAATTCAAAAGGAATGATTATATACCATTCAGGTTTCTTATAGTTAACTTCGTTGATTTTTTATTAATAGCCATTTCATTGTCTTTATTACAATAAAAGAAGCTTTATCAAAACTTGATAGTGGATTTGTACAGGAAACGTTCCTAAAATATGTGAATTATATGTATTTTGGCTACTCAATCCCTTAAATTAAATTAAATTAAATTAAATTAAATTAAATTAAATTAGAACACGAGGAGTTCCAGAAAACCAAGCACAGATTTTATGCTACCTTCTCCTTAGGAAAAACATTACAGGTCAAACGTCAGTAAATGTCAGTAAAATAGCATCCAAGAAAATGCCTGAATTCATCTGAACATAGGAGATCAGTGTAAAGTGATACCTTGCAACGAAAGGACAGTACCTTAGAACAGAAAAGCATTCTTTCAGAAATGTGTTTTACTATGACGCTGGGTTGTGCTATGTTTTGTCACCCTATCTGATTTTAAGAACTGTCTGTATTAGCAGTAATACTGGTAAGTTTCATGTTTGGAGCTAAAAACATTGAAATTAAATAGAATTTTAAAAAGGAGAATTTTAAAAAGGAACCATTCTTCAAATGGTTCTTGAAACTATTCTCCTAAATATGTTTGTGCTTACATTCTGGTCTCAATGTCAATATTATTGCAGGGTTTTAGAAGATGAAAAGCCTATATAATTCATATAATTCATTCATATATTCAGCAACTCATCTTTTACACCTTTCCCCCAGGGGAGCCATATACTATCTAAATTCACTTTTTATAGTATAGGTTCTCAGATTTGCCAGATGACTACAGTTGCACTCTTTGCACAGCACTGCATCTGTAAAAGGATGTGAAACAAAATGAATCAATGTTGAAACATGCTTTTTCAGGAGACTAAAACCAAATATCTAAACCTGTTTTTGTTCGTTTGGCTTAGTTGTTTGTTTTTTTTTCCTTCAGATAAAAAGTTTAAACAACTTTGGACTCCCAAAGATTTCTCAGTTGCACTGTGCTATTTGAATTGTCTCCATTCTTAAACTGTAGGATAACCTACAACCAGTAAAATACACAAATATTAAGTATATATCCCAATGAATATTTATATACCTATGTGTGTATGTGAAATAGAAATATAGGTAGAAGCAGTGATAAGGATACGGTATGTGTCTGTGAAAGTATTAATTATATCAATATACAACATGTCCAATACCCATCTTAGTCATACTCCCCTGTAGGTAACCACTATGTGGACTCCCAACACCTAGCACCATAGTTTTGTCTGTTCTAAACTTTTTTTTTTTTTTTTGGTTCTAAACTTTATATAAGTGGTATCACATAGATATATTTTGCCTAAATTCTTTCACTTATCATTTTTACACTATATATATTGAAAGTAGGGAAGCCTTCATTCTGCACCATACTCCTTCCAGGTGAAAGAAATCAGAACTCCAAGCCATGGGTAGGGTTAATGATACCAAAGAGGGAGAATGCTGTGCAAAGGGCTGTAATAAATAGCAAGCTGTGTTGATTATTTGATGCTCAGACAGTGCAGTGTTCTAGGGTCCCTACTCTAGCCTCTAAACTTTAACAGACTAGACAGTAGACACTTTTAGCTTTGTAATTTTTGCACAATGACTCAACTTCATGTATGGACAATATGGACAATGAGAGTGAATTTCACGTAATTTTCATGTGTCACAAAATATTATTCTACTTTAGATTTTTCTACAGTCATTTTTAAAATGACTTAAGCATTAACCAAAGAACTAACCATTCTTTCTCTCAAGCCATACCAAAAAAATGGTAGCTTGCCAGCTGTAGTCCATAAGCTATAGTTGGCTGACCTGGAGCAAAGAATCTATATGTAAAGAACTCTTGACTAACAAAGACGTTCTTATTATGCTACATGATCTGACTTTCCTTCATTTTGTAAATGGAGAAATAATATACAAAGTGAAAGAAAAAAAAACTATGCTTGGTAAGGGGAAAATTCAGATACATTCAAAAGATATTCTACCTTGATATTCTTAGATAGTGAAACCAAAGTTTGTTATAAATAAGATTTAGAGACCTTCCACATCAAAGTGGTATCATATAAGGAATGGAGAGGGCCAATGATGTACTTAATTAATCTTGTTTTAAAAAATTAACTAAACTTTTGGGGCACCTGGGTGGTTCAGTTAGTTAAGCATCCGTCTTCGTCTAAGGTCATGATCTCGTGGTTCATGGGTTCAAGCCCTACATTGGGCTCTGTGCTGACAGCTCAGAGCCTGGAGCCAGCTTCAGATTCTGTGTCTCCCTCTCTCTCTGTCCCTTCCCAGTTTACGTGATCATGCTCACTCGCTCTCTCTCTCTCTCTCTCTCTCTCTCTCAAAAATAAATTAAAAGAGGAGCTGAGTCAGTTAAGCTTCCATTCCAGCTCAGGTCACGATCTCATGGTTTGTGAGATCGAGACCCGCATCAGGTTCTGGGCTGACAGCTCAGACTCTGGAGCCTGTTTCAGATTCTGTGTCTCCCTCACTCTCTGCCCCTCTCCCGCTCGTGCTCTCTCTCCCTCATAAAAATAAAATAAATGTTAAAAAAATAAATAAAAATAAACATTAAAAAAATTAACTTAACTTTAGACATTTACAATTTTAAGACAATAACATTTACAGATTTCTAAAAGCAATTAATATTTAATACAATTTTTGTTGCTTATTGAAAAAATATTTTAATATGATTTTTAACAAGCATTGTATCACCTTTTGACCTCTTTTGGCCTCCATTGAAGGACCACAAACTGAATAATCAAAAAATAACATCTCACTTTACTTAGCCAAATTATTTCTAGATATATTTATTAAATTCTTGCCATAGGCAGATAGATGCTGGAGGGAATAAAAACATGACCAAATGATTGCACGTTAGTTACCCATTTTATAGACATGCAAACACACTCAATCTCCCTCTTTATGCTATAGTAATAAGATTATATTTCTTCTCAAACCAAACAAAGTTTACATATTGCATTCAGTTTTAAGATCTCTTTAGTCTCTTCATCTAGAACAATCCTCTGGCATTGCTTTGTTTTTGATCATTGCTGTTTTTCTCACTATTATTTTCTTCTCTTAAAAAGACCAAATTGTAAAATGACATGCATTCTGTACTTTTTCAGATGTCTCTTCATGTTTTCCTTTAACTTGCGGCTATATTCTCTATAATCTGAGAGTTAGGTTTAGAGGCTTCATAAAATTCAAGTTCATGCATGGCAAGAATACTTCATAGGTGATATTTTGAGCTTTGTATCATGTTACTTTAAAACACATGTTGTTAGGTTGACCCATTAATAATGCAATGTTTAATGACTTAGTCTAAGGCCTCTGTGAAGTCAATTTTGTAAATTATATTTTTCCAGGAAATCGCCTAATTAACCTAGTTTATTTTAAAAATACATATATAGAAAGTTATATAAATTTGTCTCATAGAAACTTAAACTATCTCATGTCTCAATAGCTAATCCTCCTGTCATGTCTAATTTTGTATTTTTTGAATAGTTTCCTATTTTGTTAATTAGGTTAGCAATTATCTTGTTTATTTGAATAAATATCTTTTTAGGAAAAGTCATTTAAAATTACTTCCTAAAATTTAATTAATTTCACTATTTTCCACTAATTATTTTTTTGTTTTACCATTGCTATTTGTTCTTCTCTTTCCTTTCAGTTTATTTTATTGTATACTTTATATATATTCACATTGAAAATTTAGTTTAATCATCAGTCTATTACATTTTTCTATAAATATTTAAAACTTTCTGTCCCTCTGATCACCACCTTACCTAGAACTTTAATTAGAACTTTAATTTCATTATTACTATGCTTCAGAAATTCTGCAATTTGGGTTTCATTTCAAGTTTGACCCACGAGTTGCTTAAAGGAATTTTTAATTTCTCGATGAAATGATTCTGTTATGAGACATTTTAATCATCATAAAGTAATTTCAGCAATAGATTTCTAAACACATTTTTTACTTTACAAGAGAATTAGATTAATAGAAAAGTTGTGAAGATAGTGCAGGGAATCCCTATATACCCAACCCAAAGTTTCCCTATTATTAACGTCTTTCACTATATTGTGCATTTGTTACAATGAAGGAACAAATGTGAATACATTAATATGAACTAAAATCAATATTTAATTTAGATCCTTAGTTATTCACCAAGGATTTCGATTTTAGGGTATCATCTAGAATACTAAATTGTATTTTGTACTCCTATCTCTACAAGCATCTCTTGGATGTTGTTCTCAGATTTTCCCTGTTTTTGATTACCTTGACAATTTAGAAGAACATGGATCAGGTATTTTGAAGGATGTGAATCTACTAGAATTTGTCTAATAGTGTAGTCATGATTAGACTAGGGTTATGGATTTGGGGGAGGAAGATGATGCACATAAAGTAAAATTTACCATATCTATCGAGGGCACATACTGTCAACATGATTTATCACTGTTGATGTTAACACTGATCACCTGGCTGAGGCAATGTGTTTCAGCTTTTTCCTCCATTCTGTCATCTTTTGAAAGAAATGACTAGACAGAGACCAATTTAAGGAGTGAGAAGTTATACTCCATCTTCTTTTTTTTTTAATGTTTATTTATTTTTGAGTTGGGGGGTGTGCAGCAGAGATTGAGAGGAGGACAGAGGTTCTGAATAGGCTCTATGCTGACAGCAGAGAGTCCAATGCGGGGTTCGAACTCAAAATCCGTGAGCTCATGACCTGAGCCAAAGTTGGGCACTTAACCACCTGAGCCACCCAGGCGCCCCTACTCCATTTTCTTGAAGGCAAAATACATACATAAATTATTTGGTAGTATTCTTCATGAGAGATTTACCTCTTCTACTCCATATGTTATCTTATATCAATGTGGACATATGAATATTAATTTTATACATTTGAGTATAATACTACTTTATCTTCCTGATGAATTGCTCCATCTTTGGCCATTGGTTTTTAATCAGTTTCTGTATCTCTTTGACATATTCTCATGACAGTGATTTTTCTTTTTTTGATATTGCCTTATTTTCTGGCACTATAGCATAGTCCAGGTTCATGCTATATATTTACTACCCAGTTTTAGATTCATATATTTTCCCAAAGACATCTATCTTTATCCACAGAGAATAGGACCTTGCTATGTAGAATGCTCTGGGTATATTTAAAAATGATTATTCCTTCCTTTCTCATTCAAAGCCAGAAGGGGATCTTTCTTACATTTTCATCATGAGAATATGTCAGAGATTCCTGGAGGTAAAACTTAACCTTATGGTGTCCTCCATAATACTCAAGTCCCAAGCTCTTATACACTCAGTCAATAGGAATTCATCAAATTTACATGTAAGTATTCCTACCAGGTTATGGTTTCAATGACTTCAGTACTAAGTAGTACATCTATGTTATAATTCTTTGGATTTCTTGTGTTTCTTATGGGTCCATGAAATGTCAGTGAATTTCAGCTTAGGTTTTTTTCTTTTCTTTTTTTATAATGATAGTTGTAAATGGCATGTACATGTTAGATATGAAACTAGAAGCTCAATAAGGTCTTTTTAAATTATTTTTTTATGGGGTACACCTGGGTGGCTTGGTCAATTAAGCATTCAACTTTGGCTCAGGGCATGATCTCATGGTTCGTGAGTTCCATCCCCATGTCAGGCTCTGTGCTGACAACTTAGAGCCTCGAGCCTGCCCCAGATTCTGTGTGTCCCTCTCTCTCTGACCCTCCCCTGGTCACACTCTGTCTCTCTCTCAAAAATAAACATTAAAAAAATAATTTTTAATATACACTTAATTTTTCAAAACATTTATGAACTTTGGAAAGAATAAATACCAGGAGGAACTTCCTCCTGAATTACTTGAAAATAACTTAACAACCTGTTGACTCATGATCCCCTTTCTGGGTTGGGACTCCTTTCTGAGCAAATGGGAAACCTGGTTCCAATTATCCTTAATGTAATAAATACACTATTCTATCTCTTCATCCTATCCTCATGTTAACTGATCTCCTACCTCTGCTACTTCTCTGTTTCAACTCTATGTATTATGTCCATATTTGCACTTGAACACCCTCTACCCCTAAGTTACAATATACCATGCCAACCAATCATTCCACAAAAACCTGCTTCTCATTGTAATTGGGTTTTGATATCCCTATTGGGTTATGCCAACATATGCATGCCATTCTGGCTGTGTATCTTCTGACACCACAGGCCAGGCCACTGCTCTCTGGGAACACTCTCTTCACACTGCTTGTGCCTCCTACTCTCCCCAACAGGTCACCCCCTCATATTCTGGCTTTTGTTGACTGTGAGTTTTTGCAGAATGTGTCATGAGACTCAGATATATGCACTGCCATTACTCTTGTAATATGTTCTTTGAGAGCAATTCTAAATGTTAATATTAAAAGAATTATGTTTCAGGTGTGGTTATATAGCTTCTATTGTACCATATCTTATGCAGGTAGCAAATTCATATACCAGAAGCCCTGAAGAATTTATGAAAGTAAGCATATAGCAGATGGAAGTCAACATTTTATGAAGAGATCAATATTAGTTGAATATCTTGTTTTTATGGCTTTGACCCTATGGAATAACCTATACTGCACATGCATATGACTGAAATTCCAATAAACACACTTGTTGGCTTAAAGAAGTAGAGGAAAAAGTCCAAAAAACCATATCCACAATTGCTAAGAGAATTTAAAACTCAGAAAGAAGAGATCCAAAGAAGGAGAGCCCAAATTCTGTAAAATCTCTTTCTGATTCTATGGCTAACACCTAAACAGAAGGAGGACATAAACATGCTTCAACCCCCATTGGGAATTATGCCTACACTACTCAGTATAAGTTACTGGTAGCCAAATTATTCTTTGAAATAAGAAATCCAGGGGCGCCTGGGTGGCTCCGTTGGTTAAAAACTCAACTCTTGATTTCAACTCAGGTCATGGTTGCAAAGTTCGTGGGATCAAGCCCTGTGTCAGGCTCCACGCTCACAGCACAGAGCCTGGTTGGGATTCTCTCTCTCTGCCCCTTTCCCACTCAAAATAAATTAATATATTTTAAAAAATAGAAAATAAATAAGAAATTCGACTTTATGGGTATTAAAGTAGGCACTTATGATGAGCACCAGTTGTTATATGTAAATGATGAATCACTAAATTCCTGAAACCAATATTATACTACATGTAAACTACCTAAAATTTAAATTAATATTTGGGGAAAAATAAAATATAGGAAAAAATAAAACTAAAGAAAAAAAATGAAGAAATCCAACTTTGCGAATAATAAGCAAAACTAATTTACATTTCCATGGTCTACATCTACTAGTAAGAATAATTCATGGGGAATAAAGAATAATTATCCAAACATGTATTATTACTGCCCAACAACAGCCTCAAAGTAAGAGACAAGATAGGTAATCCATCCTGATATGTCTTTCCAACTCTCATCGAATGTGGTTATGTACAGTCTGCCACTATAGCCACATTATTGTGACACTTAACAGATACCACAAAGATATGAATTACTTTTTGTAGTAAGCTCAATCAGGGTTCTGTTTTTTTAATAATATTTTATTTTTATAGATCAAGGCTTTTCTTAGAATTAAACAATTTCATTTACTGTGATCATTACAAATTAAAGATAAATTTTTGGACATTACTGGGTTAAACTAATATCTTGCAGAAGTACTGATCTACAATATTTTTGTTTCTTATTCTAATCACAAAGAAGGATTGCATTTCACTTTAATAGCTGATGAGATGTGAGTATAAATGACATGTAAAATCTCTGAAATAAAGCCATCAAGAGTCAACAGATACTTATTTGCTTTCCCCCCTCCATTCCCGTACTACTAGTGATACATCAGAAGTAGACGTTTGTGTCTCCCTGATAGAAGATAACACAGGGAGAGAGTAAGGTATAAGAAAAAGGAAACAGGGAAAAACATGTTCCCTATCTTCACAGACACACAAAAGACAAACACTTCTATAAACTAGGACTAGAAGGGAAAATAATGCAGGTCATCAAGAAAAACAATAAACTAAGGGTGCATGGCTGACTCAGTCAGTAGAGCAACCGGACTCTTATCTTGGGGTTTTAATTCTAGCCCCATGTTGGGTGTTGAGATTACTTAAAAATAAAATCCTCAAAAAAGAAGAAAATAGAAAAAAGAAAGAGAAGATAAAGTGGTACATCTGGTAAGTGTTGACTGATTCCAAATAATTAAACAGAAATTCTCTAAATCCCCTATTCCTGAGTGTAAACAAAAGACATGCTCAAATGGTCTTTATGAAAAGGTCACTTTATATAGCTGCATATGCATGTCACTTTAAAAAGTGGCTTTGTAAAGCACTCAGTCATATAGAGTGTAGAAAACAACTGAATTACTTACAAGCAAACCATGAATGCTGAAAAACACTACTTTTTTTCTCTAAAGTTTATTTTTTTATTTTGTTTTATTTTGAGAGACAGCATGTGGGAGGGAGGGGTAAAGAGAGAGGGGCAGAGAGAATCCTAAGCAGGCTCTGTGCTGCCAGCGCAGAGCCCGACACTGGACTAGAACTCATGAACCCATGAGATCATGACCTGAACTGAAACCAAGAGTCAGATGCTTAACCAACTGAGCCACCCAGGCACCCCTAAAAAACCCACTTTTCAAGATGGTTGCATATTATTTAGATATACAAAAACTGGAAGAAAACAGTCACCACATGGTAGCTGCAGGGCTTATAGAAGTGTTGTATACCTGGCATTTTCAAAAAACAGTCAAAGTCCCTTTCAGCTTCTTTACACCCCCCTCAATATAGCATAAAAATAAAGACTTAGCAGAAATGATAAGTATTTCATTTGACTCAAAAATATTTCTGACTCTAAAATATTTACAATACTGTCTCCCCTACCCTTAGAAAATTAGGTGCTTTGGATAGCACAGAAAAGTTAACCAGTATTTCATCAATATGCTCCTTCTTTCCATAACAGGACAGAAAATGATTTCCCAAGTTCAAAGAAAAATGAAAATCACTGATGTTCTCTAAATAATTCAGGCCTCATATGCAAAATAGATCATCAATGTGCTTATAGTAGGAAATGAACAAATCTAAATGTAAGAGAGCTCTGATGATATAAATTGAAGCAGTCCTACTTCACTGAATATGGAACTGAGGAAACATGTAAAATACGAGAAAATGTGAGCAATAAATATAGCAGTGACAAATACGTTAAAAAGTTCCCTAAAATTTTCAATTATTCATCTTAGCTTTTCATTTTGTGTATGTGAGGAAAGAGATCTTGAGTATAAAATTCTAAAATGTGTAAGCCTCTTATTCTCTTACCTGTTTGACTATTCATCCATATAATGGGATGTGACAGAAAAGTTATTTTTCTAGACATATTTAGCTTGGTTGGACTTTCACAGAGCATAATTTTCTATTTTCGATAGACCAACAAATAGGAGCTTTACGTATCAGAATTCGTAAGAGCACAAGTCTTCAAGTAAAATATGTTTGCCTCCCTTACTGCTCTATCAAGTTTAATTATGCAAATACTATTGAATGAAACTAGACTTCTAGACTCCCTGTGTAGTCCTGTCTGTTACTATTGCCTTTCTCCAAAAATGTTCTAACAGTTCCTGTTGAAATGTTTAGATGAGTGTAATGACATCTAAAAAAATTCCCAAAACCAGAAATGCTTTCTACCTAAGAAGTGCTTATTAAGTCTGTTATTTGCCTAGCCCTTTATCAGGCATTCTGAGATATTTCAAAACATATCTGACTTGAATACTTAGCCTGTTAAGCATTTATGAAGAAGAAACGAAGTATCCAAATATGTGTTTCAGACAATGAACACTAAGAATGCCAGGAGGGAAAATAATTAGGAAAACTTCATTGAAAATATACACTCTAATCATTTGTCAATCACTATGTACATCATATCATCAAAACAATGTGCTACACATGAGATGACCCAAATTCTATAAACAAACTATAGAATAATTTGGATTTGAATACATTCTGTAATTGAGACATAACTCATGAGCTCTGGGAATACACATGAAAGATCACTATAAATTTTAAGTTTCTAGAAGGCTTGTAAAAGAGGTAATATTTACATAAAATACAGCTTTAACATTCTGCAACTATGACAGATGAGTATGATTTTTACTGGAGGAGAAGACAATGAAATGACATACAGAGAGATTAAAATAATATAGCTTACGGGGTTAAGATACAACTAGAAAACTGCTTTGGGGGAATGGTTCAGTATGATTGAAATTTAGGGTGATTTATGCATGGTAAAGTATACTGAATATAGACTGTAACACTCATTATTATAGCATACATGAATATTTACTAAAACATACTTTAAACTTGAGTATATAGACCAAAGTATCATTCTCATTTTTATTTCACAGAAGTCTAAAAATAGCTCTGAAAATAATATAAGGTAAGTTGAAGATACAGGAATTGATAGATGCTATGTTTATCTGTTATTCATACCTATATTTTCATTTAATAATTATTTTGAGGTGTTTGAAGGAAGCCTAATTACCTGATACATTAATAAGTGTTATCTTAAAAGAAAACAAAATCTGAGATAGAACACAAGGATGTTAAGAAGGGTTATATAACAAAATCAATTTTGTTGTGGTCAAATAAGTTTGGTAAATACTGAATTACAGAAAATTAAGCAAAATTCCTCACTATAGGACATAGGATAAAATAAAATATACTATTTTTTTTCAAAAGACTATTTCAGACAGCATTCCTAAAATGTTTACACTTCCAAATACAGTTTTAAAGGAGCATCTTAATGGAATAATGTCTAAGGAACACATTTTGGAAGCATAGCTTTTAAATTATTAATTTCAATTACCCAAAACTTCCAATAAATGTTTAAGTCAAAAGAGATGAATCCAATTAAAGAAAAAGTGAGATGGAAGGTGACTCTCATATGATACTTCTACCCTATTTTTCCCTTCCTCTAGGAATGTCACAAGTGGCTATCTTAATTTCTAAACATTTTAGGAAGCTTCTAAAGTCAATATGCTTTAATTCTCCTCAGAGTCTGCTGAATTAATCTGCAAAAGCCAAGAGGTGCTGTTGACTAAAAATTTTTGGTAATATATCAAGTGTAGCAGAGTACAGAATCCATTACACTTCTTCTCACTGAAAGAAGGTTTAAGTGTTTCCCTTCATTATTTTTTTCTTTTTAAAATACCTTTCTTGAAATAGAGTTGATACTAGGCACACTGAACATATTTAATGTGTACAATTTGATGAGTTTGGATATTTATAAATATTTGTAATATCATCACCACAATGAAGATAATAGATATATTCAACACATCCTCAAATTCTCTTGTGTCCTTCTGTTTTCTCTTGTGGAAATAACACTTACATTTTGAGGTACATACCATATTGTTAATTATAGGCATCACGTTGTACAGTATATTTCTAAACTTAATTCATCTAGCATAACTGAAAACAATCCCCCCATTTCCCCTACCCCCAGCACCGGCAAGTACTCTTGTATTTTCCGCTTTATAAGTCTATTTTAAATACATACTATAAGTGGAATCACACAGAACTGTCCTTAAGGTTCATCCATGTTAACACAAATGGCAAAATTTTCTTGTATGTTTAATTTTTAATAGTATTTCATTATATATATACTCCACATTTTGTTTATCCATTCATCTGTTGATCAAAATTCAGGCTGTTCCCATATTTTGGCTATTGCAAAAATGTTGCAGTAACATGGGAATGCAGATATCTCTCTGAGATTCTACTTCAGTTCTTCTGGATATATACTCAGAAGTATAGGGATGTGTACAAATTTGAAACATTGTGCTTTTGGTGGAAATGTCAATAGTGCAGAAACTATAAAAAACAGTATACAGGGTTCCTCAGAAAAAATTAAACATGGAACTATCATATGTCTCTTCCTTATTGAAGAACACTGAACATGGCAAAGGGAACACAGGAGGAAAAAAAATCAAAAAACAAAAACAGGGACATAGGGCATTAAGGAAAAAAACGGAGTAATTAGATCATTTCTCAGGCATACATCTAAAGCAGGGGGGTGGGCAGCATTTGCAGAATATAAGGAGTGTAAGTGAAATACAACACCATCCATGGAAAATGACTGATAAAGCCATGTACCGAAAGGCTATTACACTCAAACTAATTCAAATGCCCAAATGTGCCATTTCTTTCCTCTCTGTATCACCACATACAGGCCCTTCAGCTAGGTAATTCTGACCTATCTGAACAAATTCAGGTCAGCATCACCGTTTTCAGAATACCATGTCAACGAATATGTTTTTGTGTGCTATAATTTAAACTATCATAATGAGAATCTGATCAATCGATTGGGATGAACTCGATAACCCTTGCACAGGAAAGTGTTTTGTGGATGTTCACTGAGCACATGAAGAAGTGCCCATAAATCCAAGATACAGTTACTTTGACATCTCTTCAGAGAAGACAAGGTTATGATCAGGGTTGCAAATATTTTACTAAGAATATAAAAGGCATATGTAATTTATTTACTCAGAAATACTTTATTTGTATCTAAGCCTGTGACTCAATGCTTCTTTTCACATATTCTGAGGAAGGGTTCATTTTCTACTCTCATAAGCTACATTGGAAGATAGAAAAGTAAAGTCACTGTGGAGGGAGAAACTGCTCATCATAATTCACCCATACTGGGCTTTTCACTCTCTAAAGAATTTTACCTGAATGTTAAATCTGAGAAAGTAGAATGACCTAAAAAAAGGAGAATTATATAAAAGGCAGGCAGGATTAATTCTTCAGGGATGCACAGAGCATAATATAAAGCAATGTGGCATAAATGTCAATGGCAGGGAGAAGCAGCTGCAGACTGGGATGGAATAAAGCAATCAGCAGCAGCAGGACTCTGAAGGAAAACATGGTGTGACTGCAAGGGTAAGAAGCAGCATTTCTGGAGACAGACACAGACTCTACTGGCACTGTCTAAAATAATAATTTGTCAAATGGCTCACAAGAGTGTCAGAACAGAAGGGGCAGCTGGTCACTGGGTATTTTATCACAGTTGTACATATGGGGCATAATAATAGGAACCAAAATCATCGGTTGAAGGACAAATACATAATTATAAATAAGATACATATTCATATAAAGGTACATTAAATTAGCCCTAGCTATCCCAGTTAATGTTTCCTTAGTTTTTTACTCTATCCATGCCATATATTTGTGCAATATGATATACTTAATATAATGATGTTGTGCACTAGAATGAGTAAATTCCATAAGTTCCAGAGTCCATGACTATTTGCCTGGTCTATAAAAATGTTCAATTAATATTTGTTGAATGAGTGAATACAGATTCATGCATTTTAACTTTCATGCAATCCTCCTCTACTAAGAGGTTAGAAGAAAATCCAGAACAAAGAATTCACATAATTTATTCCTTCTCCATCAACTACTTTTAAAATTACTTTATACATAAAATTAAATAATAATTACGGAATATATTTGGAATATAATGAAAAATTAATTTCCTCTAACTCTAGAAAAGAAACCAAAACATCTCAGTGTTACTTTTGCTTACTAATACGATAGAGTGTTTTGAACAGCATGCAAATAGTGTTAAGAGCAATGTTTCTAAAGGAAAAAAAAAAAAAAAAACGAAAAGCTAGACAAAATATATGGAATACTAGAAAAACTTTTTGGGGGGCCAGTCAATGTCAGAGAGATTCAGAGGCAACTGCACAGAAAGATCCAAGAGTCCCGAGGGAGCAGAAATGTAAAAATGTTAGTCTACAAGTTAGCAATCACAATATTCTCGCAACAGGAAGAATGCAGATTTTATTTTGTTAGTTAGCAGGGATGCTATGAAGAACAGAATTCTGTTGGTCTCATGGGATTGGAGAGAAAACTCCAGAGACTTGAAGGGCAAGATACTAACTACTTAGAGGCAAAACTGAGGAACTTAACCTGGCATACTGCCATTTTTCCCTTTAAGGTAAGCCACCTAGTTTAGGAAATTAACAGAAATTGCATAAATATTCCAGTAAGTAGATCAGGGAATTCAGTAACTCCATTGTGCTAAAGAGAAAATAATTCTATTTCAAAACTCACCAGATACACCAGAGGCTTATATCCAGAATCTAGAGCAAACAAAGTGTTGACAGAACTTCACCAAAGTTCAATTTAGTCGTACCAAAGTCCCTAGTTAGATGAACACGATTGGTCCTTAATGTGTCTGCCTAGCAAAGAATACAATAAACTCTCAAGTATGGCAGATTTTTAAATATTATACAAATGTCCAGGATTTAAGTAAAAATTTCTAGTCATGTCTATAGAAATGTTTATGCAATAGAAACAGAAGAGAGTAAATAGACAATGGCCATAAGCTCCTTTAATTTACCAGTATTAACATGTTCAACAAAATAAAGGCAAGTTACGGAGAAAAAAAAATTGAAAAGACAGAAAATTTCACTAGAGAATAAACTTCTTAAAAAGAATCAAATGGATAATGTAGAATCATCAATTTAAAAGCTGAAATTAGGGGCGCCTGGGTGGCTCAGTCGGTTAAGTGGCCGACTTCGGCTCAGGTCATGATCTCGTGGCCTGTGAGTTCGAGCCCCGCGTCAGGCTCTGTGCTGACCGCTCAGAGCCTGGAGCCTGTTTCGGATTCTGTCTCCCTCTCTCTCTGATCCTCCCCCATTCATGCTCTGTCTCTCTCTGTCTCAAAAATAAATAAACGTTAAAAAAATTTTTTTTAATAAATAAATAAATAAATAAAAGCTGAAATTAAGTATTCAATAAACAAATTTAATTGAAGACAGAGTAGTGAAAGGTTAGTAGAAAGTAAGATTGTGAGATCAATAGAAACTATCCAAACTGAAGCATTGAAAAAATAATAATTATAGTAAAATGATCTAACACAAGGATGAAAGATGAGTCAGAGGATGGACTCAAAAAGCAAAAGCAATAATGAAAGAAATAGTAAATATTCCAAAACCTGATGAAAAAGATTAACCCAAATTCAAAAGGGTCTACAAATTCCAGACAGAAAAACAAACAAACAAAAAAAAACCAAACAAACAACAACAACAACAAAAAAACAAAAACATCAAGAAAAGTGAATTCCACAATGGAGAGAGTTCCTAAATGTGAAATCAGGTAAGCCAGGAAGACATTTCAGTAACACGTTTAAAGTGCTGACAGAAAACAGTTCTTAACACAAATTAATCTACTGAATTAATGAAATCCCAAACAGCCAGAAGATGTCTCATGAAAATAGATAAGCCAATTCTAAAATGTGTATGCAATACAAACAACTTAGAATATCCAGGTTAAGATTAAGTTGAGCTTGAAGAAAAAAAAAAAAAAATTAGTCAACTTATACTACCAGGTATCATGACTTAGATCTGTCACAAAAGACAACTAAACCTATAAAACATAAAACACTCCAGGAACAGATTCACTTACATAATGGTCATTTGATTTACAATCAAGGCCCTGCCATAATGTAACATAAAAAGTACCCTATTTTCAATAAATGGGCTGGAGCTCAGGACTGGAATCCACAACTAAGCCTATGTAAAGCCTGGTCACTCTGGGAAAAACACAACCGGATATACAAAAGCTACTTCAGGATGCCAGAGGGCAAGGGAACTCATCAAAACAATCCACTTGGATCACTTCCAGGTTTGGCATTTCCGAGCTGGTCTCACAAAGACTTGGTAATTTCTGTGACCAGAACATGAAAGTCCTCTCCAATGAAGTTAGGAAGCTTTACAATCAGATGAACTTTTGGCAGACTGCTTCCATCTCTGATCACACATATTAACCACCCAGCATTTACATTTGAAGCCTGAAAAACTTTGGACTAGCTGGACCACATTCAATTAACTTCCGTTGACCAGAAGATGAGTCTGGAGAAAGAAGAAGTGCCCTAAATCACCCACTAACCATCCCTCAAGCTGGCTATATCAACTTAATATCTACATATAAAAATGTAGATGCTCTAGGCACATCACATAAAAATTCAACTCCAGATGAATAATAGTTACATAGGTGATCTCATTTTACAAAAATTAATTTATCTGCCCATTTATAATTTATATACTTTTTATAAATATATCAATGACATATTAATCTTAAAAATATCTTTGCATATCTCCTTCTAGTTATATTACTACATATAATTTTTCTTATTTTCTCTTAGATTATATTAACTATGCCTATAATAACATCAAGTAATATTTTTTTGCTTATAAAATTATTGCATATTCATTGTAGAAAATTAATTTCAGTATATTCATATGACTTTTATATGTATAATTATGTATGTAAATTAAAAGTACAGCTGAATTTTAAAGCATCACTAATACAGCCATTGTTAATGACACCAGAAGGAAGAAAAATTAACTAATGCTTGGTAATTTTATAATATCTGCTACTGCGATTATTAGTTTGTTAATCTTCTGCAGTTAGATAAATGATTGAGACATTTAACACTAATTTCAAAAATGCAAAATATGATGACTGTTTTTTTGGCAAGGAAAATAGGCATTCAGTTGTATCTCTGATTTTCATTTTTACTATGAATGTTGGTTTTCACTCAGCATTTCTTTTTTTTTTTTTTTTTTAATTTTTTTTTTTTTCAACGTTTATTTATTTTTGGGACAGAGAGAGACAGAGCATGAATGGGGGAGGGACAGAGAGAGAGGGAGACACAGAATCGGAAACAGGCTCCAGGCTCTGAGCCATCAGCCCAGAGCCTGACGCGGGGCTCGAACTCACGGACCGTGAGATCGTGACCTGGCCGAAGTCGGATGCTTAACCGACTGCGCCACCCAGGCGCCCCAGCATTTCTTTATCTATTTATCTGATCTCATTTTATCTCACCTATACCATGCTGATATTTTCCTGATTTCCAATCTCACTCCTAGGAGTTAACCCATTATTAATAAGACTATGTGTGGGTATTTGTGTGTGTATGTGTATTCCCAGATTACTGTCTTTTGTAAACTAACTGTTAAATCACAGTGTGGAAAATCATACTCTTCACACTAATACACTTTTAAAATAAGTTTATTGTGATATACACAAATCATAAAATTTCCCCTGTTCAAATTTATACAATTCAGTTGTTAGTATATTTATGTAATTGTGCAATAAGCACCACTGTCTAATATAGAACACTTTATGACCTCAAAAAGAAACCCATTCACATTCACTCCCCACTTAATCTCCCCAGCCCCCGGAAAACACAAATCTACCTTTTGTTTCTATGCGTTTGCCTCTTCTGAAGATTTTCTATAAATAGAATCATTCAATATATAGCCTTTTAAAAGTCGTTTTTTTCACTTACTATCATTTTTTCAATGTCCATCTGTGTTTCAGCATGTATACGTTCTTCATTACTTTTCATTGCTAAATTACATTCCATTCTATGACAATACCACATTTTGTTATCCATTAATCAGCTGATGGACATTTGGGTCATTTCCAAGTTTTTCTTAATTTTTAATAGCTGCTAGGAAAACTCCTGTGGAGGTTTTTTTTTTTTTTTTTTAAGTTTATTTATTTATTTTGAGAGAGTGTGTGTGAGCTCAGGAAGAAAAAGAGAAAGAGGAAGAGAGAAAATCCCAAGTAGGCCATCTGCAATGTCTATGCAGATCCCAACGCAGGACTCGATCCCACGAACCATGAGCTCATGACCTGAGCGGAAATCAAGCATCAGATGCTTAACCGACTGAGCTGACTGAGCCAGCC
Source organism: Panthera onca (assembly GCF_046562875.1). Classification (NCBI taxonomy): domain Eukaryota; kingdom Metazoa; phylum Chordata; class Mammalia; order Carnivora; family Felidae; genus Panthera; species Panthera onca. The sequence continues at coordinate 136,920,905 of NC_138340.1, read as the reverse complement.
AGGCACCCCACTCTTGTGAAAGTTTTTAGGTGGGCGTATGTTTTTAATTCTTTTGAGTATATGCCTATATATAACATTTTGTGAAACTATCAAACTGTTTCCAACATGTCTACACCATTTTATAATCCCATCAACAATGTACAAGAGTCCTGATTTCTCCAAATTCTTGTCAACACTGGTATTTGTGGATCTTTTTGTTTCTTTTTAATTTTATCTATTCTAGTGGGTATGATGTGGTATCTCTTTTGATTTAAATTTCCCTAATGACTAATTGTGTTGAGCATCTTTTCATGTGCTTATTGATGATTGCATATTTAGAGAAATGTCTTTTAAATCATTTGCATATTTTTAATTGAGCAGTTTATATTCTGGTTAAGTATTCTTCATATGTTCTGTATATAAGTCCATTTTCAGGTGTATGATTTTAAGATATTACACTAATGACAGGTGTTTGCCCTCTTTGGATGATATCCTTTGAGGTACAAGAATTTTTAACTTTATAAAGTTAATTCAGCCTAATTTTTTTTTTTTTTTTGCTTGTGATGATTAAGTCATACCTAAGACACCATTACATATAGGCGATTTACTCCTGTATCTTTCTATGAGTTATAATTTTAAATCTGACATTTGTGTCTGTGATCATTTTGAATTAAATTTTGCATATAAATGTAAGATAGGGATCAGTTATCTTATTTTCTACGTAGATATATGGCTGCCTCAGCACCATTTGCTACAGATATTGTATATTCCCTATTTACGTGTCTTAACAACCTTGTTTAAAATCAGTTGACCATGAGTTCATTTTGATACTCTCAATTATATCTACTTATCTCAATGTTGTTGCTTATGCAATACCACCCTGTCTTGACACTGTAGCTTTATAGTAAATGTAGAAATCTGGAAGGGTGAGCCTTCCAACTTTGTGCTTCTTTTTAAGATTGTGTTGGCTAATCTGAGTCTGTTGCATTTCCACATGGTTTAAGGATCAGCTTATCAGTTTACACAAAAAAGGCAGCTGGGAATTTTATAGGAATGGCATTGAATCAGTAGATCAATTTAGGGATTACTGCCATCTTAAAAATAACGTCTTCCAATCATTAGCATTGTAGATCTGTCCATTTATTTTGGCCTCTTTTAATGTCTTTTAACAATGTTTTTATGTCAGTGTACAAGTTTTGAACTAATTTTGTTAAACTTAACCCTATTTTTTCTTCATGCTATTGTAGATGTAATTGTTTTCTTAATTTTCATATTATTCATTGCTATTGTACAGAATTGCAACACATTTTATATTAATCTTTTATTCTGGAAACTTTTTAAATGTATTTATTACTTCAAATAGGTTTTTCTGTGTGTGTGTGTGTGTGTGTGTGTGTGTGTAGTGTATAATCTGTGACTAGAGATAGCTTCCCTTCTCTTCCAATTTGGACTTTCCCCCCCTAATTTTCCTGACTAGAACAGTGTGTTGAATAGAAGTAGTAAGACACAAACATTCTTGTCTTATTCCTTTTCTTAAGGAGAAAGCATTCAGTCTTCCATCATTAAGTATGATGGAAAAAGTATTAGTTTTACATGCAATGTTTTATCAAGTCATATCTATTCCTTTCTATTCCTAGTTGTATGATTTCTCTGTGTGTGTGTGTGTGTGTGTGTGTGTGTGTGTGTGTGTGATTTTATTGTGAATGTGTGTTGCATTTTATCAAATGCTTTTTTTTTATATCTATTGGGATGGTCATATCATTTTTGTCATTTATTCTTTTATATGATGTGCTTACATTAATCCCACTTAGTCATGGTGTATAATACTTTTCATATATTGCTACATTGAGTTTTCTATTATTTTTGAGGATTTTGTCAATATTATATAAGAAGTATCGGTCCATAATTTTCTTTTATATGATATGGTTGATTGTGGTTTCAGGATATTCCTAGAATGGCCTGGAAAATGAACTGCTCCTAATTTTCAGCAGAATCTTAAAGGATTGGTGTTAATTCTTTAACTTTTCCAAAGAATTCATCAGTTTCAGTAGTGCCTAGCCTTTCATTCTTTGGACATATTTTTATCATTAATTTATCACTTGTTACTGGACTGTGTTATGATGTAGAATACTGAGTTGAGTCATTCACATTAACACTGTTAGGCAGAATATATCCCCTTGAAACAGCCAAGTCCCAGATCCCAATCACTAAAAACTGTGAATGTTACCTCAGAAGAGGATATATTTGCAGATGTGATTGAATTAATAATTTTGAAATGAAGTAAAATTATTTTAGATTATCTAGGTGGGCCCTAAGTGCATTAAATCACAAGTACCCTTCTAAGAGAAAGACAAGGGGAAATTTGACACAGACGAGAGAAGAAAAGGTGCACACACATAAAAGGAGGCATTATGAGGACAGAACAAAGAGGGATTTGATCATGCTGGCCTTGAAAATCAGAATAATGTAGCCACAAGCCCAGGAATGCTAGCATCCACCAGAACATGGAAGAGCTAAGGAATGAATTCTCATATACAGCCTGTTGGGGAAATGCAATCTTGTTGACCCTTTTTTTTTGGCCCAGTGATATTGATTTTGGACTTCTGGCCTCCAGAACTGTCAGAGAATAAATTTCTGTTAAGTCTATGGCACTCTGTTATATAGTAGTAAAATCTAATCACAGATCTATTCAGATTTTCTATTTTACTTGAATCACTCTCTGTAGTTTGTAGCTTTCTAGAAATTTATCTATTCCATCCCTTTAAATAATTAGTTGAAAAACACTTTTTTGGTACCCTTTTAAAATTGTGTTATTTCTGTGTATTGGTATTAATTTCCCTTAAGTCATTCCTGGATTAACTTCAGGCTTCTTTTTTCTACACTGCTTTTTTTTTTTTTTTCCATTTTGTTGATCAATTCAATAAATCAGCTATGGTTTCATTGATTATCTCTATTATTTTTTTCTCTATTGCCTTTATGCTGTAGTCTTCATTATTTTCTTCTTACTGGTTGTTTTGCTTTTAATTTGTTCTTCCTTTTTTCCATTTTTTTTAAGATGCTATAAACTTCCCACATAGTACTGTTTTACCTTTTGGTGTACTGTGTTTTCAATTTCATTCATTTCATGTTATAATAATTTCTAACTTTCCTATGATTTGTTGTCTCATTGGTGGTATAAATATGTTAAGTTTTCAAGTATTTGTAAACTTGCCAAATTCCTTTCTATTATGATTTAAATCTTTTTAATTTTTTTGAGAGTTGTATTATGGCCTCATATATGGTCTACATTAGAGAACGTTCCATATGCACTAAGTAATAATGTATTCTGCTCTTGTTGGGTAGAGTGAGTGCCCTATAGATGTCTTTTAGGTCTAGTTATTTTATTGTGTTGTTTAGGTCTGTTATTTCCTTGTTGATTTCTCTGTCTTCCTCATTAATAAAAATGCATTTATTTCTCCAACTATTATTGAATATTTCTCCCTTAAAATCTGTTTTTGTTTCATGTAATATGGGGCTCTGCTGCTAGATGCCTGTATGTTTACAATTGTTCTATCTTTCTGATAGGTTGACTATTTTATCATATAATGTACTCATTTTTTTCTCTAGCAACAATTTTTAGAAGTCTATTATTCTGATGGGACTGAAGCCAATCCATTTCTCTTTTCAGTACAGTTTGCATGGTATATATATATATATATATATATATATATATATATCCATGGTGTGTGTATGTATGTATATATATGTGTGTGTGTGTGTGTGTGTGTGTATATATATATATATATATTTATTTATTTACTGTACTTTCAATGAATCTCTGACTTTGAATTTGAAATATGTATTTCATAGACATTATATACTTGGATCATGTTTTATTTTTGTTTCTTAACTTTTCTGACAATCTCTGTTTTTATTAGGAATCTTAACCTATTTACATTTTTACATAATTTTTGATAAATTGGAATTTATGTTTTTTACTTTGCTATTTTTTTCTAGATGTCTTAGGTCTGTCTTCCACCTTTCTCTAATCCTACCTTCTTTTGAGTTAAACAGATATTTTATACTATATAATTTTAATTACGTTGTTGTTTATTTTATTGTATTTGAGCTATTTTCTATAGTACGTCCACCAGGGATTATAATTAACAGCTTAAAACAATCTATTTCTCATTATCATTAACTTAACTTCAACTGGATACTAAAATGCTATTCTACTATAAATGCATTCCCTCTCCTTCTTTTGAGTTATTATGTTACACAAATTGTATCTTTAAACATTACAGGCTTATTCACACATTTTATAATTATTGTTATCTGCAGTTATCAATTAAGTCAGACAGGCAAAGTTTTACAAACAAAAGCTAGAGAATATTATGTTAAGCTAAATAAATCAGTAAGAGAAAGATAAAAACCATATGATTTCACTCACATGTGGAATTTAAGAAACAAAATAGATGAACATAGCGGGGAAAAGAGACCAGGAAAAAGACACTAAACTATAGAGAACAAACTGAGGGTTGCTGGAGGGGAGGTTTGCAGGGGGGGATGGGCTAAATGGGTGATGGGGATTAAGCACTTGTGATGAGCACTGGGAGTTGTAATGTAAGTGATGAATCACTAAATTCTACACCTGAAATTGATATTACACTGTATGATAACTAACTGGAATTTAAATAAAAATTTGGAGAAATAAAAAGTTACATTGGTATTGTATCTATATGTAGTTACCTTTACCAGTGCTCTTTGATTCTGTTTGTTGATTTGTTATTATTTAGTGTCCCATAATTTCAGCTTTTTGTAGGACAGTTCTGTCAGCAACAAATTCACTCAGTTTTTCTTTAGCTGGCGATGTCTTTATTTACTTTAATTTTTGAAAGATAGTTTTGCTATATATAAAATGCATGCTTGACAGTTTTTTCTTTTTCCTCTTTTTTATTTTAGTATACCAATGTCTTTTGGCCATCCTAGTTTCTTATGAGAAGTCTTCTATTAGTATTATTGAGGACACCTTGTTCATAATGAGTTCCTTTTCTTTTGCAGCTTCTGAGATTCTTTTGTCTATGGCTTTGGCAATTTCACTATAAAGTGGTAAGTGTGATTTTTGTTTTTACATTTTTTTTTCATTTATTTATTTTTGAGAGACAGAGTGAGACAAAGTGCGAGTGGGGGAGGGGCAGAGAGAGAGGGAGACACAGCATCAGAAGCAGGCTCCAGGCTCTGAGCTGTCTGCACAGAGCCCGACACGGGGCTCGAACCCACAGACTGTGAGATCATGACCTGAGCCGAAGTCGGACGCTCAACCGACAGCCACCCAGGTGCCCCAAGTGTGATTTCTTTTATCCTATTTGGAGTTAGTTGACAATCTTGGATATATAGATTAATATTTTCCATCAATGTTTGGGTATTTCTGACCACTATTTACTTCAATATTTTTCTGCATCTCACTCTCTCTTTCTCTCTCTGTCTCTGTATCTATCTCTCCCTCTAGGACTCTCATTATGTGTACACTGATACATCTGATATTCTCCATATATCTCTGATATTTTGTTCATTTTTTTAAAATTCCTTTTTCCCCTTTTATTTCTGTTCTTCAGAGGAGAATAGAACTATCATCAATATTACTGACTCTTTTTTCTCCCTGATCAAATCTTCTATTCAGCCTCTCTAATGAATTTTTCTTTTTTTTTTAATTTTTTTTTAATGTTTATTTATTTTTGAGACAGAGAGAGACAGAGCATGAGTGGGGGAGGGGCAGAGAGAGAGGGAGACACAGAACCGGAAGCAGGCTCCAGGCTCTGAGCCATCAGCCCAGAGCCCAACGCGGGGCTCGAACTCACAGACCGCGAGATCGTGACATGAGCTGAAGTCGGACGCTTAACCGACTGAGCCACCCAGGCGCCCCACTAATGAATTTTTCATGTCACTTATTACATCTTTCAAATCCCAATTTCTATATTATTTTTATAATCTATTGTTTTATAATTAGTAATACATCTTTCCCATACTTTCCCTTAATTATTTAAGATGGATTTCTTTAGTTCTTTAATAATATTTATGATTGATGATTTAAAGTCTTTGTTTGGTAGTTTAAAGTCTGGGCAGTCTCTACTGCCATGTATATAGACGTATATATATGACAGATGTATACAGAGAGACATGTACACACACACACCACACACTACCATCATTTCCCGTTTTAGATGTCTTACAACTTTTGTTGACATTTAAATTAGTATAAGGTGGCACTGCTGTAAGATTCCTCCTCCTCCCAAGAGCTCATTTTTCTCTTTATTTTTGTTGCTCTGTTTATTTAGTGACATTTTTGTAATAATTCTCTAACACCTATATTCCTTATGTGTGGCTACTAATGTCTCTGCTCAATGCTCAACTTATGATTGGACATAGATATACTTAAATACTTTGAACTAACATATCTCCCAGCCATTGCCATGGGCTCATTGTGTATGTCAGAGTATGCCCTCAAAACTCTGGTAGGCAATTTACATTTCTCCCTTAGCCCTCCATTTCTGGTTGTAGTCTCTCATCAGCCAGAGTGAAAGTTTATGAGCTTTTCAGGTGTTCCCTAGAAAGCACGGAGTCCTGCATTATGTGTCCTTCTAAATTTCCAGGAATATATGGGAAGTTTTAAACACTGCCTAAGAACATCTTATACCCCACTTTTCTCCCTTTTTTGGTCACCTTGTTAGTCCTAACTAGTAGTTCTGTCTTAGACACCTGTGCTGTTAATTAGTTGATGATGATTATTTTCAACAAATGAGTGATCTCCAAATCTCCATACATGACAGTTACTATAAATAATAATATTCATGGGGCACCTGGGTGGCTCAGTTGGTTGAGCGTCTGATTTCGCTAGGGTCATGATCTTGTGGTTCGGAAGTTCGAGCCCCACCTCGGGCTCTGTGCTGACAGCTCAGAGCCTGAAGCCTGCTTCGGATTCTGTGTCTCCCTCTCTCTCTTCCCCTCCCTTGCTCATGCTCTGTCCCTCTCTCTCTTTCAAAAATAAATAAACACTTAAAAAATTGTTTTAAAAAATAATAACATTCATAAAAATAAAACATAAATCATATTTTTTCCTAAAAGGAAACTAGATTTCTCAAATATACTCTACATCTTATCACTAAAGACACAGTGATTATAATAGTTTGATATATCTAGCTAAATATTTTAGCTTTACTAAAACAGAACTGTGAAAATTTTTGCTCCATTGAAATATTTCAGGCTGTTTACTTTTTATAATATAAATGCATACAGGAAAATATATACCTATGATGATAGTTTATAATAACTTTCTGATGCTCTTGTAAACAAAGAATGCTGCATAATTAGCATTTTAATCTCTATTTTTTAAAAAATTAAGTTCGTGCTATTTGTGAACTTTCTGTCTCAAAAGTTGTCTAGTAATTAATATACATAGTACTAACTTAAAGCTTTATTAAAAAAATCATTTTTATTATAAGCACTTTCTCTTTCTTCATCTTTTGCAGCATCTAATTTATTATCAGACACCTACAGTTGAGAAAACAGGAATAAATTACACAGTGTAAGATGTCAAAAATCTTAATACACAAAACATTAAAAATATAAACAATGCATAAATAATAACAATAATAATAATAATAATAATAATAAGTCATTTGATTCTTTCATATACCTATAAAGTGACATTGCATTTCAAGAAAAGTTTATGTTATGACAGTGCTACCCATTGGAAATATAATGAAAGTCAGGCAAGTCATTTTAAATTTTCTAATAGCCACATTGAAAAAGGAAAATGGAACAGGTGAATATAATTTTGAAAACATTTTATTTAACCTAATATTTTTAACACTTTGTCAGTATAAAGTACCACTAATGAGATATTTCACATTCCTTTTCCAATTTGAAATCCACACATTTCATGTACTCAGTCTTTAGGGATTTAAACGATATCTTTAGAAGCTGTCTCTTTTTTTTCTCAGATCTTCTTGGGATTCCATCTCAGAGGGAATCTGTGTACGTGTTCCTCAGCTACTCTGTACTTCACCAGGGTCTTAGAGCGTTTGACCCCAGGAGATAAATATCTTTCTGACAGAGCTAGAAAGTATTTCACGAAGGACCCTCCCTGGCCTGCCATGGATTACATGCCTGATGCTGAAACAATGAATATGTAGAGCAACTAAAATTCTCATTCGTTGTTGCTTGTTGCTGTGCAAATTGTGGCAATTACTGACTAAAACTGAACAGATGCCTAAACTGTAGCCTAGAAAACTGACTTCAAACACAAGTGAATACACACTTTCCCAAGGGATATGGACAACATTGGTCATAGCAGAACTAATTTTAATGGCCCTGTAATAGTTTTATGTGTCAACTCCACAGATTATAGTGTACAATTATTTACACACTAATCTAGCTTTCCTGTTAGGGTATTTCTCAACTGTAAATAAAATCTGTAATCAGTTAATATTAAGTAAAGGAGATTACTCTTCATAATAAGGATGAACCACATTCAATAAGTTGAGGGCCTTAAAAGTAAAAACCAAGGTTTCCCAGAAAAGAAGAATTTGGCCTCAAGACAGCAGCATCAAATCCTTCATGAGCTTCTAGTCTATCAGCCTACCCTTCGCAGTTTGTATCTGCCAGACCCCAAAACTGTATGAGACAATTACTTCAATATATGAAATATGAAAAGTAAAGAATAGCCTAAGAAACTAGGATAGTCACTATCTTTGAAGTGAAGCAGCATGGGAGGAGCCTTCTAAGATGGTCGTACTCTGTTACTTGATCTGGAAGGTTAACACTGGTAAATTTACTGTGTGCATACCTTATTAGATTGGGACCTTATGATCTGCTCATTCACGCTCATCACCCCAGCCTGCCACTACTGAGTATGGAGTAAAACCACATCAATCACACTGTAGTAATAATCTGAATTTCCATGACGACTAATAAAGTTATGGAACAAGGAAAACACATTTTTATGAGAACGTATTTCTGCAGAGTTAGGGACTTCTGAACAAATTGTGTTGAAAACACAGGATGCTGGGCTAAGAGCAAGACTTGAGAAAGTAATTTACAGCTATAGGAGACTGAGAAGAGTTCTTTGTTGGTATGTGTTTACATCTCAAGGGAGAATGAGGTCCAAGGTCTTGGAGATGACTTTAGATCCCCAAATCTGGAGTCACTAGAGCTCAGCTGTCCTTTAAAGATGTCCATTTACATTTCAAAAGGTAAGCAAGAGGATTGAGAATACTTTCTACCCCATTTCTAAGGAGTAAAAACTCTCTCTTTTTGAAAGGAGAGAGCAGCTGCCACTTTTTCCTGTACATAGGATGCGAAAATGAAAGTTCTATGCAAGTTCTGGCCACTTACATAGAAAATGTTTCCATCTGGTTTCTTTGTATTAACCCATGGGTAAACACTGGGGAAAAGGGAGCCAATCCATTATTATGTAAATAATTATAATCTTCTATTAAAAAAACATGTGCACATTTTGTTTAAAATTTAAAAAGATAAATGTTAAAAATAAAAATACCAAATACAGTCTGGACACCTTTTCATACATTTATAACCATTCCCTAATATTTGAAGTGCTGATTGAGTTAGTTTGCTCATTTTCCTATTGTGTTCATGTCAACTGTTAACTATAGGCTTTAGTTACAAGGGTTGCACTTGAATAACAGGAGAGGAATTCATAGAAAAGAGAACAAAGGTAAAGATGAAAGACAAAAAATAAGTAGGAACATGAAGGGAATAATCCCTATGTGAATCAACTCAAAAAAGTTCCAGGTTTATTAAAAGTTATGCCAATAACAGTCAGTGACTCTTTATTGTTTGTGAGTTTGGGAAAAGAATAATGACTTCAAAGCTGAAAGCCATTACTTGAAAGTTCTTTTAGTTACAGAACACAAATAATTAGAAAAATAGAGAATAACGTATTTCTTTTTTGATTATCAGTGAGTAGATGAGTCATAAAAGGCAGCAAAGTGGGTATAATCTTGTGAAGTTAGACATTTGTATGCAGTTTGTTTCTTAGACAGCTTCACTATTTACCTTCAGAATCCCTTAGAATATATTAAATAAATAAAATTAATCACTGTCTTAAATCTGTTTTGAAATCTGCTATTTGTAGTAGAAAAAGTCTTAAAACATTAGGTTTTAAAAAATATAATTGCTTTTGTTATTTGGGATTCATTGTACTGTTGCAATTTCATCTTTCTGAGGGGAAAAAATAGTCCAGCTGTTATACACTACAGAGGCTACAAATAAACTGAATGAATAGTAATTCCCTAGAGCAAGTATTTCAATAGTAAACTTTAATAGCATGACTGAAAAAATTTGTTTTTTAACTGTAAAATCTTTCATTTGCAACAGGAGCAGTTGCCACTATTCCCCATACAGTGATCCAGTCTTATCCACGTCATTCCCTCTTCCTCACTGGGCAGAATCATGAACTCTACTTTTGTTACCTGGACTCAGAGAAAAATCAGCTGGGCAGCTGACAGTCCTTAAATAATGCATCTGATAATTCTTTCCCTGCTGTGAAATACATGATCCTCTTCTGTGGACTACACTCAACTAAAAGTATTACTTTATTTTGGAATTTTTGAAATTTTCAAATAATCCTATTGTTTCCCCCATTTTTAAAACTGAACTGTTATTTTACCATTTGAACTTTCCTTTTTATATTCAGGATATGAGTACTTAGTTAGATTCATATAATGCAAATATCTTCTTCCTTTTTATTGTCTGTCTTTTCTTTCTTAGTAGTGTTTTCCTGATGAGCAGAAGTTATTAATTTCAATGAAGTCTAATTTAGTAATCTTTTGTTATTTGGTTAGTACTTTCTGTATCACGTATAAGTCATATTTTGCTATCCTAAATTATGAAGCTATCCTCTGGAAGTTTTTTTTATTTCATCTTTTCACATTTAGGTAAATGATTCTGCTGAAATTAATTTTGCATCTTGTATGAGACAGAATTCAAAATTTTTATTAATTTTTTGTTTTATTTTCTGTTCTCTGTTATTTGTTTTTCATATGGTTTCTCAACTGACCCAGGACCTTCCATTAAAGTCAACCGTTTGCCCTTTGGACTTATCTATCCTTGTATCATCTCTTTACAATGCTCTCCAAAGAAATAAAAAGCTGAGATGACTTGATAAGATATGAAAGCAATGATGAATCCACTTAAAATAAGGCATAATTATAGTTTGTGTTGAGTTAGTTATATAGCTGTCATCTCTATAATAATGAATCTGTATATACTGTGTTATATATATATATATATATATATATATATATATATATATATATATATTTATATATTCCTCAATAGGAAAAATCTTTAGAAAGAAAAGATAATCTTCACATTGGAAAAAGTTAGCTTCAAACTGGCACAGATGTTTAACAAAATAATTACAATACAGTCAAATGAGGTGGACAACGTAAGTAGATTTAACTGCAAAATTAAAGAGTTAAAACTTAAAAAATGATAGTTTAAAATTCGTATCCATCTATTTTAGAGATAACAGCATGATTATAACTAAAGAGTTATTAACTAAAAACTTTAGCACTTTAGTGTAGCACTAGCAATGAGTATCCATACTTGAGTTCTGATAATTTCCAGAATTTCACTCACTGAATTGGGAAGCAAGGTAATGCTTTTTAGTGGGTAAAAATATTTCATTTATTGAATCAAAATATTTAAACTCTCAAAATATTGCTAATATTGTGCTTCACTGGATTTCTAGTATATGGCTAGAATGCTATTAGAGAACTAGAGCAGATTCAGAAAAGCCTCATCCACACAGACAGGTATGTCAAGTTCTGGCTCCCAACCCTGCCTCCCACCTATAGAAAAGGAAGGGGGCAATTACATGAGGTGAAGAAAAGAAATGATTTCCTATGGGTGATTTAACAGGCTAAGCTATTCTGAGTTACATATTGATTGACTACTGGTTTTATCTTTAGAAATTTTGCAATCATAGATTTGTAATCAGGATGTCTTTTTCTGTTGACTTCTCTAATAATTGCTGAAAGCAATAACCATTTGCCCAGTCCAAAGGTTTTGGCCCAGTTCAAACAAAAGCAGGTAAAATAGTTTCTCTACAGTGGCTTCTCCTGCTTTTTTTTTTTTTTTAATTGAAGTGTAGTTGACAATGCTATTTAATTTCAAGTGCACAACATAGAGATTTGACAATTCTATATTTTATGCGATGCTCATACCACAAGTGTAGCTACCATCTGTCACCATGAAACACTATTTATTACAATATCATTGACTATATTCCCTATGCTGTACCTTTTATTCTCATGACTTATTCATTCCACAGGTGGAAGCCTTTACCTAATTCTGAAATATCATCAGGACCTCTCCCATTCATATCCAGTTCTTCAATCACTCAGCCAGTACTGAGTGTCCACTATTTGCCAGGAACATTTCTAAGTCATTGCTTAAAATTCTTAAGAAAATAATTTTCCCCCAATTTCTATGTTAAATAATAATAATTATTAATCTAATAAATGCAATAAAATATTTAATAATTGTTATTACATTATTTATTATTATTATTCACCTTTTTTCCTCCTTCTCCTCTTCAATATTAGTGTTTTTTGGTTTTGTGTTTGTTTCTAAGGCTTATATTCTAAGGACCATTTCCGGAAAAACCACCTGTTTCATTAAATTCCCACAAGAGACCCAATTTACAAATGTAGAGATGGAGGCTCAGAAAGGTTTAGAAATTTGGCTAAGACATTATAGCTAGTAAAGTTGAAATCACAAACCTAGTTTGACTATAGTAGACTATCCTTTCTCTTTGCAAACAGATTTGAATGAAGGAACAAAGAAACAAATGAGTTTTGTGAATGTTGTATGAGTTTAACTCTGTCCTTGGCATAATAAACAGATAACTGAATGGAGTAAGACATCATTTTCTTAGACATAATTATCTTAGAAGTATGTCCTATACAGATTTTTCACACAATACTCTATTTCTAAACAGACCAGCCATATCTCAAAGAAGAACCATACCATACCTAACTGCTGAGAGTAAAGTGCCTTACAAAGGTGTACACGTACAGCTAGTAGTAATAATAATAATTATTATTATAGTAGGGAGCATACTATATGTCAATTTAATACTCATTTAATCATCTTTAGTAACTCTATAAGGTAGGTGGCATTATTATCCCTGTTTTATGAGTGAGGAAACTGAGGTAAAATGTCACTAATTATCTCCACAAGGTCACAGAGATATTAAGTGATACAGCAAAATTCTAGCAAGCAGTTTGGCTCCAGAGTCCCCATGTATAACTTCCACAGCTTCCTCTTCTTTTTTTAAGGTATATGCATACAATATATATGCCCCTTCCTATGACTTTACCCTCTGTGAATTAAATTTACACATTGGTAAATACAGTTTATTTAGGATTTCTCTAGACAAATATTTGTTTAACATTAAACCATTCACCATCTCTAAATTGACCATTTTACCTCACACAGCCAACATGAACTATTACTCACCCTGACTTTGCTTTCCATGTAATAGGACAAGCACCTAAGAAGCAGGCAACCCAGATAAATTACCTCTATTTCAAATTTTAGGAAATGACACTCATGGAAGCCAAAACAAAGAAAAAAAATGTGCAGAAAGTAAGTAATACATGACAGAGCTATTACTAAATCTAAGTTCTTCTGGATGCTAGTCACCATAATCTACTACAACAAAACTTTTCTCTGAGATCGCTATGCATCTTTTATGTTAGATGTGCAAAAATGCTATCATCTCCAAAGAAGTAGTGCCTTTGGCAAGGCAGGTGCACTTTTTCTAATGTGTTCAATGAAATGAACATCTGACTGACTCACTTTTGTTCTGCAGTCTCAGCTGTTGCATGTAAATAACAATTATGCAAACATCTAAAATAAAAAGGATGTCCTTTCCAATGGGCCCCATTTGGTAATTCCCAACTCTATAAAGAGAATGTTTTAAAGACATTCATCTGTGCAGATGTCTAAGGTGGAGACCAAAAGCTCTAAAATCATCGACATCCCATTTGAAAAGCAAAGGTCTGCTAAAATCTGTTCAAGGAGGGAGTCATTTTGAATGTTCCCATTGACAAATACAATATATGAGACATTTATTCTACTGCTATTTTTGGAAATTGAAATAAAAGTTACAGAAGGTGAACTCCAGTAATGAAAAAGATAGAAGACCTATATATCTCAAAGTGTTTGGACTTTTGAGTGGATTTAATAAAATTTAGGCAAAGAACTGACAACCATGCACCATATTCCCAGCAATTACACATCTTACCCATCTTACTAGCCCAGTTAATCTCATGTTCCATAAAAACAAGTTATATTTGTAATAGAGATATATTACATAAATTGGAAGAGTGAGATTAATATTAGAAAATCAAAGTGGATTGCCATAAGCTAATAGGGGAAGAACTGTGAATCACACAAATGGAAGCATTTAAAAAATACTTTCCAGAGTACCAAAAGCACAATTTGCTAACTAACTCTAATATTAGAAGTGGAAATGTGGTTCTCTGTATGTTCCAGTCTATGAACCACATCAATTAAGCAAAATACCAACAAAAAAACCCAAATACCTGTTTTGTTCTATTTTTGGAAAACTCATTTTTATCACTGAGAAGAATCCTATCGTGATTCATTTATAAGCAGTAATACTTTAAATAGAACATGAATAAGTAAATGTAATATAAGTTATTCAACCAAATCAAAAAGAAATGGTTAGAATCAGTGTTAATAAAGGTTAAGAGAATACTGCTTGAAACCACTTTTGCTATCAGAGGTATACTCTGAAATATGACTTAATGCAAGTAACATACATAAAGAAAATTTTATATCTTTTACTGGCCTAAGAAAACAGGTTACACAAAGATATCTTCTCCTTTCAGGCAATCATAGCATCCGTATGAAATATTTTCATCATGCAGCATAGCATGAGAGATAAAAATTATTTGACTGGCTCATTTCACCATTTCTGTTATCAATCTCCGAATAGCAACAAATATTATTTGAATCCTTTATAACAATGGAAATATTAGTTTATTTTTTTTAAATTACACAATACACAGTTTCTTTAGCCTATACCTAGAGAAACTATTATAATCTGAAAATTCTCAGTGAATATGGACGGACCACATATATCTCCACCTGCCTACAGCCTATGTAGTAGTGAAGGTTTCTTTTCCTTGCTAATTATTTTATAGAAAAATATGAACTGGAGACATTTTCTATATTTACACAAAGATTGAAATATCATTAGAAAAACAATAAAGTGATGCTTATCACATAATATCTGTCTACTTACTTAAATATAAAAAACATTTATTTTACTTAATTGTTCTTCCTTTTGATTAAAAAAAAAATTATGGGGTTGTGAAAGTGGATGCAGCCCAAGGATCAGATATCTTTGGGTATTTTAGGTAGACCATCTGCTCCCAAATCCATAATGAACTTTGCACAAATCAAATAAGATTGATGAAACATACTCATGTTAGTTTCCAGAATTCAAAACAGGTCAGCACAGCCAAGTGGCAGCAATGGATGGCACATGTATCTAAACATCTTTGCCCATCACTCAGTCCAAAGAAGAATTTTAACACATGGCCACGGAACATCTTTTAGAATACAAAAGATAACTTCCATATTTCATTAAATACATTCGGCTTTAGGAATGTGAAATTAATACAGCCCTAGGAAAAGGAAATTCCTTCCCCCTTGAGTGTCATCATATGCTATAGCACATAACCTGAGCTATGTAGGAATCTGTTTCAAGTGTTTTCAGACTTATATTCTGAAGAAAGCATGAAAACCTCCACAAACCAAGACTTATCTATTATGGTGAAATGTAAAAAGAGTGGGAAAAACTACTTAGTTTTTCACCCTTATCCGAGGCAGTCGTGATGACTGGGATAGAACGTCAGCCTTCATAAAGAAGAAAAAAAGTGTTTTCTGTTTTGTTTTTTTGTTCCTGTTGTTGTTTCATTTCCACAAAGATCATTTGCATTTCCATCTGTATGTACATTTAAATATGTTATTTCATATAATGGAAATGTATCTACTCGATTGTCCTCTAATTTTTTAAAAAAAATTATGACAGTCACTCTCATTTATTTCAATTGAATTCATAAAAAGAGTTTCATTATGTATGAAAGCTTAACATAAAAAAAGCACAGATATGTAATCTAATCTCCTGAGATT
Organism: Panthera onca; assembly: GCF_046562875.1. Lineage (NCBI taxonomy): Eukaryota > Metazoa > Chordata > Mammalia > Carnivora > Felidae > Panthera > Panthera onca. Next base: position 136,904,693 of record NC_138340.1, on the reverse strand, counting down.
ACCACATAGAGAGAAATTATACCAAGAAGAGCCTCCCAGAAAAATCGTCTGATCCAAGTGTTCTCACAGAACTCAACCAAATCATTAAGGTAGGTAATTCAATGCTATTTAAATTATTTCAGAACTTAATTTATAATTATAATTCGAATTTTTTGAAGCAAATAAATTTTTTGAAGCAAATTTGATACCAACGTGTGATCAAAACTTCATAGCAAAATAGAACTATAAAGAAATTTCACTAGGGGCGCCTGGGTGGCTCAGTCGGTTAAGCGTCCGACTTCGGCTCAGATCATGATCTCACAGTCCGTGAGTTCAAGCCCCGTGTCGGGCTCTGTGCTGACAGCTCAGAGCCTGGAGCCTGTTTCAGATTCTGTGTCTCCCTCTTTCTCTGACCCTCCCCCATTCATGCTCTGTCTCTCTCTGTCTCAAAAATAAAAGTTAAAAAAAAGAAATTTCACTTAAAGCTTTCCAAACAAAATTCCTAAATTAAATATTAACATCAGCATCTTAGCACATTAAAAGAGGATTACATAAGGGTGCCTGGGTGGCTTAACTGGTTAAGCATCAGACTAGGATCTCATCCTTTGTGGGTATGTGCTGACAACACAGAGCCTGCTTCAGATTCTCGGTCTCCCTCTCTCTCTGCCCCTCTAATGCTAGCGCTCTCCCTCAAAAATAAATAAACATTTTTTAAAAATTGAAAGAGGAATACATGGGGCGCCTGGGTGGCTCAGTCAATTAAGTGGCTGACTCTTGATTTTGGCTCAGGTCCTAATCTCAAGTTTGATGAGATGGAACCCTGCTGACAGGGCAGAGCCTGTTTGGGATTCTCTCTCTCCCTTTCTCTCTGCCCCTCCTCCACCATAAGCTCTCTAAATAAATAAATAAACAGACAAACATTTAAAGAAATAAAAGAGGAATACATAATAAAGAGAGAGCTAAATCAGAAAACAAGACTAGAAAGATATTTTTATAATTTGCTAAATTATCTTAGCCAATCTGGGTAGAAACAAGTACTGTCTTACTGATATTATCATAATACCCCTGTGGATGGCAATCTGTTAATGTTTATCAAAATTGTAATGTATTTTATTTATTTTTTGAGAGAGGGAAAGACAGAGGGAGACACAGAATCTGAAGCAGCCTCCAGGCTCTGAGCTGTCAGCAAAGAGCCCTACGCGGAGCTTGAACTCATGAACCATGAGATCGTGACCTGAACCTAAGTTAGACGCTTACCCGACTGAGCCACGCAGGCGCCCCAGTGTTTATCAAAATTATAAATGCAATACTTTAGTACTCGGCAATTTACTTTGGGAAAACCAACCCACTATACATTACTCGTGTGAGATAATAAATGAACAAGGTCAACCTTGCATATTTATAGTAGTAACATACTGAAAACAACTTAAATGTCAATGAATATAGAATAGACTCAATAAATTAGTATATCCAAAGAACATAATACCACATATCTGTACAAAATAGCAAAAAAATTTACATATTAACATGGAAAAAACTTGAATATATTCTAAAAATTTAAAAATAAAAGTACTGAATACTGTGAATGTTACAATAATCTTTATGTTAAAAAGAAATATATGTATATACATATCTGCATACGTGCATATAAATGTGTGTATGTTTGTCACTTTTTAAGAGACAGTATCTAATGACATTGAATAGGGATACAGAGGAACAAAGAACAGAGTATGGAAAAGCAAAGATAAACTTTTTTACTTTATACATTTTTACACTTTTGACATTTGAAATATGTGACTGTATTAATCTTCAATAATTAAGTATACTTTTAATTTTCAGAAGTAATAACATAAGCAGGCAATGATGCTAAACACTGCTGAAAGGGTAAATAAATTGAGGTATAAGAAGCTTGAAATATTTCTATTGTCATTGATTCATTAGTGAGATTTGTCAATGTGTATATCAGATGGGATGTTCTACAGTGTTCTATGGAATGCATTTTTTAAAAACATGAAATTATGAAAATCATTCCATAAAATTAAAGGGGAAAATGTTCTGAGTACTTTATCAGGCACTGAAAACTACTGTCTTAATTTCCATAATCCGGTAGACACATAAGGCCTGTGTTCCTAATAATGCAATTATATATAATTTCATAAAAATGACATATAAAATTACAACCATTGTGAGAAGTGGTTTGTAATAGAATAAGATAAAAGGCTTGGATATAGGTGAGCCTGAAATCACTTCATGCTGAACTAGCACCATTAGTCCTTTGAATGACCTACATTTTTAATTTGGCATGAAACCATTTCAAGCTATGTAGTGAAACTAATGAGGCTGCTACAACTGTGCAAAGCAATAATCAACACTACTTTATTGTGGAGAGTTTATTAAGTCCATGCATGAGGTGAACTGAGACAGCTTTTCTTTAAGAAAGGAGACATGTGTTTATACTCTTTGACTGAATAAAAATAAATATTCCAAATGTGTATGATGCCTGGAAGAAGTCCAACATCATTAGTTATTTTCAAACAAATGTGCAGCTCTGAGAATCACTCAATGCAATGATTACAGAGACAGTTTTAGTGTTTCTTGGAATGTTTCTTCAACTATTAAGGAAACAATGGCACTATGAGAAAACTAATGATGTTAAAAGGCAAAAGCAGTTACTCTGGCTTTAGATTGGGCATAAACATGCACATATACAAACTAAGCACATGTATCCAACCAAAAGTCTTCTAACAAAACGGTTTGGTTTTTTCTAAAGCAATTATGATCAAGAATAGTAAATCTAAATATTTTACACTAATACATCTGATAGCTAAAAATGAGCTCAGAGTCATTCAAGTTCTATAACATGACAGAAGAAAACAAAACAAACCAAAAACTGCTAAATATCATATTGATAATGTATTACTCTTTCTGTCTTAATGCAATCAAAATCATAAACATGAGTTTACCAGAAAATAAGCAATTCTCTAATAATTAACAAGTCAGAATGAATTCCCAAATTAATACCAAATGAGGTGGATCTTCTTGCCACCTCATTTGACTCTTGATGCATCTTCTATACAAAGGTGAGGAGACAATCTAGGTGAGCAAAGTATGGCATGTGTACTTTCATCCATTCAACATCCACTCACTCACCCATTCATTCACTGATTTCTCCAATAAATCCTGAATGTAATGTGGTCTCAACACTGAGACTGCATATATAGCAAAACCCTAGCTCATGCCTTCAAGGAGTTCATAGCACCTAGTGAAGAAGGGTTATTTATGCTACTAAGCATTCTTACATCGGTAGCGATAAAAGTAGTGGGGTATCTAACTCAAGTGGGGCATCAGGGAAGACTTTTTGTAGTGTTGATACCGAAGAAAGTCTTGAGGGTTAACTAGCAGATGAAGTGGGCAAGCAGAGTCATCCCATATTTATGTGCAAGGGCACAGAAGGAAGACATGATGAGATGTACACAGGGAATAAGAACCTGCCCATCATTAAGATCAGGGAGAATCAAGACATGAAGGTGAAAAGGTACAGAGGGATTAAATTGAATCTGAAGGTTTCAAAAATAACTACTAATTTATAGAGATCCTCAGAATAAAAGAGATGGAAAATAACAGAAATGCCCAGACAAAATCCTTAAAGTAGCATTTGAAGCACTTTGAGTTATATTTCATGTTTAAATTTGTATATAACTGTTGTCTCAAGCACAGAAGGTATACTGCCTCTTCTTACTTCTATTAGGTTAAATAATACTTACAGAAATAAATCATGAACAAAATGATACTGCCTGATAAAAATCAGTGGTGAATCATGTGTGCCAAGAAAAGACCTGGATAATCAGATTTCAAAGGGGCATGTCACACTACATGTAATAGGTTGTTTCCCTCATTTAGTTTTGCATAAAGGGCATAAATATATTTCATTAGTCATTTTAATCATGTAGAAATAATAGTCTTTGATTAAAGGGTGTTAGAATATCATATGCTCAGCTTCATATACCTCCATGGATACATTTTTCTTGACCATATGCCACATATTTCATAGGTTTTCTAAAATCTTCACTTATTGTTGAGACATATGTAGATGGCACATGGGGGGTTGTCTGTGTGTGCACGCCTTACCATCAAGTGCTGGCATTTATACTAAATTACTATTCATCTAATTTTACTGAATCCCAAACCAGTAATATATGAAGCATTGAATTGATGTGATCACACAATTTTGAACAAGATAGCTTAGTGATGTAGTTGACATATACACAGAAATGCTGTGCATTTCTAATCCATTCTCTAAGGACAACTATATACAATAATATATAATCCATAACCTAATCCATTCTCTAAGTACAACTATATACAAGCTGGATACCAATAGTGAAGATTAGTTAGGGTCACTAAATAAAACAGAAATGTAAAATAGCAAAAACAACAGCAGAAAAGTTCTCAGGAATCAAGTAGTCTGTAGGAAGTCAATAAGTTGTTAAATGTGACACACAGACACACTATAACCAAATTAATCAACCAAACTGCTTTAATACACAGATTTATGTATTACTCCAGGTATCCTTAGATTGTTCCCTTCCTTTTTGGCAACTATTTTCTCAGATTGCTAAGACTTCCTAACTAAAAGGCTGACCCTGTAACTATGAAATCTACATCCTCCAGTATTTTCTCTATTTACTACAAAGCCTAACTCCCTTAAATATTATTCTAAATTTTGTTTTAGAATAATAGTAATTTTTACTGCAAAAATTTCAAAAATCTAGTGTAATTCAAGAACATTTGTTAAAACAGATCAAATTACCATCTGAAAGAAGATAATCTTCTTAGTGTAGAGCCACAGTGGCATCAAACAAAAATTAAATGCTATAAATTGGAAATAAAACTAAAATATGGTTATTGAATTATGCCAAAAACGGCCTCTATTACTTACTTTAGCAAAACAGATCTTTAATTTCTCTACATTTTATTTGCTCCAGTTTCTCTACACATATATGCTTGTGTAGTGTCAAACTTGAGAAGTTTTAATCAAATTGTTTATCAATAGCAGTTGAAAATTTGAGATAAATGGAAGTGTTAGGCTGTTTGATATAGGAGCCATTACATATGTGGGTATTGGCATTTGAAATAGAGTTAGTCTAATCTGAGATGTCCTGTAAGCACACAATACACACTGGATTTCATAATTTAGTAGGGAAAAAAAAGAATGAAAAATGTCTCAATAATTTTATATCGAACACATTGTAAAAGAATAAAGTTTTGATGTATTGGCTTGAATAAATCATATACTAAAATTAGTATATGTTTTATTTTCACTGCTTAAATATAGCTACTAGCAAATTGAAAATTACATGTGTGGTTCACATCTGTGTCTTGCATTTTATTTCTACTGGACTGTGTTGATCGAGAGACTCATTAGAAAACAGTGGATTTTAGTAAAGTCATTCTCACTGTTGACTGGTTTACACCAGGAACTAGAGTGCATGTGTTCTTTGTCAGGAGTAGGCCAAATGCAAGTGGACATTTCCCACACCAGGGAGATGTAAATTAATTTATTAAAAATGCTTGTTAGTCATTTTCAAATAATGATTTCTGACAAATAAGACATCTACCTGTTAATTATTTAACTAATTGAATAATTCTCAAGGTGTGACATATATATACAAACTAGTCTTGTTTGCAAGCCAGCAAAAAATTCAAATCACTGAAAATATGTAGGCTTTAATAAAGTATATTTTGTCCATAGAAACATTAACATTTTATTTCTTTCCTTTTAGTAGTGTTTCTAAATACTGTTAGAGCCACATGAGTGTTTTTCTCCTCATCTTCAGGTTTTTCTTCTTTTTAATGAAGTTTAAAGAAAACAAAATTAATCTTTCTTTGGGACAGTCTGTCTTTCTCTCACAGGGAACATAATGAAAGTTGCTTCCAGCACACTATAGACTCAACAACCACGGGAATATTTTATATGGAGCATTTTCCATAAAAAGTTCAAAGGGTGGATATTTTGATCATTGAAAAATAATGCTGATTTTTAAATTTTTAATTTTTTCTTTGAAATTCGCATAAAGAACAGATTTCTATAATTTTAAAGATGAGACGTGTTGTAACCTAACCTGGCATCCTTATGATTGAGAGCAAACATTTTTATTTTAAAGGGATCCTTAAAATGTTTTCTTTTTCTTTCTTTCTTTCTTTCTTTCTTTTCTTTCTTCCTTTCTTTCTTTCTCTTTATTTCTTTCTCTTTTCTTTTTTCTTTTTTTTCTTCCTTCCTTCCTTCCTTCCTTCCTTCCTTCCTTATAATTTATTGTAAAATTGGCTTCCATACAACACCCAATGCTCATCCCAGCGAGTGCCCTCCTCAATGCCCTTCACCTACTTTACCCTCTCCCCCATCCCCCATCAACCCTCAGTTTGTTCTCTGTATTTAAGAGTCTCTTATGGTTTCCCTCCCTCCTTCTCTGTAACTTCCCCCCCCCCACTTCCCTTCCCCTATGGTCTTATGTTAAGTTTCTCAAGATCCATATATGAGTGAAAACATAGGGTATCTGCCTTTCTCTGACTGACTTATTTCACTTAGCATAACACCCTCTATTTCCATCCACATTGCTGCAAATGGCAGGATTTCATTCTAATGGACACTCAAAGGTAAAAACTCGGGGAAGGGAGGTTTGTAGAAGGCTATGGGCTTGAATGTAACAGACTACTCTTAGAAACCAGTGAGAAAATTCACGTAGAGGAACGTATTACATGTGTGTGTGTGGTTTTTTGTGTTTTTTTGGGGGGCGGTGGGAGGGGAGAGAATGGGAGGTACATCATTCAGGCAGGTAAGTTACTTAGTTGCAGGCAAGGAAGGGCAAGGAGGAAGTCTGTAGTTTAACTCCAAAACTAGGCTTTAGTAATAGATCCACAGATGATGTCTAGAATGTTATTTGTTTTGTTTTACAGATGTATTAGTTGCAGGACTTTGTCAGGTTTGAAGATGGATGAGGTTATAGTGCATACCTATTCAAGGGAAAAGTCTGAGAAGTGAGAGAAGAGCTGTCAGATATGTAGGAGCAAGGCAGTGGAGGGGTCCCTGGAGAAGAGACACTTTGCGGGGGGTTTCAAGGGGTGTAAAGAGGGCTGTAGGAGAGACATTAAATTTAAGATAAGGCAAGAGCTCATCCTCACTTGCTGGTTCTTCAAGTGTTACATTTCCAAATAAGCATTAAAATGGAACATGAACAAAAGCAAGTGAAAAGTAAAAGAAACACTGCATATATTGGGAGAGCATAAATTTAAACCAGCCTGACACAATAGTATAAAACTCTTTAAAGCTTTTGAAAACAGAATCTCCTATTTTTGCCAGTTTAACTGTATTCACTTTATTCTTCTTCAACCTACATATTTTTTTCAAGCACACTTTAAGTCTCTCCAATTTGCAAACAATTTTATTTACCTTTGCCTAGTTCGTTAACTAACTATATGAACACACACTGGTGATAGATATGAATTTGCAGCTAAGGAAGAATGTGGAAATTTTATTTTGGAACTCTGAATGCAGAATCCCAAAGTGGGAGCTGGGGATTGCAGAACCCCAGGAGAGCTTTCAGAAATCCAATGAAATATTAATGTTCTTTACTGAATTTCATTGATAACTAAGAAGTACATAAACTGAACAGGTTCTGGTGCTATTTATCTTTAGTTACCAACACCTTAATACTAATGAAGATGAATTAACTATAAATTCTTCCACTGGTAACTGGCTAAACATAGGTGGTATAGTAATTTTTAATTAATATATTAAAACTTGGTATTAAATAAACTAAAAAGAAGATAAAAAAGCATTTTGACAAGGTAGACACAGTCTGATGATGTGCTTGAATTTGACACTCCTAAGAGCAGGTAAAAGAGATACATACATAATCTATAAAAAGCATACATCTACTCTCCTTTAAAAGTAGCATGATAATCCATTAATTGGTTAAAATATACTTTTAGCTGCCACAATCCATTCCTAAAAAGACAGTGTCATATTTGAACAGATTTTTGCATCTGGATAAAAATAACTATATGTATACCTATTGTACAAATTTCTATGAAGACTGATCTCGATCTTATTCTTTTTAATATTCACCAAACCCATAATACCATGCTTGGAGCAGTATAAATGTTCTAGTGTTGGTTAAAATGATTTAACTGCTTCATTTCTCTAGTTAGTCCCACAGGTTGGGCCAGAGATAACTACAGTGCTGACCAGTCTTTCTGTATCACTCAGCCATCATTTAACTGCTTGCAAGGTTGCATTGGTGATTCCTAATCTTTCCAGTGATGACTATAAATTTAGTCATCATATCCATCTTGTTAAAAATTTCTTCTAAAATCCCCTCTGCAGCTTTATTCTGAGGTCCAAAAGATATCAAAAATAATAGCTGTCAAATTACCTCAACAATAGGGATCTCCTTGTTATTTCTCCTTTAACTCTGACAGGCAGCATTTTACCCAGCACAAATGCAAATATTCAAATGCTTATACATATTTTTTTAAACAGCTTTTAATATTTGAGAGCACTGGCCTAAAACCAAGTAAAAACATAAAGTTTCTTTTAAAAAAGGTATAGTAACAGCACATTTAATATTTTTAGTTCTTTCATGTCAACAGCTTGGATTCTTTCCTGAAAGAATGAATATACAATGGCCAGATAATACAGGAAAACAGAACTCTGACCTACAACTTCTGCTTCAGCCAGCCCAGGAAGCCAAACCACAACCTCTGCAGTAACTGGCCTAGCACAGTCAGGATATGGTTAATAGCTGCCAGCTTCTCTAATTTCTGCCTATGCTTCCAACTCAAGACAAGGAGAGAAAGCCAAACAAACAGGCTCTGCCAACCAAATATGCAAGATATTGTGATTCTAGTTTGCCCTCCTCCAACCTCCATGTCAATAATGTCCAATCAGAGCATACCTGAAGCCTTCATTCCCCCCCTTCCCCCGACTCCAACTGTAAAGTTTTCACACTTCCCTGGCTGCCTTTGAGTCTGACCAATTCAAGAGACAGTTGCTGACATCCATGCTATAGGAAGCTTTGAAGAAAAAAAAAAGCCTCTGTTCTCTTTATGGTTTTCATTTATTTCTATAGCCCTAAAGCTGTTTAATGTTTTCAATGTCCCTGGGGCAGACTGAAAATTAAGATCAATGACTGACTACTGTTTTTGCAAGGTGGGGATTAACAGAGAGGTTGCTATTTTCTCTTGTCCCTTACTTTACTGTTTTAATGCTTCTCAAAATTACACTATTTTTATTGAAGTACAACTGACATACATTATATTAGTTCCAGGTAATGATGATTCGGCATGTGTATACGTTGTAAAATGATCACCACAGACTAGTTACCATATGTCACCATACAAAGTTACAAATTATTTTCTTTTGATGAGTGAGAACTTTTAAGATTCCCTTTGTAGCAACTTTCAAATATACATTGCAATAGTACAGTGTGCAGTGATCACACCATAAATGATAGCCCTATTACTTATTTTAACTGGAGGTTTGTTCTTTTACATCCTGATTGTCCACTGTGTCCATTATCCTCCCCTCTTGCAACCCATCGATCTATTCTCTGTATCTATGACTTTTGTTTCATTTGTACATCCGTGTGTGTGTTTTAGATTCCACATATAACTAAAGTCATATAGTGTCTGTCTTCTTCTAACTTATAGAACATGGCTCAGCCATAAAAAAAGAATGAAATACTGCCTTTTGCAACAACATAACCAGACCTTGGGAGTATTATGGTGAAATAGACTAATTTTAAGTTAAAATGTATTGCTACAATATGATCATCATCGCTTCACTAATTGATTTAGTACACATGGAAGTTTAGCACTGTTATCAGACAAAACTGTTAGTACTTCCAGTATTCTAATCAATAGGGCGACTGCAAAAAGCGCAATTTTCTACAATCAAACCTGATTCAATAAAAGGTATATAATAAAAATTCTGCAAAATCTTTCATAAATCGTACAATATAATACAGACTTTGGATCAAAATATGAGTAAATTACTTTTCCTAAAACCAGTGGCTTTGAGAATTATAAAGTACTTATGGTCCTGATCTCATTTTGATCTCATTTTCAGAGACACAAGACTCATTTTGCAGAGGGTAGAAATGCTAAATTTATTTCTATTTAAAGCCATTCATGAACTTAAATTCCACGTGACTGGGTCTTTGCTTTTCAATGCAAAGAACAGAACTACTCAAAGAGAAACTCAGTTTAGTTAAGGAACATTTCCTTAATTTTCTGTCTTATATTCCTTCTTCCCTAGTACTGGCACTGAACATGAATGAAATGACTCCCACGTTGTAGCTGAAGATTAAACCACAAAGTTCAATGAAACTCTGCAGCGATTAAAAACATATTTATTTAGAAATCATGGCAGATGTACTTGATAAAATGAAGGGGGAAAAACATCTAAAACTACTTAAAACAGGTTTCTCAAATTTAACAGCCATATATCACCTCAGGAGTCTTGTTAAAATGCAGATTCTGAATCAGGAGGTCAGTGATAGAGCCAGAAAGTCTGCATTTCTAACAGGCTCCCCGGTGATGCCAATACCACAAATAGCATTTTGAGTATTAGGGACCTAGGGACATTCATTTTGGGGGTGGGAAGTAACATGCCTTATATATGTTTTAGAATGCAAACTGAAAACCCTACTCTTAGTCCCCTTCTCCACATTTGTGGAAATTCTTCTCACTACTTACAGGATCAACTGTAAAAGTTAGAGGAAAACAATTATTTTAAAGTGCCTGAATCAGTACCCGGTATGTACTAAGTACATAATGAATGTTGGTTTTTATGGTGGCCACACTTTTAAACTGAATCTTAATATCTAACAATAAGTTCAAGTGTACTTACATGTTCAACAATGTTCTACATTTTATATGTACTGATTCAAAATATAAACTCTTCCTATTCTCCATTTTATGGTAAATTAATTAATCACTGAGAGGTTAGGTAACTTTCCCAAAGCCCACAGGCATGAAGGGGGAATAAAGATTCAAATCCAGGCAGTCCCATCCTAGAGGCAAAATTCCTAAGCTAGTACACAACATCAGATTGTCAAACCAGACTGGCATGGATCAGAGATCTTTAACCAGCATTGAGCTTTACTAATGCTAAAGACATAGGCAAATGTCAGAAGCTGCTCCCAAGTTTCTTCTCTTGCTGGGTAAGTCTCTCTGGCCCATTTATACACGACATTTCTAAGTGAGGTTCACAGAAACTCCTCACAGAAGGCTAGCATGTAAAATACCTCTGTTTTATACTCCAAAGAGTAGTATCACCTATGTGATAATTCTCCAGGGGGTCATAGTCGTAGATCTTGAACATTCCCCTGAGGAACATCCTGATGAAAGCATTTCAAAAAGTCTCCTCCTTCTAGGCAAGGATCATTAGGTTGTTTACCCAAGGGTCAAGTTAACGGATTAGGTCAGATGACCTGTTTATTCCCCACAAAATCACCTCCTCTAACACTACTCCCCAGCCAACAGTGAGAAAGATGAGCAGATCAGAGAACAGATGCTTTAAGTTATTTCAACCCTGTAAAAGTAGGCAATAGAGCCACTCAAGAGTAGAGCATATCTGGTATACTCAAACTAGCTCCTTAATAAACAGTGAAAATAATACCATTAGAAAATACAGCAGCAATACTGGGGATTATTTACTTATCTAAGGGCTCTCACTGACAAAGAAGGTCTAAAATTAGGCAGATGGACAACAAAACCAAAGAGGTAATCAACAGAGTGCAGAAAAGAGCATATGGTCCATAGAGACAGTGGGGATACATGTACCAAAGGGCACAAAATGGGAGTTCAAAAGGGCAAAGCAACAGTCAACAGCCAAAGGACACAGGAAAAAAGAAATGGGCCAGAAGACAGCAATAAACCCTACACACACAACCTTACTAAAACTAAAGCAGCTATTTGACTCAGGCCCAGACCTTCAAATGTACCTTGCCTGGGTCTTGAAGGTGGAATGAGATAATTGGTAGCAGCTCTCCAGAAGCAAGATGTCCAACCTGGGGAAAGCAGGAATTCTAGGCCGGCATATGAGATCCATCAGATCAGAAAAGCATAAACTGGGGCCATTCCTGAGACTAATAAAAATGGCCTAATTTTCAAAATAAAAAAGTTCTATAAATCCATTTACATATGGTATAAATATATAATTCCACCTTATCAATCAACTGCCTCATATATACATTCTAATTTTGCCTATAATTTTGGCTCAAATAGTAAATCCTGTTTCACTAGCACTTCATTTTACTCAAGATGTACTTACTGATGCTCGTGTGCTGGAGTAGAAGTATGCATTCATCTAGAATAAACCTCTGAACTTGAAGAACACAGAATACCAGAAAACTGCTCTCATATGTGATGATTAATTTAAAATTATTCTTTTGGGTATATCAGCACATTTTATTTGTTTAAATGTTTATTTATTTTGAGAGAGAGAGAGAATGCGTGGGAGAGGGGCAGAGAGAGAGAGAGAGAATCCCAAGCAGGATCCCCGCTGACAGAGCAGAGCCTGAAACAGGGTTCAGTCTCATGAACTGAGAGATCACAACCTGAGCCAAAATCAAGAGTCGGATGCTTAACTGATTAAGTCACCCAGGCATCCCTATCAGCGTATTTTAAATCATAATCTGTAATCCCAAATATACCCAAAATTTCTGTCTCGTTTGTTCTGCTACAATGAGTAAGGAATGAGATGGGGTTGATTTTAAAAGCTAGTGTGTGTGTAGATTTGTCAGGAACCAGCACACGGGGAAGATAACGTCTTATTGAAACTGAAGAAGGGTAAAACTGGCCATTTCTAAGAATTGCACAAATATGTTTTTAAATGTGTAGATTCATATAATATGCTTAACAAAATGGTTGCAAAGTTTTCTTTCCAAAGAACTATGGTAAAATCCAGTAGCAAATCTCATAAAATATGCCGCCTTCATCAAATAACTGTCATTTCTAAAGCCACTGGGTAACAGATGGGAAAACATGCACATTTACTAGTGATTTAGGACACTGAGCTTCGTTCCAGATTGTTCGGCATTTTGTGATAAATGGTACCCACCAGCTCTCCTGAATTGTTTTCTTTTGTTTGTCTGTTGGATTGTTTTCTAAGACCATCACCTAGCAAATATTCGAAGAGTCTCCACTCTGGTGAATGAGATCACAGTTAATTGTCTCAAACTGAGTCTTCCTTGCAGATCATCCATTTCTTTTCCTATGACTCTGTGCAAGTCATTTTTCTGAGTGTCGGTTTCCTAAGATCTAACGAAAGCCACTATTTGTTCTTCTCTAAACTCATAAATGTGTGAAGCACAAAAGGGCAATTGACTGCAAAAATACCATTTAAAAAGGCAGAAGTAGTATGAACATTAAACTATTATAATTATGAAAACACTGGTCCATGATTTTTTTTTTATGTTATGTAGGCACTTTTACCAATTACATCCTTCATTACCTTCACTAGTTTTCTATGTCACTAAGCTAAGAGAACATAATCAGTGCTTTATAGCAACTATAGAGGTGTGCCACCTAGACTTCTAGTGATATAAAAACATCAGGAGGCAAAAGTGAGAGAGTCTGTTAGTTCTTCCAAACTGATCTCTTTTTGTCCTTGCTCATGAACTTAATTTTAACGCCTATGCATGCCAGCTTCCCCGCTTCTTCTACTGAGTTCTAATATAATGCAAAGTTATAAATATCCCCAGAAAGTTTATACCATGCTATTTGGTTCTGTTTTTTCCCCCTGATATGTATGTATGTATGTATGTATGTATGTATGTATGTATGTATTTTTTACTTTTCTCTTAGGCTTAGGAATTTAAAAAAGAAGTCTATGGGAGACCAAAAGCAAAAACATCCTTTCTCAGACAGCACGATGACTGATGCAGGGATTTCCCCAGACCTCTCTGGCTTTATATGCATTATTGGTCCATGCAGAGAGGGCTGTGACAGGATTTTCACTAAGTAAACAATCATTCTTTCTGCTGAGCTGCTAACACCTACATAAACTATACCCAGTGTCTGAACCAGGTACCATAACCAATGGAGGTGGGTGGTGGTGAGGGAGGCCTGCATTATTTATTTTAGGGAAGAACAATGTATCAAGAAAATACCACAGGAAATGGTAAATAATTGTCCAGAAAAAGAATGTCCACTTATGATAACCCAATTCTTCTGAAGAAGAATCAAGAAATCTTGGTGGGGCTGGAGGAGGGTAGTGGGGCACAGAGCAGTGCCTCCAAATCCCGGTTCCACAGAGAATCTACAGATACTTGTTACAAAATAAAGGCCCTACCTCCCCCTCTTTTCCCACTAAATCAGGAATTCAGAAAGAAGACCAAAAGTTCTCTATTAAAACTGCCTCTAATGAAGCTGTTCTATAGCCAAGTTTGGAAGATGACTGCCAAATCATACAGTCCAAATTCTCTATATTAGTGATGAGGGTGTTGAAGCTCAGAGATTAACTGAGCTGCTCAGATCCCCCAAACACACAGCTAAAAGAAATCTAGTTTCCTAACCCTGATTCTTTCCTCTCTGTGGACTATTTTCACATGATCAAGATGCTTATGAAGATACTATTTTTACCAACATGCACTGATCTGTCCTTGAAAAAATCAAGACCTCAAGTAGGTACACCTCAGGTCTCATTTCTGTGCTGATCCCAATACTCCATTCTTTATCAAAAAACCCTTTGCTCTTATTTCTGGCATCGAAAAGCAAATAAACAAATGAATCTTCCTTTCATAAAGGAAATTGTCCAGAAAAAAGAATGTCCACTTATGATAACCCAATTCTTCTAAAGAAGAATCAAGAAATCTTGGTGGGGCTAGAGGGGGCTAGTGGGGCAGAGAGCAGTGCCCCACTGCTCTATGGGACATAGACACTTCTACAGACATTGGCTACATTAGTTTGAGAAAGCTAACTAATCCTCTCCCAAAATGACAGTATAAAACTGTTAAAAATTGTCATTAACAACCATTAACCATCTTTAACAAGCAATTGTCAAAAGCAACCATTTTGGTTCTAGATGTCACTCAAAGGAAAATAAGAATTGAGGAACATTTACTTATAAAAACTGATACAGCTTTGCATCATAACAGTGAAAAACAGGTGGCCTTTTTGGCCAAGTTGTCATCCTCCCAACTCAGTTGGTGACAAGGATTTTACCAGCGCAGAGAATGGAAACTAGCGACACTGCTGCCAGAGGGGTGGTCTTGGTTTTAAGCAAGGAGCATAAACCACCAGAGTCACTGTCAATGAATTTAGCAAACTAAGTGGGAAACAACTGGGAAAACATTCAGATCTGTTAGTTTGACCTTTCAATCCAAGGTAGGGCATTCAGAGGTCTCTGAAAAAAAATTAGTATCAGAAAAGATAGACAAAAGACAAATGACAAGCTCTCCATACTTTCATGGCTGACTGGGAAGTGTGTACATGTGGAGAGAGACCACATAGATAATACCACCTGAAAGTGAGAGCCAAAATAGCTTCCCAAATGGTTGACCTTACCATGTGTTTGCAAACCCACACTAATTAATTGGAAGAAAGTGGAAGACTGACAGGTTCAATGTATTTGAGGAGAAACGTAAGTGTTTGCAAACTATAGAAAGGAAACAGGGGTAAGAGGGCAAGTTCCATAGTTTAAGTTCAAAACTGCTTAGACAAGAAAGAGAACAAAAAAAGAGAAGAGAGCAAGAGAGAGAGAAGAGCAAGAGAATTTAACAAAATTCAAAATTCAATGTAGCTATAATATTATATCTATAATTTCCATTTCTCAACAAAAAAATTTGAGACATGCAAAAAAAGGAGAGGAAGAAGAAGAGTATGATCTATATTCAGAAACAAAGTTTATATAAACTGACTGGGATGAGATATTGTCATATAAAACAAATACGTTCAGCTAATTATGGTGTGTATATATACATATATGTATATATCTACAAATACTTATTTTTTACTAAAAGAAGAAAAATCTAAAATCCTAAATCAAAAGTATCTATCTCAAGAGATCAGAAAATAAGAGGAAATCGAGCCTAAAGCAAAGGAAGGAAATAGCACCAAAAAAAAAAAGTGAAAATCAATGAAATAGAAAATACAAATGGAGTAGATGAATGAATGAAGCCTAAAGCTGCTTTGTGAAAATATCAACAAAGTTGGTAAAACTCTGGTTAGACTGGCAAAAAAAAAATAAGAGAGAGAAGAGGTATATTGCCAAAGTCAGGATATATCATGACAGATGCTGTGAATACTAAAAGTTAAAAGCAAATATTATTTAAAACTTTATACCAATAAATTACACAATTTTGTTTAAATGGATATATTTCTATAAAAACACATGATACCATAACAAACTCAGATAACAAATCTTCATAGAATTATAGCTAATAAATGAATTAAATTATCAATTAAAAAAATCATTTCACAAATAGAATTCCAGGCCAAGATGTCTCATTGATGAATTCCACCAAAATTCAAGGAGGAAGTAATACCACTACTAGATGAATAATTCCAGCAAACAGAGGGAGAAAAAACACCATCCAACTCATCTACTGAGCCAATATTACTCTGATCCCAAAGCCAGATGCAAAAAAGTGCACAAAACTCATCAAATGGTATACATTAAAGACGTGCATCTTTTTATATCAATTATACCTAAGGAATACGTACATACATACATACGTACGTACATGTCATAGTTACCTTTTGCATTGAAATGCCAAAATAAATAAATAAAAGAAAAAATTTAATGGACCAATGACCCTCATGAATCTAACTGCAAAAATCAGTAAGATAATATTAGGTAATCAATTGTAAAAAAAAATGTATTAGGAAATCAAATTCAGCAAGTCATAATACAATTTACAAACAATGACCAATAATCTTTATCTCAGGAATGCAAAAGTAGTTTGACTTTTAAAAATCAATTAATGGGGGCGCATGGGTGGCTCAGTGGGTGGCTCAGTGGGTTAAGCATCCAACTTCAGCTCAGGTCATAATCTCAAGCTTTGTGAGTTCAAGCCCCACGTCGGGCTCTGCGCTGACAGCTGGAGCCTGGAGCCTGCTTCAGATTCTGTGTCTCCCCCTCTCTCTGCCTCTCTCATGCTCTGTCTCTCTCTGTCTCTCAATAATAAATAAATGTTAAAAAATTAAAAAAATATATCAATTAATGCAATGCACCATATTACTGCATATAATCAATACAATCTCATGATAAAAAAAAAATCTCAGCCTTGGTCTATCCCCTTATTCATGAAATTAATTTTCTAACTCTGAAATACAATACATACATACATACATACATACAATAGTTACATTTCTATTATCTATAAGAAGTAAAGAGATGAGGGGGATACTTAGGTTTAACAGAGTTCTTCTCCATTCATAATAATTATTTATATTTATATCTCTAATTTCAGAGTTGATGAAACAGAGAGATTATGAAATAAACCCATTGTCACCAGCTGAATAATGACATATGCCACCACTCTCTTCAAGAAAAGAGGCTAATTTTCCAGACACAAATGGTACTCTGTAAACACAATGTAAAGAGAGGAATTATCAAGTATTGCATTTATTAGTACAAATGCTATGGGGATCAGAGGACAAAGCCACCAACTACATGGGATACAAAGGCGGTGTATTCTGTGCGCACTTACAAAAGGATGCCCTGGGGCGCCTGGGTGGCTCAGTGGGTTGAGCACCCAACTTCGGCTCAGGTCATGATCTCAAAGTTCATGAGTTCAAGCCCCGCATCAGGCTCTGTGCTGACAGCTCAGAGCCTGGAGCATGCTTCAGATTTTGTGTCTCCCTCCCTCTGCCCCTTCCCCACTCATGCTCTCTCTCTGTCTTTCAAAAATGAATAAACATTTTTAAAAAATTTAAAAAAAGAACTAATTTATAAAAAAAACAAAAGGATGCCCTGACTACAAGAAAGAGAGAGTTAGTCTTTATTCCATTATTCCTTCAACAATCCTATTCCACAGTTACAAACAGAGGTACTACTTAAATAGTGAGAAGAGAGTGGTGGAAAAGATACACAAGCCCTGATCTTACAGAGCTTGGAGTTTTCACATATAACTATGATTACTACTACAAAAGATAAAAAGGTGTGTAAGATAATATTGGAGTAAGAAGCCTCAACCCACTTGAAGGGGATCAGGAAAATGTTTTTACAGAAGCAAAACCTTAGTCTTAAAAATTAGTAAGAATTAGCTAAGATAAGGGAACCTCAGGGATTGAGCAAGAAGGATATTCCAGGCCAACGGAGGACAAGTGGAAAGTTAAAGGAACTGACAGAAAGCAAAATATAATAAAAGTTTGAATAAAACCCATATTGACTATAATACATATTTTACAAATATAAATATTTGAATCATAATGCTCCACAATAATATATGCCATTTAATGCAGTAGTTACTTCATAATCATTGGTTCTTAACATCCTTTGAAGAAGATACATTAAAACTTGTGATTCTGAGAAATTCTAATTATCTTTAGTATTATCAGTAAAATAATCTGATGAAGTTTTCTTTCTTATCAAGAGCAAAAAATAATCAATGGACTTAAGAGTACAAAGAGAGAGATAATGTTAACAGTGGCAAATTAAAATTGCAATTCATTTCTTTACCAAAATTAAATCACCACTACAGATTAATTTTTATTAAGACTCATTTTTATTATTTACTGAAAAACATCCAGCACTAAGAGCCAGGACATCTGGATTCTCATTCTTGACTGTTATTTAATTCAATCTATGGTACCTCGATTTTTTGTTGTTGTCGTTTTGATTTTAATCTCCTTAGTGAACATTTGTTTTACGTACCTAAAAAGATTATTCTATGTGTAATACAATGTTCTATTTCTGCTTCCATTTTATTTTTTTATTTAATTTTTATTTACTTATTTTGAGAGAGAGAGTGTGAGCAGAGGAGGGGCAGAGAGAGAGGAAGAGAGAGAAGCCCAAGCACGGCCCACATTCAGTGTGGAGCCCAACACAGGGCTCTATCTCACAACTACGAGATCACCACCTAAGCTGATATCAAGAGTAAGACGCTTAACCAACTGAGCCACCCAGGCACCCTGTGTTTCCATTTTTCTAGTTTGGATTTTCATCATACCAAGCCTGGATAACTGCAATGGCCTTTCATATATTTAAATCCTGTATCCTTGTATTCCAAACAATGGCACTGCAATAGCTTTCTAAGTATCTTTTTTTTCAACTTATTTCATATTTCTAAATTCTACAATGAATTTCCATTGCCTGTAGGTTATGCTTATACAACTCTGCCTATATTAAAGTCTGTTTCTTCATGTCCAACAAGAATTGTGCATAGATAACAGGAAGCCTCTGCACAGCCAATGTTTCATCACAGAACTGAGAACATACCATCAATATGATGGCTCTCACCAGGACTTCAATTTCACTTCTTTGCCCTCATCATCAATATAAACCCTAACCATTCTTCAATATCTACCTTCACTTAGCATTCTGCTAACCCTCATGATAATTTTTTGAAACTATTGCAATATATATTAATCTGTACTTTCTCTAAAGGCCAAGAATAGTGATTACCTAATATACTTGATTAAGTTAATTTAAAGAATGAGTTCTAGTAATTTCTTGTGCTATGTCCCCAGTAAATTTTAAGCTCTTTAAGGGCAGTCATGTCATGTTTTCCTCTAAATCATTTCCAACTGCAAGTGCTGACCACATACAAAATCAATAAATTTTGAGATAATTATTTTAGGCAAAATTGTTTTATGTCACAGTAGGTTAGGAGACATGGTACAATGACCTTCCTTCCAGAACAGGTCACACCATTTCTATAAGCCCACAGAAATAGAGTTGAATAACAGAATCAAGGTCATTTCTTTCAATGATTAAAAGCATTTCCCTAATCTGCTATGCTCTTGGTATGCAAAACAAACTAAAATAACTTTCATGCTTTGTCAATTTAAAAAAAAAATCAGTCTTTGATCAACAGCAGCAAAAGATGTAGGTTACCTTTTCTCATGATCATGGTATCTTCCCTGCCAGGTAAGTACAGGTTACCTATTCTCTAAAGTAGACCAGTCATAAACAAGAAATGTAAAAAAAAGTTTCCACACATTTTGTTCTTTCACGACAAGCTCAAGTTTGTCAAATCAATACCAGCAAAAAATATTTCTTCCTCTTCATGAATAGCAGTCTACTACAACACTGTCTGTGATAGGAGGGTCCTGACTCAGACTCTTCCTTGCAATAGAAAATAGAAAGGCTGCTAGTTTTGCTATGCTCTGATTTCAGGAGTTTAGTGAAAACTCTAAACTGACCTTTAGAATATTTTAAATATTGCCATTAAAAAGAATATGAATGTGCAATTCAATCACTAACTTATCTATTATTAGTTACTAAAGTTTGGTAAAATCAGAGTCTGGCAAATTAAAATTAATACAAATTTCCATATGCATATACTGAAATTTTAACCTAATGACTTCATTGTTAACATTCTATAAGCTAATCACCATTAGTTGGCTTTACCTATATCATCTTACTTATCTTTCCGAAGAATTGGTAAGTAAATGTTATTACTCCTATTTTGGATTAGTAACCGAAATTCAGATTTGATACTTGCCCAAAATCATGCTATTAGAAAGAAGCCAGATTCAAACCAGGTCATCTGCCCCAAGAATATTCTTTTCATTATACTAGTTAATAACATATTAATAATTACTGTTATTAAGGAAACATTATTTTAATATACCCATTATAAAGTGACAATTTCCAATACCATATTAATCTTAACAACTACACACTTCTTAATCTTACTAAATGTAGGCATTAGTGAATCTCTGAAACTAGTGAAAGCTTAGAAAGGATTTCTTCTCTCTCTTGACTTTCATTAAAATCTTGTCCCTAAAATGTACTGGCCAGAAAACACTTAACTATATGCCAAACATATGTATTTTGTATATTCATCATAGGATCTCTTTTTATTCTATGGTGGCAGAAATTTAACAGGCATTCCTACAGTTCACCAATATATAATCCAAAAATATCAGAAGTTTGCCAGTGAAAGTATTTGAAGGATTTTTAGGATCACTGACATTTTTTAAAAATCTAACTACAAAACATTAATGGGTTTATTTCATAAATTGAGAAACCCTGTGACTCATGTATATACTAGCTAGGAGAGCAGAAGTGATTTGTTTCAGCAAGGAATGGAAACTTCACTCTCCTATGATTCATGTTCAGGTGTCTCCTTTGTGTTTTTCAGCTAATTTTTACATTAAAATTGTTTTGATTTTAAAACTGAGCTCACAATCTTTGTGGAGCCGATTCCTCCAACTTTGTCAATTATGGATAAAGTCCAAATCACTAAATCTAAAGTGTATTTGTACTTGCACGTTCCACAAAAACATCTAGCACTCAATCACATCTTTCCTTCTTGTGAAAATCAGTAGCTGCACTGATGCTACATGAGGAAACTCCAGATTCACCTGCACCAAGGTTCACATCAAGACTTACATAATACTATTAGGACACTTTGGATGAAACTAGTTTATGGGCCTGTGTACAAAATTAGATGTGCAAAACATAGGTAAATCTCTTTTGAAGGAGAATATGGTAGGAATAAGATCAAACAGTTGAATAAGTGGAATAGGTTGAATGGTGACTCCCCCCCACAAAAAAGATAGGTCCTCTGAACCCTTGCACACAACCTTACTTGAAAATAGGGACTTTGCAGATGTGATTAAATTAATGATCTCAAGATGAGATCCTTCTGTATTAAGGTGGGCCCAAGAGGGAGTTCTAAAAGAAAAGGAGAGAAAGACATAGAACACAAGGGCATGTGAAGATGGAAGCAGAGGTCAGAGCTATGCTACCACAAGCCTAGGAATTCCTGGAGTCAGCAGAAATGGATGAGGCAAGGAAAGATTTTCCCCTGAATCTTCAGAAGGGGCATGCCATTACTAACAACCTTTCATTTTGGATTGATGACCTCTAGAAATTTGAAAGAATCATTATCTGTTGTTTTATCCCCCCCAAATTTGTGGCAAGTTGTTAGGGTAGCCCTAGGAAATTAATATTGAAGTAACAGATTATTTGAATTATTATTTACAAATGTATAATGTTTCATATCACTTTTGACTTAATGCATTTGGCAGACTAGATAACCACAAAACATTCCTTATAAGACAGTAAACCAAATGTTTAATTCAATTATTATTGTCCTAAAATAAGCTTAATATTAGAATTTTCTAGGTGTCTTGCTAACATATATTCATGAGTATGTATAGAATAAAAATTCATCTTTGACAACTGGAAATCTAGGGTATCTCAAGATTAGGATACTTAAGTCAGCCAGTGTAGAAGAAAACTAAGTTTATATATATAATTACTGACACTTCATATATTATTTATTTTATATATATGTCATATTCCTTTATGTTGAGGGGTGAGGGCAGCCTCATCTCAGAAGAGATTACACCAATATGGGTGAAATGCTTACACTTTATGTTTACTCTCCATGGTGCACAATTCTTATGCTCAATTAAATGCATGTCAGATAATCTTAACTGTTGAGTTTCCCTTAAAAAGGTAAATAACATACATAAATACATATTCAGTGGTATCACCTATTATTCCTATAGAAAAACCACTGCATTTAGAGAATAGTTGTCTGCTCACAATTTAAAACCATTTGGGTCTCAAGAAGACATCTGCACTCCCATGTTCATTATAGCATTATGCACATCAACCAAGATATGGATATGGTTCCATTGATGGATAAATGGATAAATAAGTTGTGATTAGACAACAGATATGTTATCAACCTTGAAAAAGAAAGAGATCCTGTAATTTACAATAATCTGAATGAACCTGGAGGACATTATGGTAAGTGAAATAAACCAGACACAGATAAACTGCATAATCTCACTTACATGTAGAATCTTACAAAGTCAAACACTGAAATGCAGGTAGTAGGACAGTAGTTACCAGGAGTGCGGAGGTGAGAGAAACGGAAATGTTGGTCAAAGGGTACAAAGTTGTAGTTATGTAGGATGAATAATTCTATAGATCTAATGTAGAGCATAATGACTATAGTTAATAACACTATATTGAATACTAGATATTTACTAAGACAGTAGATTTCAGTTCTTACCACACACAAAAAATGATAATGTATGTGAAAGGATGGTATGTTAATTAGCTTGACTGTAGCAATGATTTCATTGTGTATATGTGTATCAAATCATGTTGTATATCTTAAGTATATATAATTTTCATTTAAAAATAAAATTATAAAAGAAAAAAAAACATACAAAAGCAGAAAAACTGTATAAGACCAAATTCTTGAAAGATTCATACTCTTAATGCTTATCAGTACTAAAAGGATATTTTTTATTCTGTTAATCTAATTTCACAGAAAAACTTTAAGTAGAGAGTGTGCTCAAATAAATTATCCTTGAATATCATCTGGAACTTTGCATTATAATAACTTAACCTATAGATATTGTTCAAAGAAAGTCTTCTAATTTCATCTGAAATAAAATTCAATTGAAATATTTTATCCAAAAGAAGAACACTCTATTCACCTCAATCATGGAAGCTCTTATTAGAGTATCTAATACTCTAATTATTTTTGTCTAATAGTAAGCAACACATGAGATGCCAACAAAGACAGAAATTTGCTTTATAACCAACCTTGAAGGCATTCTATTTCTCAAGTGGTCCACATTATCCACTCTAAACTGCAAGATAGTTCAGAGACAAGATACAGGACAGCATAAAAAAGCTACCTCCTACCAGGAAAAATGAAAAAGAAATGTTTTCAATGCTTATTTCCACATCTTCCAGAGGATTCATCACCTCTCACCATTCATGTTCATGTAAGAAACAAGTATTTTTACGATAATAACCATAATAATGCTAATTTTATTCATGACAAGTAGTAATTCTGCTTTACCTTCTCTGATCTCATTTAATCCTCATAACAACCAATAAGCCAATATGATTACTGTTTCCTCACAGATGAGGAAACGGAAGCACAAATTTAGTGACTTGCCTAACGTCTCAGAGTTGACAAAAGGAAAAATCATGATTTCAACTTTAATGTGTATAACTGCAACATCTATGATTTAATTATCTTATATTTCTGTTTGGGAAGTAATATGCAGTTAAGGAATAACTACCAACTCCTAATAAGTAATACACTTCATTTACTAATCTACACCTCTACTCACTGACATGTAGAAATCCACAAAGTGATGAATATTTTTAAATACAACAGTAAAAACCTAGTTTGGCCTCAATCAGGTGAAGGAAACATAAGTGAAGATAGGTAAGGAACTTTTGGACTTGATGATCAATACGTATGTTAGATATTATTGCACCAATAATATAAAGTATATTCTCAAGACAGCAAAATATTGCATCTGACAACATGTGGTATATGTTTTTGAAGGGCTTTTAACTACGCAAACTAAATATCACGTTATTTCTGTAATCACTCCTTTTTGTGTACAAATTGTTTTATTTTATTTACAAGTTTTTGGTTTTTTTCAACAATGGCATACAAACAGATGGTTGATTTTGAAAGTTTTACCTCATGCATTAAATGTATCTCTGTCCAGATGGACACTGGGCTATAGTGCCAATACTGTACCTTTACCATATGGACAAAAAGATTTACAGCAGAAGACACTATGTTCAGCTTTGTACCTCAATACAAATAACGTTTGACTAATTGTCAGCCAGCATTAATTTTGTGGTCAGGGAATCAGAAGGCAACAGGCCATTTAAGTAAAATATCAAAAACACAATTTTTGGGGCGCCTGGGTGGCGCAGTCGGTTAAGCGTCCGACTTCAGCCAGGTCACGGTCTCACGGTCCGTGAGTTCGAGCCCCGCGTCAGGCTCTGGGCTGATGGCTCGGAGCCTGGAGCCTGTTTCCGATTCTGTGTCTCCCTCTCTCTCTGCCCCTCCCCCGTTCATGCTCTGTCTCTCTCTGTCCCAAAAATAAATTAAAAACGTTGAAAAAAAAAAAAAAAAAAAAAAAAAAAAACACAATTTTTGAGATAGCTAATTATATATACTTGGGATAATATTTTTAAATACACAACAAATTTCAAGTTGACAAAGGTAATTGTCTGTAATCAAATTTATGGAGGTATAATTTATTTAGAGTAAAAGTCACTCTGGGGTGCCTGGCTGGCTTAGTCGGTTAAGCATCCGACTTCAGCTCAGGTCATGATCTTGTGGTTTGTGAGTTCGAGCCCTGCGTCGGACTCTGTGCTAACAGCTCAGAGTCTGGAGTCTGCTTCAGATTCTGGGTCTCCTCCTCTCTCTCTACCCCTCCCATTCTCATGCTCTGTCTCTGTCTCTCAATAATAAAGAAACATTAAAAATACTTTTTTTAAAAAGTCACTCTTTTTAGAGATACAGTTCTACAAGCTTTGACAAAGTTATATAGTCATGTAACCACCACCACAATGAAGACGTAGAATTTTTCCAACATCCAAAACACTTTGGTCATGTCATTTGTTAATACGACAAATTACACTGTTTAATTTTCAAATATTATACCAACCTTGCCTATATGGGATAAATCTCAACAATCTTGAGTTATCATACGTTTTGTATAACACATTTTGGGTTTAATTTACTGAAATCGTATTTAGAATTTCTGTCTTTGAGTTCAGGATCAGTCTAATGCTGCCTTCACAGAATAAGCCAGAGAATATCCCATACTTTTCATTTTTTTTTATCCCATACTTCTCAATATGGGGGAAATGGTTTGTGTAGAAATGGGATTATTATTATTATTTTTAATTTATTAGTATCCAACAGTGAAACCATATTTCTGAACATTTCTTTGTGGCAAAGTTTCGAGTTATATGTACAAGTTCTTTAACAGACAAAGGACTACTCAGGTTATCTATTTTTTCTTGAGTTAGCTTTAAAAAATTGTTTCTAGAAATTTGGCTACTTTATCAAAGTTTTCAAATTTATCAGCATTAGCATTTTTATAACATTCTTTATTATATTTTAAATAATGGTAGAATTCATTTCAGCTCTCTTATTCTTGACATTGGTTTTCTAAGCTTTCATTTTTTTCCATTATTAGTTTGGCTAAAAATTTATCAGTTATTCATCTCAAAGAACCAAATTTTGGTTTAATTAATTTTATTTTTTTCTCCTTCAATTTCATTGATTTCTGCTCTTCATTATTTTTTTCTACAAATATTGGGTTTAATATAATTTTATTTTCCTAATATCTTAATAACTTATACAAGTTGAGGTTGTTGATTTCAGTCCTTTCTTATTTTCTGGTATAGGCATTTTAAGCGAGGAATTTCTCCCTAAGTACTGCCCAAGCAGTATCCCCAAATTTTCATATGTTGTGATTTCATTTTAATTTGATTTTCAATACTTTTTAATTTTCCTTCTGACTTTTTTTGACCTAAAGATTATTTAAAAGTGTACTATTTAGTTTCCAAGATCTGGGGATTTTCCAGAGATATTTCTGTTATTGATTTCTAATTCAATTCCACTGTGGTCAGAGAATATACCTTATATGACCTGAAATATTTTTTAAATTCATTGAGACTTGTTTTATGATTCAGAATATAGTCTGTCCTGCACTAGAAAATATGCATTTGACTGATATTGGGTATTATATTCTATAAACATCAATTAGGTAAAATTGCTTGATAGTAGTATTCAAATACATATTTTTTAATTTTTTGTTTTTGAGAGACAGAGACAGAACACAGGCAGGGGAGGGGCAGAGAGAGAGGGTGTCACAGAATCTGAAGCAGGCCCTAGGCTCTGAGCTGTCAGCACAGAGCCTGATGTGGGGCTTGAACTCATGAGTTGTGAGATCATGACCTGAGCTGAAGTGAGATGCTTAAACCACTGAGTCACCAATGCACCCCTCAAATATTTTCTAGTCAGTTATTTTTTGTCTGTTTATTCTACCAATGATTGAGAAGAGATGTGAAATTTCAAACATTTGAAATTAATTCTGGGTTTTTCTATTTTTTTGAACTTCTATCAGTTTCTGCTTCACATATTTTAAAGATTTGTTATTATGTGCATAAATGTTAGGATCATTATGTACTTTTGATGAATTAACCAGTTTAGCATTGTGACATTGTTTTTTATCCCTACTAATATTCTTTGTTATAAAATCTAATTTGCCTGATATTAATATAACCATTAATAAAGATCTCTTTTGAATAATGGTACATGGTATATTTTTCAATTCTTTATTTTTCATATTTTTATGTCTTTATAATTGCACTGCATTTTTATAGGCAGCACTTGGTTGGGTATTTTTAATACAATTTACAACCTCTGCCTTTTAATTAGAGTTTATAAACCATTTATATTTAATGTGATTATTTATTTGATTATTCCCTTTTTAAAATCAATACTGAATTTGTAAATTTATTTTAGGGATAGTATAAATTTTGTAAAAGCATAGCCAAAGACAAAATTCCTTTCAAAAAAGGTTTTTTTTTTAATTCATAACAAATAAGTTATCATATTTAGTTGAAAAAAAAGGAACATTTTAAATTATTCCAACATACTAGGGAGTAGAAATTCCAGAAATACAGAGATTGCAGCCCTATGTATAAAGTCAAGACTACCATTGAACAAATGCTTTTAAAAGAAATTTAAGGGTTAAAAAGAAAACAAAACCAAATCAAAAGAAAGTGAAACCAAAAAATAAGAATTACCACTAATGTATAACATTTCACTGGAAAAAAAAATATGTCACTCTTATTTTAGGTAGTTTTGTCTCCTTTTCTATGACTTTCATTCTGTTCATAATACTCCTGTTGAAAATCTAGTTTGCTGAAAGTCAAAATTAGTGCAGGCCAATTTATCTATTTTATACAACAACTCATCATATATCCTCTATTATCCTGAAATCCTGAGGTCTCAAGTTCACCAGAGTTCCCACGCAGTTTATGTAACCACATATTTCTAAAATGTTTTCCACACAAAGCAGCTTCCATGCATACATATATATGCATGTATTTTTCCTAAAACTTGGATAATCATCATAATTATTTTTCTTCTTATATATGATGCCACTTCTGGCCAATGAAGCAGTTTACCAGTATGCAAAATTGGCCAGTACAGCTCTTCTTTTTAAAAATGTTGTCATGGTTTTAAACCTTTCCTACTTTCTCCTCTGCTGAGCCATCATTACTAACTGACAATTGTTACAGTTCAGAAATAAGCTACATGACGAACTTCCTGGGGATCTATAAAACATATATCTCTGTCTATAGGTTTTCATGATTCATTTGTAAATAAAGTATATGGGTTCTTAATATGAACTCGGAAGTTTCTGTTTTAGAGTCTTAAAGGACTTCCAAAATATCTCCACCTATTTCTAAATTCTTCTCTTTTTCATGAGAAGTTGATGGTACTGAAAAACTTTTGTATAAATAAGATGTTAAAGTATTTCTAAAGCCTCCAAATGGATTACACAAATACCTCCTAGAGATTTCATAAATAATTAAGGAATAATCAAAATCTGGAATATCAATAAACTGTTAATAGTCTAGAAACTCTGAGTCCAAATGCTTTCTAAATTGGATAATTTGCTATATTTTAAAAGGTCATCGTAAATCAATAACAAAACAGAAGCTAAATTATAAATATACATAAACTAGCATTTAAAAATAAAAATCCCATATATTTATAGCATGCCAATTCTTCAATTCCCTTAAAACAGAAGATGGAAAAAAAAAAGAATTTGTGTATGACATTTGGCTAAAGTTTGAGAAGAACCAATACTTTATTTACCAAGAAGTATCACAATACCCTGGGCTTGTGATACAGGCTATCTAAAAGACTAGGACCTAATTGTAGGATTAAAAATCGTTTTGCCACCCCTCAAACCTTACCACGGTATTAATAGGGAGCCTGTACTTTCTACTCAATTTTTTTCTATAATCTGACACTTCTCTAAAAAATGAAGTAAGTATATTAATTTTATTTAAAAAAACCCAAAAGTTTCTGGTACTTGAATACAAAAATGACTGGAAAAGTAGAAGGAGAATCTATAAGAAAAGTACAGTTGTGACCATACCATATACATATTGGCATTAAGATAACATTTAGAGAGTGTGCTATAGGTAGCACATACAATAAATATTTTATATTAATGTTAACACTCTCCCTGGACTGTAAGCATCATGATAAATTTGTGATTATGAGAGAATTTAAGTACTTTATTGGGGAATTTACGTAATACTCGTGCTCACCCAGAGAATAAGTGGAAAGATTGAGAATTAATTCAAAGTCTGTTTGGCTTGAAATGCTAGTTTTAGGAAATAGTTTGCCAGATAAATATAAACTAAAAGAGACTTTTAGCACCTAAAGCTTCACTGGAAAACATTTTCAGAACTGTCTATTTAAAATTAGCATAAAGAGGATTCCCAAGTTACGCATGCCTATGTGTGTACAAAAACATGCTCATCTTTTCTGGCTCCTATACATGCAGCCCAAATGTAATCAAAGAACTTGTGTACTTTTAGTGGATTTGTTTGCCCATTAGCTGTAAAGAAAAGGGTATGCTAAAATCAATTTTCTTCTATTTGAAGGTAAGAAATTTGGAACTATAAGCTAAAATTAGATTCGGTAATCATTTGGAGATTTTAGTTTGTTTTTTCTGTCTCCAGTGAATAGAATATACATACGTATATATTTTAACTTTTAGAAATAATGAAAATACTGAATACATTTGTTGTCTGTCCTTTGCTATTTTGCATGAGAAATGCTTTCATCCAAAAGCCAGGTAAAGCACAATTATAGAATTTCGATGTGACTATTTAAATCAAATGATTCAGGCACTAGCTTCTTTCATCAGCCTGTTTATTTGTATGCAGAATAACTTTACCCAGAGCTCCAGATGAATAAATACTATCAACTATCAAAACACTTACTCTATGTGCTAAAAAATAATTGCAATACAACACACTTCTTCAAGAGTCACTGCTATCTTCAGATTTAAAAATTGCTGTATTCCCTGAGAGAGAAAAAAAGGAAACAGAACAGAAAACAAACCAAAGATGGATCCCCTGATCCTCAGTTTGGCACAAAGAACTCTTACAGTTGTGTAGGCATATTATACCCATTCATTACCACAAAATAAAATTGGTTCTTCAGAAAAAATGAATTGTGTTCAAAGGCTTGACAATCCTATTTAATACAATGAAAAACTATTTATTATACCAGTCTGAGTTTTCCCAAAACTGAGATGAATAGTATAAAGTCTTGAATATTTCCTTGTGGTACTGAAGACAAAGAAAGAGGACACTAACTGGTCATAGTCAGAATGGGACTATTTTCAGCCCAGCTATAAATGAGCTAACATGATTACAGAATAGTGAATATTCTACCAAAAACACTAGAATTTCAGATGTAAATGTGTGGAGAGATATAGGACATTTGCCAATGGAGACAGAAGGTTTAAATCAGCAGAGCATTTGGTCCAATAAAATATTAATTTAGAGTATTAATCTGAAATGTTTATAAAACAAAAGTTAACTCTAGAATTTTGGAGTCCAGATAGAAAGAAAACATCATCCATATTCTGGGTGATATGGGCTTTGAGAGATCTAATTTACCTTCTTAAAGGATACTCAAAAATATCTCCACCTAATTCTAGGTTATTCTCATTGTTCTGAGTAGTTGTGGGTACTAGATAAACTTTGGATAAAAAGAGACGCTAAGTATTTTGAAAGCCCCCCAATGTGTTAAACAAATATTTCCTAGAGATTTCAGGAATGACGAAGATATAATAAAAATTTAGAATCATATCAGCTCTTCCAAAACAAAAGTGAGTTAGTAAAAATCTGAATTACAAATTAGAACTTAGAAAAAAAAATAGACAAAACGTGTAGAATCTATTCGGGCTTTATTTACATTTGACTAAATAAGATTGGGAGAGTGAGAGGAGGGCAATAAAGGGTCTACCTTTTTATGTTTGAGCTACAATGTGAAGTGTTTCAGAGTGCTGTCCAAGAAGAATTTGGCCCACTACCAGGGGCCAAATGTCCTTTTACTCCTTACTTATGCACATGTGCATGCACATATGACAGGCCACATGCGCGCGTGCACACGCGCACACACACACACACACACTCATGCTTCAGAAGGCCTTTGCTTGGAGTTCAATTCTGAGCCTAAGGACCTTGTGCTATCACATTTTCTACAATATTTTTTACTATGGTTCTTAAATGTGTCAGGCAAAAAGACTGTGTAAAATTAGATATATTATTTTTTTTATTAAAAAAAATTTTTTTTAACGTTTATTTATTTTTGAGACAGAGAGAGACAGAGCATGAATGGGGGAGGGTCAGAGAGAGGGAGACACAGAATCTGAAACAGGCTGCAGGCTCTGAGCGGTCAGCACAGAGCCCGACGCGGGGCTCGAACTCATGGACCATGAGATCATGACCTGAGCCGAAGTCGGACGCTTAACTGACGAGCCACCCAGGCGCCCCTAGATATATTATTGCCTAATACCACAGATTAAGAATTTTTCTTCATGTAATCAAGTCAAGCACTTTTTTCTGGTCATTGTGTTCTGATATATATTGAAGTTGGCTAGACTCACCCCAATCAATTTGACTGTTGTTGCTCAAGTCAAATTTCCCAAGACCCCAAGTTGCCCTGATAAAAAGAGAATGTTTGGCAAATGAACGTCACATTAACTTTTTCTGGAATCCCTCATTTTTCAGTCCTTTCCACTGGTCTCTAGATTTTGGACATTATTTTTCAGATGGACATACCAGCTGTTTTCTGGAAGCTCAGCTCTTCCCAATGACCTTGGGAGTAATGACTTTAAAAACACTTATTTTGCTTTAATTCTTCCAACTGTTTTTGAGCAAGGCAAAATTTAAGTGTCAATGACTGTGGACCACAATTCTTTCTTGCATGAATTCTTATTTATAAAATTTTACAAAGTATTGTTTGGTATAGTAATTTTTTTAATTTTTTTTAACATTTATTCATTTTTGAGAGAGACAGAGTGTAAGCACAGGAGGGACAGAGAGAGAGAGGGAGACACAGAATCCCAAGCAGGCTCCAGGCTCTGAGCTGTCAGCACAGAGCCCAACATGGGGCTCAAACTCACGAAAGGCGAGATCATGACCTGAGCTTAAGTTGGATGCTTAACTGACTGAGCCTCCCAGGTGCTCCTTAGTATAATCATTTCTTAAAGCAAGACAACACATAACTAAAACTAAACAGTGTGTGTTGCCTTCTCTAACAGATTTTTGAAATTTACAACTTACTTCAATTCTTGAAATCTCTATTTTACTCAACCATCAAATTTCACTGAATTGGGCCACCCATCACAATATTTTCTCTCAGCTTTTTTCCTTTGTATATCAAAGTATACTTAAGTAAATAAGCAACTAAATGAGCATCCTATTTTCATATATACTAATGTTCAAAATAACTTTTCTTTAAACACATTATGGAATTAAAAACATTGGTAATTAGTAATAACAAATGAGTAAAACTATAGCCTCTATTAATTTCATCTAAAAATAATAAGAAAGAATTATTACCAGTTAACAATCTGGGGAAAGACAACAGGATAAAATGTAGAAGAAAAGCTTCAGGCCAACTGAGTTTAAATTCCAACTCCAGTGTTAAAATCTTTGGGCTTTCTAGAAGTTTCCTCCTTACCTGGAGACTACTTCCTTGGTTATAAAATGACCATGTAATCCATGGGGGCCAGAAAAGATAGCAAGTGAAGGACCAAAAACATACCAGTAAACAACAAGGCAGGTAATAAAGCAAAATTAAACATAATAGACAGTGCTAGAAATTGAATTGCTGACAGAAAGGAAAGTACTGAATTAACCGCAATGAATAACAAAAAAACAAACTTAAGAATAATAGAAAAAAAATTGGGATGCCTGTGTGGCTCAGTCAGGTAAGCGTCCAACTCTTGATTTCGGCTCAGGTCATGATCTCATGGTTGATGGGTTCTAGCCCCCATTGGGATCCATGCTGACAGCACAGAGCCTGCTTGGCATTCTCTCTTTCCCTCTCTCTCTGCCCCTCTCCCACTGATGATCCCCCCCTCTCTCATAATAAGTAAATACATTAAAAAAAGAAGAATAAGAATAGAAAAAAAAAATAGAGCACAAGTAGAGATGAACCAAAGAAATACCTACAGGGTTTGAGGAAGAATAATAATTTCAATAATATTTAAAAAGCATTCACTGTTGTAATGCAGAAAATTTCCCTAACCTAAGAAGAATTAAAATGTTAGATGGGAAAAGTCGTATGTTCCAGAAACACTGATACAATTGAAATACATTTATTTACTGCACCTCTAATATGATAAAATAGAACCAGACTGCTCTCAGATTTCTTATAACTGAACTAAATTTCAGAAGAAAGCAGAGCTACATATACAGATATGTGAGTAAAAAAAGTATGATTCAAGAATGTTATAGCTAGACAAATTTGTATTTAAGTCAAAAGAGACTGAAGTTCCTAAACAGAGAACACAGAATCAACAATCACTTTTTAAAAAACGTGATAATGAAATCTTACCAAATAATGATTCAAAAATTAAACATTAAGAAATGGAAATTAGGGGCGCCTGGGTGGCTCAGTCGGTTAAGCGTCCGACTTCGGCTCAGGTCACGATCTCGCGGTCCATGAGTTCAAGCCCCGCGTCGGGCTCTGTGCTGACCGCTCAGAGCTTGGAGCCTGTTTCAGATTCTGTGTCTCCCTCTCTCTCTGCCCCTCCCCTGTTCATGCTCTGTCTCTCTCTGTCTCAAAAATAAATAAACATTAAAAAAAAAAAAAAGAAATGGAAATTACAATGCTTAAAGAGCAGGTGCTGTACTTTTGATATATTTAAAATAAAGAACTAAATTGAAGTGCCTGTGGGATTATTATTACAGAACAAATGGAAATGTCATGCACCTAAACCATGGAAAATAATAATATAACTAATATAAAATAGTTGTATAAATACTAGCATGACAATGTCATTTTTAATAGTGAATTAACAATACATCAGAAGTCAACTGTCAGTTTTTATAACTTTGATGTAGTAACCTTCAACGCTGTCCAAAATTTAACTTGTAACTCAAATATCACTAAAATAAATTCTGTGTTTTCCATAAACTTCAAGAAGAATATATATAGCATGGGATGAAGGACTATTTATCAACATTTCTTCAGTTAACTTGCTTCTTTTACCCCTTTACATCAATTAATACTAATATTTTCACTATTAATAATTAAAGGTAGCAAATATTTTACACTTCAAATATCAAGTTTATCTTATCTGTATAGTGCATGGATAGATACTTCATATTCATATTCACGTAATGTTAATAATAGTCATTTCAGGGTCACAGTGGTCTCCATGATTTTTATTTTTGTCTTTTAATTGGATACACTGCCTGACTTGCTTTTAAATAAACATATATTGTTTGCTAAAAAAGAAAGACAATTTTTCTTTAAAAAATATAAAAGAAAATGCACTATCAACACAAAAAGATAATGTGAACTTGATATAGTTGATAATACTGTGCCTAACATATAGCAGCATCCTACCTATAAATGGAAGTGCATATTAGTACATTCTAATATTCATAGGCAGTTTGATAGTAATCACTGGTGGTTTTCTTAGAGCTTTAAGTACATTTATGCTACTACATTATCAGCTTTCATATACTTGTTTACTGTGAGCTATTTGATGAAATATATTATTCATTTCTATATCCTTAAAATTTAGAATAATCCCTGTCCAAAAAGGCTCTCTTAAATCGTAACTGGGGAAAAAAGTAGGAAAAACTAAACCATATATTAAAAACAAAAAATCACAAAAGGATGGGAGTGAAGAGACAGGAATAAAAATGATAAAATTTTAAATAGATGAACCACTATTTTTAAAATAGTGGGGAAAGTAGGTGGTACCTTCAGCTCAGAACATAGCCTTGAATATATCTACTATACTTATTTGTTCAACTCTATTCAGTTAAACACCATCTGTTCAATAAATGCTTATTGCGAACACAACTTATCTCTTGTGATGTGCTAGATGAGTAAATTGTTTTCCAAGAAATCAAACAAACAAACAAACAAACTCATGGAAGGTTGTATTTTTTTAAAGTACAGTATTATGTATAATACACTCTCCTTGCACATCTGAACACACAATGTTCACTGGTAGGAATTGTCATGAAAAAAACAAAAACAGAAAGCATTAAAATTTTCATTCCAAATCCAGATTCAGTGTTCACTTTGGTATTAGTTGTTTCACCTTTTTCAGATGGTTAAAAAGAAAAGAAAAAGAAGAAACAAAAAAAAAACGTGCTAAAATTATTAAGTATTTATGTGATAATGATACAAGAGTGGAAGAAAGTACATAGGGAAGAAAAAAAAGGGAGGAAAACAAAGTAGAAGAATTCACCTCAAATAAAGAGAAATTCTGGAATCAAAGATGTTCTGAATAGGCCCTCCTTCTTGGTATGAACTATAAAAATAGACCATTATCAACTGGAGAAAAATTTAAATGTTTAAGTACAAACTCTTACTCAATTGCAGCAATTTCTTCCCATAATAAAAAAAAGTCAAGTATAGATGACTAATGATGACATATTCCTTCCTCATTTCTTCTTCCAATGCGCGGCTCAGAAGGAATCCTGCATTTCTTTCCCAGGGTTAAATGTTAATGGGAGCAATATCTCCCCCACAAACTCACCCTGGGCACAGTTTGCCCCTCAAAGCCTAGGGTTCTGTAGGAGGTTTATACATTCAGAGACCAAGAGAACCCACATGCTCTACGAAAGTAGTGCCCGCCATCTAGCAGGTGACCAGCATGGGGTCCAACAGGAAGGTTGTCTATGAGCTGAATTTTTTTCAAAATAAAGAAAAGCTAATTTTCCAGACTCAGAATAGCTATCCTGATCTCCAGAAGCCTTGGAGAGGGAAGAAGAAGAGGGAGCAGAAAACAGGAACAGAATAGGGAGTAGACCAGCAGGGCAAAAAAAGCACCAAGAGTATGATATAGTCAAGAGAAAGAAGTCACAGCAAACGCTGCAGCAAATTAAAAGAATGAAAAGGAATAAAAAGAACAGCACAGAATGAGGGAAACTTAGGCAGCAAGCCAAGATTTTTTTTTAATTCCCTAACGATAGCCATCAGTGTTTTTAAATAGAGATAGGCAATGTTCTTTTTCCAGCTCTGCAGGCCTGTAGTTCTCAGAGCTTCACACAAAATTGACTCTAAACATTCAATTTAAAAGAAACATAGGGAAGCCTGCAGTCCAAATTCAAAGATAAACTAAAAGGGGCATCTCAGCATTTAAAAATATATATATAAAGTCCTCCAAATTTGAAGGCAATAGGTCACTTTACCTCTCTTACCATAAGACTATTAGCTAAAATGCTAGATTTTTTGATCCTCTATTCAAGAAAATAGAATACAGTAAGTGGAAAAGCATTGTAATGTTTAAAAACAAAAAGAAGAAGAAGAGGAAGTAGAACGCTGTTTTTAATCCTTTAGATGCTTACAAGAAACTATACAAATTCATTTTGCAGACATGCTTTAATGTGTCTGCAACTGAAATTGAAAATTGTAGCAAGCTACTTAAAAGGAGCCCTACTGAAGGGAATTTGTTACACAATAGAGATACTTTCAAATGTGCCATTGTGTAACTTAGAGCTACCACCAGACTTTAGCCTTGTAGATAGTATACATGGAATCAGAGACCAGTAAATAGGAAGGATATTTAAAAGTATAGTCACTGAGCAGCAATTATATACAGAAACTGTGCCTGACAGTGAAAAGAAAGAACACAAACACTGTCCCCAGTCCCAAGGCATTTAAAATTTAACTGCTTCACCGGCAATGCAATAGATCATTGCAGTTACTTTATTTAGGAGATACTGAGAAAACAGAAAAGGAAAAAGGATAATGATTCATTTACTTAACATTTAAAAAGATTCGGTAGCATGTCTGATGGCCAGATGCTGAGGACCAGCAAATCAAACTCCTGGCCTTGTAGATCCCAAGTTTGATTCACAAAAAGCCTAGTTACTTATGTTCATTCTCTTTGCTACAATGGGGGCAGGGTTCTCCAGAGAAACAACCAATAAGGGTAATAGAAACATATAGGTAGTGGATATATCCACTATTCTCTATCTTAATTGTAATGAGAAACTGGTTTGTGAATACACCACAACTTTTTAAATTATACATTTCAATATGTGAAATTCTATATATCAATTATACCTCAATAAAGCTGTTTTTTTAAATTCTAACTAGATGTATGTACATGTATGTGCACACATACACACACATAAACACATATATACATATTGGTTGATATTAGAGACTGCTTTTAAGGAACTGGGTCACCCAGGTTTGCCATTGCTGGCAACTTTGAAATCGGTAGAGTAGGCCAGCAGGCTGGAAACTCAGGTAGTTTCTATGTTGCAGTCCTGAAACAGAATTTCTTCTTTAGAAACCTCAGACTTTGCTCTTTATGTCTTCAACTAATTGGTTAAGGCCTACCCACAGTATGGAGGGCAATGTGCTTTACTTAAAGTCAACTGTTATCAAATGTTAATCACATCTAAAAGAAAACCTTCCCAACAACACATGTATTTCAGTGTTTGAAAAAAACTTAACAACTAGGCATCACAGCCTAAACAAGTTTTCACATAAAATTAACCATCACAATAATCTTCAAAATCCTGTCTGATCCAGAGTTTATTTATTTGTTTTTTTAAGTAGGCTTCACACCCAGCATGCAGCCCAACACAGGGCTTGAACTCATGACCCTGGAATCAAGATCTGAGCTGAGATCAAGAGTCAGACACTTAACTGACTGAGCCACCCAGGTGCCCCCAAAGTTTAATGTTTTATATAGCAGGGGGTTCCCTTAGATTTTGCTCAGTTATGATAATGAAATTAAATGTTCTAAGTATATATTTCTATTAAATCTGCCAATTAAAACACAAGTCTATGGGAGCCTGGGTAGTTCAGTTGGTTAAGCATCTGAGTCTTGATTTTGGCTCAGGTCATGATCTCACAGTTCCTGGGTTCCAGAGCCTGCATGAGGCTCTGCGGAGCCAGCCTGGTATTCCCTGTCTCCTCTCTGTGCCCTGCCCCACCTGTTTGTTCTCTATCTCTCTCTCAAAATAAATAAACACTTAAAAAACCATGAGTCTAGAGAAAAGATATGAGCAAGAGAGTATAAATGACATTTTCACTACAAATTTTCTCAGTGTTTCCTTACTCTTTGTTTTCTTTCTCTCTCTCTCTCTCTCTCTCTCTCTCTCTCTGTTGTAATTTCACTTAGAGAGTAATACAAACACTTTGGTTTTTTTAACCACTCCTCTTCTGCCTGAAAATATGGCTTTATGAAAACATTTGATAAACACAGTATCTAGATATGAGTTAGTTTTCTATGGAAAATCACCCCAAATAGTCAATAAAGCAAAGTGTCTCCTTATAAAGAGTTGCATAAAAGTTCTTGATAAACTCACAGGATAGATGGAACAGAAAAACTGTGACGTTGCCTTTTGTGGTTAGTCTTTTTATCTGAGCACTAAGGGCACAGCTTCCTCCAAGGCAATTTCACTGAACAACAACAAAGCCCAATTAGATGAGATGACTTCCCACATGAGTATTCATTCAGCAATCATTATCAATTTATACATGTTTATGGAAATTTCATAACATATAAGCCTCATATTTATTTCAGTCTGTCTTCAAAAAAGTAATTCTGTGATAGTAACCTCATATCATCAAATCCCTATTTATTCACATTCCTGATTGTACTATACACTGCATGGGCTTTACCCAAGGTAGAACTATGGTAGTCATAGGCCATTCTTCCATTAAAACAAAAATAAAAAAAAGGTGTTTTGTTATAAATGTGAATATATTAGTATTATATATACATATATACGTGTGTGTGTATATATATATATATAATTTTTCTTCAGATAATGTGTTTTTTTTTTCTGATTTTAAGATACATTATACATTTGTATGGGTCCCTAAAAGTTAAGTTTGTCTTAGGTCCATTGTGTCTACCATGACTAATGGACAGTTGGTCCTTGCTTCCTCTTCGTTCCAGTGGCCAACTTTCTCCATCTACTTTCCAAGCAAAAATGTATATACCTTTCCAACTATGACAGAATAATAAGTTAGCCAGGCTTAGACATAAAGCAATAGTTCTGCCTTTATAGAAGAAATAATATATTTTTGAGTTCTATGTGTTAATTTAATAGAACAGACCCTTTATATGACTAGCAGAAATCCTTCTGTAGGTTAAATATAAGAAAAAAGAATACACACACACACACACACACACACACACACACACACATATATATATATACCAGTAGTCAAGATTTTACATCAGATTTTGTACTTAATCATTTAATTTTGGAAAGGTAATTTGATTCAATAAAAATGGGTAAATTTAATTCCTCCATCACGCTGTATACCCTAAACTTATATAACATCCATTACATCTCAAAAAAGCTGTAAAAAAATTAATAAATTTAAGTACAACTAAAATAAGTCTAGGGCAAGAGGAAAAAATACTACAAGATACAGTGTCGCGATAAATATAAATAAGCATATCATTATTTAAAATGAAAAAGTATCATTTGTCCTAAATTTTCAGATAGAATACATTTTTTAAATGTTAATATGGTCATTTTCTTTTCTTTTAATTTCTCAAATTAACAGTTTTCACAGGATAGTTTTCATCTAAATCTCAAAAAATCATCTATAGGTTTCATTTTCATAATAACACTTAAAAATTACCCTAGCCAATTACCCAAATGTAATGGAAATAACTCAGAATAAAAGTCATGATTTAAGCTAAATTTATCATGGAAAATAAATTACACAGAGCTCTAAAGAACACCAGGTTCATAAAAGCATAAATATATGTATTCATAGGTACATACAGAAACATTACACATGTATGTGTATATTTATGTGTATACATATTTGAAATATAGTATATATATTTTAAAAATATAAGAAATGTTTGTATGAATATATATGTTCTCATATAAATACCTGAAATATAAACTATATTTATATAGTTATAAAAAATATAACTTTTTATAGTTATATAAAAATAAAACTTACAAAATATATATAAAAATAAAAACTAAAAAAATAAAACTAAAAATAAAACTAAAATAAAAATAAATAAATAAAATATATATAAAAATAAAAAATAAAACTTATAAAAATATAACTTATTTTCTAGTTATATAAAAATAAAACTACCCTATGATCCAGCACTGCACTACCAAGTATTTACCCAAAGAATACAAAAATACTAATTCAAAGGGATGCATACATCCCAATGTTCATAGCAGCATTATCTACAATAGCCAAATTATAGAAACAGACCAAATAAATGTCCATTGACTGATTTATGGATAAGGAAGATGTAGTATATATATACAATGGAATATTACTCAGCCTTAAAAAATGAAATCTTGCCATTTGCAATGACATGAGCTAGGGAGTATTATGCTAAGTGCAATAAGTCAGTCAGAAAAAGGCAAATACCATTTGATTTCACTCAGATGTGGAATTTAAGAAACAAAAACAATAAGCATAGGGGAAAAAAAAAAAGAAAGGCAAACCAAGAAATAGATTCTTAACTATAGAGAACAAACTGATGGTTACCAGAGAGGAGGTGGGTGGTGGGATGGGGGAATAGGTGAAGGAGATTGAGTACACTCACTGTGATGAGCACTATGTAATGTAGATAGAATTCTGACTATATTTTATACCTGAAACTAATATTACACTGTCTTTTAACTAACTAGAACTTAAATATATATATATGATATTAATGTGTAAGTATTATGAGAATATATATTTGGTTACACATGTATACTCGTGAATATAACATGTTCATTTTAAATATGCATATATTTATATATACACATGTATAGGTGCAATTTAAATTTTTGCTACATTTGAGGTAATTTCAGAAAAGTCTGGTTGACAATTTTCTTTACAACTATTAATGTAGAAGCATAGTTCAAATCATCCTAATTATTTTGGATTTTGCCCTCGCACCAAAAAGCTTTATAGAATACTTGAAATTTGTTAATTCATTAGAAATAAAGCTTCATTTTATTCTTGTTTAAAAAATAACTTTTAGAGTTACTTGCAATGTTAATTGCTCTTTGCTTCTTTGTCTGGGAAGAATAACATAAAATCAGTGATGTGTTTGTTTTATTTTCTAAGGCCTAATGTGAAGAAATAAAATCTACTTAGCATGAAAAGTCTCTTTTTTTTCTTTTTCTAATAAGATGCTTTTATTTTTAAATACTATACTGTTTCTATTTGCCTATGAAAAGAAAATATTGGTTTATAGGAAAGAAAATATGCAATTTTGGTGTCTCAGTTCTTCCTAATATGAAAAGAATCAATATAGCAAGGCTGAATAAAATAACAATGAAATTGTGGTATCTAACTCTTTTTTTCCTGAAGTTTATTTATTCGTTTTGAGAGAGAGAGAGAATGCATAAGCAGGGGAGGAGCAGAAAGAGGGAGAGACAAAGGTCCAAGCAAGCTCTGTGCTATCAGCCCAAAAGCCCAATGGGAGGCTTGATCCCAGGAATGGTGAAATCATGACCTGGGCCAAAATCAAGAGCTGGACCATCAACGGACTGAGCCACAAAGTTGTCCTATGGTATCTAGACATTTGCTAACAGGAAAATGTAAATAGTCAGCATATAAAAGCTAAATGAAATAAACACATGTGGAAAAAAAAAGACATGCAGAGAAGAATGTGTTCATAAATTTAAAAATTATTCCCCTAGAGAATTTAAAGTCAGCTAAAATTTGATGAATTCAATTCAGGTAATTCAGATCAAATTTTTGCTTTGAAATATCTTGTTCAAGGAAAAATAGAAACTGAATAGGCAATATGTTTGATTACATACTGGGAATTACTGAATAGAAATGTATTAGAATATACCTTTGAAAAATCTGTGAGACAGGTATAATAAGAAAGAATTAAAAAGTATTTGAACAGTAATATATCTTTGTAATACTGAAGATTTTAAGCAGTTAAAAAGTAAGTAGAAGGCCACAAAAAACCTCCAAGTTCTGATGTTTTATGAAAATACACAATTACAGTATAAATTACAAAACACAATTACAGTATTTTGATTATTACAGAATGATTTATAATTCATCTCTATCTTTATTGAACACGACCTTCTTTCTCCTTCTTTCTCCTCTAAAGGCCCTACACTTGAATAATTTAGGAGGAAACACTTACTTTTAAATTTGTCAAATTAGGGCCTCCTGGGTGGCTCAGTCGGTAAGGCATCTGACTTCGGCTCAGGTCACGATCTCGCGGTTTGTGGGTTCAAATCCCATGTCAGGCTCTGTGCTGAAAGTTTAGAGTCTGAAGCCTGCTTCAGATTCTGTGTCTCCCCCTCTCTCTGCCCCTCCCAAGCTCATGCTCTGCCTGTCCCTGTCTCTCAATAATAAATAAATGTGAAAAAAAAATTAAGTTTGTCGAATTAGTATTTTTATTTATTTTAACTATTTAAATGTTTATTTAGTTTTGAGAGAGAGAGAGAGAGAGAGAGTGCAAGAAGGGGAGGGGCAGAGAGAGGAGACACAGAAACCAAAGCAGGCTCCAGGCTCTGAGCTGTTAGCACAGAGCCTGACGTGGGGCTTGAACTCACAAACTACAAGATCATGACCTGAGCTGAAGGTGGACGCTTAACCATCTGAGCCACCCAGGAGCCTCTCAAATCAATACTTGTAAAGCTCATTATTATATATTACAAAACACATATCAAGTGATCTGGTATATAGCGGTCTCAGTGCCAGATATCAACCACAACTCACAGTAAAGGAATTTGAAAGTACTTGTTCATACAGGATCTCTTAAAAATGTGATTTAGCCATTTCTACATTAATATATTATAATATTTTAGTTAAGGATAAAATCCTTTTTTTATATAACCTTAATCCTACCTATGTATATTTAGACTTTGAACCCTGATCTAATCTTTGAAAAGATCAGTATAATAAAGAATATGCAGAAGTATATAAAGAAGAAAACAAAATGAACTTTGTCAGACAGTGCAGACCTTTGTAGAAAATAAAAGATGAAAAAGAAGAGGAGGAAGAGGAGGAGGAGGAAAAGAAAGAAAAAAATAAATGTTCTATCTAGAGGGGCAATAAAGGTAGTAATACAGATTAAAACAATTTCTGGATGGAATAAAAGATAAGCAATTAGGAATAGGGAAGGTGCTCTGTGACCAAGTAATTTTGTTTGAAGTGATTTGGGAAGTCATATATCTAACTTCACTGACAACGGTTGGCACCACTC
The DNA here is from genome assembly GCF_046562875.1 of Panthera onca. Classification (NCBI taxonomy): domain Eukaryota; kingdom Metazoa; phylum Chordata; class Mammalia; order Carnivora; family Felidae; genus Panthera; species Panthera onca. The sequence goes on along the minus strand of NC_138340.1, from coordinate 136,861,253 downwards.
CCTGGAAAATGCTGGACAATGTATTTCATAACCATAAACTTGAATCTAAGTTTGAATATTTCAGAGTGCTTCAAAAAACATGCCGTTGGATAATCTCTTGAAATCATGATAATTATATTACCAAAATAACTTTAATGATCAGTACTTCTCCCAGGTAGGCAGAGTTACTTCCAACCACTTTAAATTTTTGAGACTCAAAGACCTTATTACCAATCAAGATTAACCCCTATATGTCAAAATCCCCTATTAATTTTCTTGGACAAAGTTACATAGGAAGAGAATCAACAGGTTCCTTTCAATTTTAATTGTTTTGTTTTTATTTTCTTTCCTAAAAGAGTCTTTATATAGCTATTGTTCTGGGATCTAAACTTTGGAGAATGTCTTCTTTTACATACCCATTTACTTTAGAAAGGAAATAAACCTCAATCTACATGTCTAGTTACACCTCTGTGGTGGATCACTTTGAACTTATTTCACTTACTATTAAAGGACAGGCAGGAGGTGTGTGGGTAAGAGTGGCTGATGTAGGATGAGTAGATGAAGGGCTAGGACATTATACACCCCTTCCCCACCTGCTGATGGTTATTAAACTTTTAGAAGATTAAAATGGTCTACACAAAGACTTTAATAAAGTGAAAATAATATAAATTACTGGTTTTAGAGACTTTCTTTAACAATGAGAATATCATTTAGAGGTTCAATAGTTCAAATGGCCATTATTTGTAAAAATTTTCATGTTAACTAGTTGATTACAACAGCTCTTTTCCTTTTATGTAGGTCATCAGTATTCTGATCACTAGGGAAAACAGAAAGGCTAGGTATAGAACATGGGGCACTGTAGCAAATGAGCAAGTAAGAATAGGACACGGAATCATAGCAAAACTAATGAAAAAGGGGAAATACAAGAAAGGCAGATAAAGATAATTTAGCCATTATATGTACTTTTCACTTGGAACATATGACCTTATGCTGATTTGTCAAAGTCATTGGATAAATATAATTCATCATCCTAGAGTGTTGATTCCACCCCAAAATTTTGAAGGTAAAGGTAGATAATTTAACCAAGTAATTCAAATATTAAATGTAAAAGCAAAAGCAATCTATAGATGCAATGATGCAATTTTTATCAAAATCTCAAAAGGAATTTTAATAGAAATAGAAAAAGGTATTCTAATATTCCTATGGAAAAACAAAAAAAAATCAAAAAGCCAAAATAATCTTTAAAAAGAAGAGCAAAGCTAAAAGCATCACATTTCCTGATTTCAAAGTATATTACAATTCTATAGCAATTAAAAGAGATGTTGCAAAAAAAATATTTGTAAATGTTCAGAGCAACTTTATTAATAATAGCCCCAAATTGGAAACAATCCAATGTTCATCAGAAGGTGAATGTATAAAAAAAATATATAGTATATCCGTATAACAGAATGCTACTGAGCAATAAAAGGAATGAACTATTAATACATATCACACAGGTGGATCTCAGGAAGATTCCATTAGAAAATTCAAACTGATCTATAGTGACATACATATCAGTTTGATTTATACACACACACACACACACACACACACAGACACACACATATATATATCAGTTTGAGCACCTGGATGGCTCAATCAGTTAAGCATCCACTTCTTGATTTTGGCTCAGGTATGGGCTCACTGTGAGATGAAGCCACCCATAGAGCTCTACACTGAAAGCTCAGAGCCTGCTTGAGATTCTCTCTCTCTCTCTCTCTCTCTCTCTCTTTCTCTCTTCCCCTTCCCTGCTCACATGGTCTCTGCCTCTCAAAAATAAATAAATGTTTTTTAAAAATTGATCAAATTACACACTTAGGATGAATAGTTTATTGTAGCAAATCATAGTGTAAAGAAGTTGATATTAAAAAAAAAAAAAAAGCAGTATGGTACTGGCATAAAAACACATAAACTAGTGGAACAGAAAACAGATTCCAGAAATAAATCCATGCATATACAGACAAATGATCTTTGACAAGGGTACTGACTTTACACAATGGAGAAAGGATAGTGTCTTTAACAAATGGTGTTTAGAAAACTGGATATCCACACACAAAATAATGAAACTGAATCCTTATGTTATGCAATACACAAAAATTAACTCAAAATAGATAAAATATTTCAATGAAAACCTGAAATTATAATACTCCTAGGGGGAAAAAAAAAACACAGACAAAAAGCTTACTTATACTGGTCTTGATAATGATTTCATGGACATAACATGAAAAGCATACACAACAAAAGCAAAAATAGACCAACAGGACTACATCAAATTAAAATGCTTCTCTACAGCAAAATGTTTGCAAACCAAATATCAGATAAGAGGTTAATTTCAAAAATACATAAGAAACTCCTCCAACAGCAAAAAATTAATAATCTCATTAAAATGTCAGCATCACACTTGAATATACGTTTTTTTCAAAGATGACATACAAATGGCCCACAAGTATATGAAAAGATGTTTACCTTCACTAATCATCACAAAAAGGCAAACCAAAGCCGTAATAGCAACTCATACCCGTTGGGATGGCTATTAAAAAAAAAAAAAAGATAAATGTTGGCATGGATGTGGAGAAATTGGAACCCTTGCATACTGTTGAATGCTGGTGCAGCAAATGTGAAAAAACAGTATTTTTTTTCATATTACTTTTTTTCCCTTACAAATTTAAAAATAGAACTACCATATCATTCATCAACCCAACTTCTGAGTTTTTATCCAAAAGGAGTAAAATCAGGATCTAGAAGAGATAGCAGCTTTCCTATGTTCAGCGAAGCACTTTTCACAATAGCCAAGATGTTAAAACAACCTACATGTCCACTGATAGATGAATGAATTTAAAAAACAAAACAAAACAAAAAAACCCCAAAAACTATGGTATATGCATAACAATAGAGTACTATTCAGCCTTAAAAAAAAAAAAAGGGAATTCTGGGGCTCTTGAAGGGCTCAGTCAGTTAGGCAACTAGCCCTTGATTTCGGCTCAGGTCATGATCTCAGGGTTCTTCAGATCAAGCCCCAAGTCAGGCTCTGGGCTGTCGGCCTGCTGGGATTCTCTCTCTCCCTCCCTTTGTGCTTCTGCCCTACTCGTTCTCTCTCTCTCTCAAAATAAATTAAAAAAAATTTTTTTCAAAGACAGAAATCCTCATATGCCACATGAGAACATTATGCTCAAAGAAAATATATCACTCACAAAAGGACAAATATTGTATGATTTCACCTGTATCAGGTATCTAAAAACTCATAAAATCAAAGAATATATATATATACATATATAAGTACACACACACACACACACACACTTGTGTGTGTGTGTGTGTGTGTGTGTGTGTGTGTATAACGTTGGTTGCCAATTGTGAGAAGGAGGATTGGGGATTTGACTATCAATGTGTATAAAATCTCATTTAAACAAAATGAGTTAAGTTCTAGAGATCTGCTGTACTAACACTGTGTCTATAGATAATGATACTGTATTAAATGCCAAAAGAAACTATTAAGCATGTTTCATGTGAAGTATTCTTGACACAATAAAATAAAATAGTAAAGTGTTTTGGGGCATATTCCTGTGTTTCTTCATGAATTTTTATATATAAGCAAGTCTCTACAGGCATTGGTTAACACTGTCTACTATTTCTTTCATACACATGAGACAGAAAAAGTGAGAGGAATGGAGGGAGAAAGAAAGGAAGGAAAAGGATAGAAGGGAAGAATGGAAGGGGAAAGAGGGAAAGAAGAGAGAGAAGGAAATAAAAAGGAAAAAATGGGGAAAAATAGAAGCTTCATAAGTTTATAACTCATAGCTAAATATCCAAACTGGCATTTTTGAGAATTAAATGAAATACAGATCATTTCGCAAGCCATCAATTTTTTAGCTACTCAGGTGCAGTGAGTTGTGTTATTACCAGGCCAGCTTTTCTCAGTACTTTTACATGGTGCCAAAGGAACTGTTAGCTTTGCCTAAAAGTGCTCATCTGTTACCCAGTGATGACAATTACCTGTCTCCTCCTCTTTCATAGACACTTAATCTCTAAACTGAAAATGCTGTCAACCAAATTTATAGATATCCTTATTTGAGGCAAGGACATCAAATCCAGAGAGTATGTTGAGCCATGTGTATGCCAACAAAGCAAGCCCATGACACGGAAAGTAAGTAACACAGGAAAGAGCCCAACAGGCAACAAAGTCAAATGATGGCTGCCAAGGAATGGCTGCTTGATCAAATGCAATGGGCCAGGCTCCAGGGATCAGGTTAAAATTAAATGATTAATCCACAGGGTTGGAAGAGCTCACTGGGACACCAGCTAGAATCCCAGTGACCTAGAGGGATCCCCACAGACTGCAGCAGCTGCTGCTTCTGCTATAAACCTGATGCCAGCAAAACACAGGCTGAATTCACTTCTATTTCCTCAGCTTCTAATTAACACTATGAAACACTTGTATTTTTACCTCATTTCCATCAAAACATAGACTAGATTGTTTCTTCCTTTCCTGAAGTGTCATCATAAATATGCTTCAGAATTTCTCAATATGATGCTCTCAGCAGCCTAAATCTCTCTCCCATATGGAGAAGAGTTGAGGCCAGTCCATTTCAGGCTACCTTCTTCATACAGCAGAGTAAACTGTACCCTGGATCCCTGTCCCCTCCTCCTGGCATGGAGACAAATACCTTTGCTCCCAGCTACCTACTAATGTAACCTTCTGGAAGAGCAGGGGACATCAGGCCTAATCCCCTCTACTTCCCAAGTCTCATGCTGCTTTTCCCCTTATCCAACTAAGACTGTTTCTGGCCTATACAAAAGCATATGCTTGTACAATAGTTACTTTTCAAAGTGGTATCACCTTATTGTCTCATTCCTGCTTTATTTTTAAATCTGCTGCAAATTAGAAAGTGGTTGTTATTCTCACTGTAGATATGAGGAAAGGAGACTCAAAACATTCATGAACTTCCTCAAGGGCACACAGTTAATAATAGAAAGCAATTTTGTGCCCAAGGCTGGTGTTTGCGTCATCAGACTTGCTCTTGCTTTGTGTAAAGTGTCTCCCTCTCGAGAATATAAGTTAAAGGGCTATGGCACTTAATTCAGTACAATACCCATAATATATGTTCAATAATTTTCTGTAGACTGCTTGAACTACCATTCTTAAAATAGTATAATACCTCTGAAGAATTCATTCCTTAAGATTACTAAATATAAAATTTAAGTTCAAATCCCTTAAGTGAGTTTTACTGATTAGAAGAAACCACAGTGAGTGTCAGAAAAATAGAGAACATTTTGCTTTCATTCTTTTTTTTAATTGAAAATATATCATCAATGCCCTGATCCTTAGATGTCTAAAGAAACCAAACACCATGAACAGAATGTCTTAATGTCCATTTATTCAGCAAGCATTTATCTAGGCACATCTGATAGGTGTACACAAAATAAAAGCCTGTACAAGGACAGATGTTTCTACAATGAAGAAAAATTTGACAAAGAGCAAATGCTGTTCCCTGTGCTTGAAAGGCACAGACTACCTTGAAATTTGCACAAACAAGGTAGCTATAACAGGCACTTATTATATACCTAATGCTTGTGAGATACTATTTGAACAGTTTATAGGCTTTACTTTAACTTACAGATCAAAAACTTGAGCACATAAAGTTAAGCAATCAGCCCAAATTTCCCAGTAAGAGTCAAAATGGATTTAAATCAAAATATCCTTGAAGCAAAACAAAACAACAGAACCTGGTCAAGCATACGTTACTGACTGCTTGGCTCAAGTTATTTACTTTTTCAATCTTCTCTTCAAATTAATTTCCTACATAATGAATCCAAAAGGCCATAAACATCTGCAAAATAGACTAGCAAGTATCACCAAACTAGAGGAAAAATAAATTGTCCTCAAATATGTATGAAAGAGAGATACCTCTAACTGGTGCTATTGCATCTGGCAATCAGAAAGACCACAACTCAGTCTGAAAATGCTACATGATAAAGGAGAAAAAGAGAAGATATTCATTCCCTATGCCTCCAGTTTATGCATTAAGGGGAGTACTATGGCAGGAAGTGGATGAGATAAGGAGAACAGTGCAAGGAAACATATGCAAAGAGATAAGATAGAAAGGACAGCCAAGCACAACATCCCCAGGAGCTCCATATCTCTTTATCACAACACAGTACCCTTGTCATGATGATATCAATATTTGTGTGGCTGCTACACAGAAACCACCAAAAATATAGCCATACCCCATTAATTTTAAAGATTATCCATACCTATTGCTCATACAGCGAATACTGATTTAGCAGCTATGTATGCTAAAATAAAACTTTGTGACACTTGGAAAAACAGGGAAAATTCACATATCATTGGGACAAAAAAATTCAGCTTGTATGCTTTACTTTTTCCCTCTGAGACCTAAATGATCTCTCCTAAAGAAAGAGTTTTGTTTTGTTTTTTTTTTTTCTGCCCATGACTGTTAATATTTTGGTGGCATACATTTGGTTAATCAACAAACAAGCATAAAATAAATTGCTTTTTAAAAGAGCTTCTTTGACATATTCAGGATTCATGAGCTCTCTTCCTCTCATAATACACAACATATGTGGTTATACACAGAGAAATCCTCTGTGAAAAAGATCCAGAAACTAGCTGAACAACTCCTACATATCAGACAAATGAGTAAATACCCAAACAGAAAAGGGTAAAAAGGCTGATACATACTCTCACCATAAACCCTACTCAAACTTTTTACTCTGTAGGGAGAAGGTAGGAGTGAATCCCCAACTCCTAGCTTCTCCTTGAGGAGTAGTAAAGGATTTTGACCCCACATCAAGCACCTCAACTTTCAAGACTCTAAGTGGAGGAATAAGTTCCCAAATACCTACTTCTGAAAGCCAAGAGTTAAAGTCAAAGAGTGTAACAAAGACAAAGAAGGTCATTACATAATCATATAGGGGCCAACTCATCAAGAGGATCTAATAATTATAAATACTTATGTATCCAAAATAGAAGCATCTAGATATAAAAAGCCAATATTAACAGATCTGAAGGGAGAAACAGACAACAATACAATAGTAACAGGATATTTCCACATTAGACCAGATGGCCCCTAACAGACATATACAGAACATTCCATCAACAATAGCAGAATACACATTCTTCTCAAGGGCACATGAAACACTTCCAGGATAGATCATATGTTAGTCCACAAAACAAGACATAATAAATTTGGAAAGACTGACATTACATCAAACATCTTTCTGGACCACAATGGTATGAAACTAGAAATCAATTACAAGAAGTAACTTGAAAAATCATAAATATGTGGAGATTAAACAACATGCTCCTAAACAACCAATGGGTCAAAGAAGGAATAAAAGAAAAATCAAAAAATCTCTTGAGACAAATGAAAATGGAAATGCAACTTACCAAAATCTATGGCATGAAGCACAAGCAGGTTTACATTGATCAACACCTACATTAAGAAAAAAGAAAGATCTCAAATTAATAACCTGACTTTACGCCTCGAGGAACTTGAAAAATAAGAAAAATTTAAGACTGCAGTTAGCATAAGGATGGAAATAACAAAGATCAGAGCAGAAATAGATGAAATGCAGACAAAAAGACAATTTTAAAAAATCAATGAAACTGAGGGCTGTTTTTTTCTAAAGATTAACAAAAAATAGAAACCTCTAGCTAGCCTTACCAAGAAAAAAGGTCAGAAATAAATAAAATTATAAATGAAAAAGCAGGTATTATAACTGATAACACAGAAATATACAGGATCATAAAAAATGAATAATTATACACCAACAAATTGGACAACCTACGAGAAACGTATAAATTCCTAGATATATATACAAACTACCAAGACAAATTCTTGAATAAATAGAAAACCTGAACAAACTTAGTACTAATCATATTAAAGATGAATCCGTAATTAACAATCTCCCAACAAAGAAAAGTTCAAGACTGGATGGTTTCAGTGGTGAATTCCACCAAATTATCAAAGAACTAGTATCAATCCATATCAAGCCTTTTCAAACATAGACCAGAACACTTTCAAACTCATTTAGCAAAGACAGCATTACCCATATACCAAAGCCAGACAATGATATCAAAAGAAAATTATCCCCGATGAACACAGATGCAAAAGTCCTCAGCAAAATTATTACCAACCAAATTTAACAATACACTAAAAGATCATATACCATAATCAAGTGGGATGTATTCCTGAGATACAAGGATGATTCAACAACTGCAAATGAATAAATATGATAAACCACATTAACAAAACGGAGGATAAAATCATATCAACATCTCAAGAGATGCAGAAAAAGCATTTCACAAAATTCAACAATTTTTCATCATAAAAGTTCAAAAAACTTTCAACAAACTGGGTATAGAGGGAACACACCTGAACATATATGGCAAGCCCACATATATAATATCATACTCAACACTGAAATGCTGAAAGTTTTCCTCTAAGTCAGGAACAAGACAAGAATGCCCACTCTTGCTACCTTTATTCAACATGGTACTAGAAATCTTAGTGAGTAATTTACGGAAGAAATGGAAATACAAGGGATCCAAATAAGAAAGAAAGAAGTAATTAAAACTGTCTTTACTTATAAATGACACGATATTTTATGTAGTAAATCCTAAAGACTCCAAATTAAGTCAGTAAATTTTCAGGATACAAAATCAATGTACAAAAATCAGTTGTGCTTCCATACACCAACAAACCATCAGAAAGAGAAATTAAAACATCCCATTTACAATAGCATCAAAAGAGTAAAACACTTAGGAATAAATTTAATCAAGAAGGTGAAAGATCTGTACCAAAAACTGTCAGACACTAATGAAAGAAACTGAAGAGGAACCATATAAATGGAAAGATATTCCATGTTCAAGAACTGGAAGAATATTATAAAAATATAAAATAATATTCATACTATTTAAAGTATTCTATAGATTCAATACAATCTCTTTCAAAATTCTTATAGCAATTTTTACAGAAACAGAAAAATCGTGATTTTTTAATGACAGTACAAAAGATCCTTAACAGCCAAAACAATCTTGAGAAAGAAGAATAAAGCTAGAGACACCACACTTCCTGATTTCAAACTATATTACAAAGCTATAGTAATCAAAATAGCATGGTATTGACATAAAAACAGACACAGAAAACAATGAAAACAAAAAGCCCAAAAATAAACCCATACATATATGGTCAATTAATTTATTAAAAAAGAGACAAGAATACAAAATGGGGAAAGAGTAGTCTTCTCAATAAATAGTGATGGCAAAAATGGATAGCCACGTACGAAAGAATAGAACTAGACTCCTATCTTACAGTTTTCATTTTCATAGACAGACAAGAAAGAATTTCAGTGAATTTAATGATGCACTATTAAGCAAATATGTCATACTTGCATAATGTAGGGAGAAATTATAAAATCTGTTTCCAACTTTTTTAGCCTTAATTTATTGAAAGCATACATTTGCCTTTCAATGATTATTTGAAAGATTATGAAAGATTTGGTGATAGTTCCCTATAGGAAATAGTCACTCAATAATTCATTGTAATACTATTCCACTAGAAAAAGTGATTGAGTCTGTGTTTTCTCAGGTCTGACCATGAACCAGAGATACATTTTTTTTTCAAATTACATTCAGCTTTAAAAAATAAACAGTCTTCCCAAAGGCAGAGAAACTTTAAGAGAGCAACATTCACCATCCTGGCTGTGAACATCGCTCTCTATAAACAAATCTGACAAATAAACATGGTCTCTAAGCTACCTACTTCCCTGTCCATCTGTTTGTATGGCAGGGTGCCCTCACTCAAAGGGCACTGCCAATTTTATTTTGGAAAAAAAAATACAGTCACAATGAGGTGAAATAAATTGCTTCTGCAGAATTTGCATTGCTTAGACCTGCATGTTTGGTTTTGATTTTGGTTTCATTTAGTTTCATTTCTGCTCTTGCAACTCCTTAGCCAAAGGAGAGGGCATGCTAAATGTATCCTCAAATAATACGGGGAGGGAAGACTCAGAATAAAATAACCTGTTATCTCCTCCCTAAAACTGGCAATGTGTGAAATTACAAGCATCATTTTATCAATGAGAAGGGCATTCTCAGCATTATCATCCATGTTTCCTAAATGATTCTCCTTATTGAAAAAAAAAAAAAGTTTAAAACAAGAACTAATGAGAGTGAGATGAAGAGAGTCCAAGTCTTGCTACACAGAACATTTTTCAATTAGAGATTAGGCGATTGAAGAACAGACTAGTAGTGTGCCTATGAGATAAAGGCATCAACCAGCAGGCACTTTCATTCAAATGAAATCCCTTGAAAGACATCACCATCCAATCAAACATTAACAGAGTAATAAAAATGATCTTAACCACAAACCTTTTAGAATATTGTTTTGGCTTCACACCTTTTTCCCCCAAAAAGCTCAAGTACCTGGATAATAAGCAATGAACTATAATCCTTAGTAGGTCATTAAATTTTATTGACTTTGCTTTTTGTTTTTTCTTTACTTTCAGTGCATTTTTTGTCTTCTTTCAAAAAACAACCAAATTAAAGTCAAATATATCCTTTTATAGTACTTGGTCTATCCTTATGCTATGATTACAGAAAAACTGGCATTACCTTATGTTGTCTCATTAATTAGAAACAGGACTAATAATTTCCTCTACTAGTCTTTGTTTTCAGAGATGTGGGAGATCATGGGCTACCAGTAGACCAAACTTTACTGCTCTTACATTAAAACAATGCTGCCTATGGTAAAATTCCTAATATCAACTGCATCATTAACCTATATTGTAAAGAAAAAAAAACACCACATCTTGTTTCCTTTATAATGTATACTTCTTAATAAAGTTTTATTTTTTTCCCTCTTGGTAGGTATCTCATGTGAGAGCTTACTTAGAGATATTCTGAGATAGACTTTTACCACTTAGTTTCTTTACCTAATAAAACTTTATAATATCTAACCATCAAAGTAATATACTTTATATAAAGTCACATGTGAACACTTTTAAATTAATAACTCTATCTAAATGTTATGTTCTTTTTAATCAATGCAGTTTTTATAAATTGGCAAATTTGTAAGAAAACATCTTACATTCTGCATCAATTCATCCATCTCTCCACCCATCCATCCATTTCACATTCATTAAACCCTAGTGTCCCTGACACTAGGATTTTACCCCGCCCAAAAAACATTACCACACAAAGCAGCTGCTGTTTGTTTTTTTGTTTTTTTTTAATTTTTTTAATGTTTATTTATTTTTGAGACAGAGACAGAGCATGAGCAGGGAAGGGGCAGAGAGAGAGTGGGAGACACAGATGTGAAGCAGGCTCCAGGCTCTGAGCTGTCAGCACAGAGCCCGACGTGGGGCTCGAACTCACAGACTGTGAGATCATGACCTGAGCCGAAGTCGGACGCTTAACCGACTGAGCCACCCAGGCACCCCAAGCAGCTGCTATTTGAAGTAACTGTGCATTCCTCAGGATAAATACCAAAGTATGTGTGGATCATCACTGTCATGAGAGAGACAACTAACTGAATAAATGATCAACACACCCTAACCTCCCCCTCAGCTTGTACTAACTTTAGACAGACTTCTTCCTGACTCTAAGCCCTGACCTCCCTTTTGTTAGAGGGATTTCTTTAGAAAACTTTTAATTCTAAGTTCTTTCTCTTCCCCTTTGAGATATAAATCTTTTTTTTTTAATTCACTTGCCAGTTTTCCAACCCAAGAATGTCTCCTTTAAGAACCTGGGAACTATCTATTTCAAATATTATGACAGTGCTCCTATTTCCCAGTTTCTGTGGGAGGTCAGAGCTTAATTTCAGACGATACCATGCTCCAACTTTCAAAGTTGTCGCCTGTCATAAAGATAAGCATAATATTTACCTTTTTCTCCTCAAGTTTATGTACTTATTTTGAGAGAGAGAGCACATAAGCGGGGGGGGGGGGGGGTGCAGAGAGAGAGAGAGAGACAGAAAGAATGCCAAGCAGGTTCCGTGCTATCAGCACAGAGCCCAACATGGGGCTCGACTTCACAAACCATGAGATCATGACCTGAGCCAAAATCAGGAGTGAGACAGTTAACTGACTGAAGCCACCAGGTGCCCCATACTTTTCCTTTGGGTAAAGACCGTTAACAAACACAAAAGCCTAAGATCCCCCCCCCTTCATTTCAGTTCTTACAATCTCTTCTACCCTTTCTTTGGTGGAATTGAGTTCACAGCATCTTTGGTCTCTCTCCCTTGTGGCCTTGAATGAAATGTCCCTTCCCCATTTCACACACCCAGTGCAAGTTTGGCATTGACACAACCGAGGGCAAAATAAGCAGTATTGGTGAACCAGACAGAATAGAATATTAATAAGCATAAAAACAAATGTAATGGGATAAGCAAAGATATGGGATAAATGAAACAAAAACAATTAGTCATAAAAATGACCAAGTGGACTCCCTGGATACAAAAAATATAAGAACTGAAACAAATTATTCAGTAAAGAAGTTAAACAGCACAATTGGCTCTGAGCAAATTAGGGAGCAAAGAAACGAAGAAACTCACCCTAAACAATACCAGGAAGACATGATGAGTGGAGAATATAAAATAAAACTTGAGATACAGAGATTCAAGTGTTAACACCTTAGCGATAAAGACCCTAAAGAAGGAAAAGTAGAAATTCATGAACTAGGAATACCATGAAAATTACATAGATCTAAAAACTAACAAAACAAACTATTAATAATCCAAGGATAAATATGAAGCCAAGAGAAAATGTATGAAATACTTATATACACAATAAATTACACAGAAAAATTTATGCAAGTGGTTAATGCGGTGCTTAGAGGAGTAATAGTGGCTTGAATACATTATTCACAAAAATAAAAAAGGCAGAAAAAGTTTGAATATTTGAATGCATTATTTATCAAAAAATAAAAAGGAAGGAAATGAGTTTCACATTCAACCCAACAACAGAATAATGGAATGGAGGTTCATCAAAGAAATAAGAAAGAATAAAATAATAAAGTACAAGTCAGTATATGAATTAAAGAATAAAACCAATCAAGAAAACAAAAGACGGTACTTTGAAAAAAGGATAATTTAAACAAATCTCTGGCAAGTTCTATAAAGAAAAAAAAGGAAAAGACGCAAATAAAGAGAATGAAAAAAAACTGAAAAATTAAAGATAGTTACCTTTAAAATAGAATTACTAGAAGTCTTGTAAAATACAAAATGCCAAAAGTGCATAAGAATGAACTAAAAATGACGAAAAATATATATACTGAAGAAATGGAAATGGTAGTTATAATCTACCTTGCATAAACAAATGCCATGCCCAGAAGATATTTTAGGGGCTTTCTAGGAGTCTTACAAGATACATTTTTAAAACTAATTTATTTATTTTGAGAGAGACAGAGAAAGTGCAAGTAGGGGAGGGGCAGAAAGAAAGGAAGAAAGAAGGCCCCAAGCAAGCTCTGTATTGTCAGCAAGGAGCCCTCTGCGGGCCGCACCCACGAACCACCAGATCATGACCTGAGCTGAAACCAAGAGTCAGATGTTTCACTGACAAAGTTACCCAGATGCCCTTCAAGGTACATTTAATCCCATTTATATGAGATGGTACAAATAATAAAAAGAACAAGTGAAAAGTAAAATTAAGAGAGATCTGTAGACTTCAGAATATCGGGCCAGTATAATTTTATCAAAAAGAAGAAAAGTTAGAAAAACATGTATAGGCCTAATTAAATAGACAAATATACATAAGAAATGATAAACAGAACTTCAGCTAATTGTGTGCAACAATGTATCAAAATTATGCATCATGGTCAAGTAGAACATAACCATCATCTGTTGCCTGTGTCATCACTGCAATATCATTCTAGCTGGTCTCCTTGCTCCCACCCTACCTCCATAGAGTCTTTTCTCCAACCAGCAGTTTCCCTTTCTTTGCAGGACTAATGTTATGTCAATTCTCTGCTTAAAACCCTCTATTCACTTCCCATTTTATTCAGAGTAAAAGCCAAAGTTCTTTTGTGATGGGTCATTTTATGTGTCAACTTCATGTCATCACAGGGTGATGCATATTTGGCTAAACATTACTTCTGGGTGTGAGGGTATTTCTGGATGAAATTAATACTTGAATTGGTGAGTTTAGTAAAGAGAACCTGAATAGAATAAAAAGGCAAAGAAGGAAGGATCTGGCCCTTCCTGCTTGATTATACTGGAACATAAATACTTTCCCTGGTGCCCCTGACTCCAACATTCAGACATTCAGACCCAGACTGGAATCTACATCATCTGCTCCCCTGGTTCTCAGACCTTAAGACTGGGACTGAATTATACCACTGGCTCTCCATGTTCTTCAGCTTGTAAATGGCAAATGTAGGACTTTAAAGTGTCCAAAATTGTGTAAGCCAGCTCCTTAAAATCTCTTCACACACACCCATACACACACACACGCAAACACACACACACATACAAAATTGGGTTCTCCGGAGAAACAGAACAAAAATATATTACGAAAAATATATATACTGAAGAAATGGAAATGGTAGTTATAATCTACCTTGCATGAACAAATGCCATGCCCAGAAGATATTTTAGGGGCTTTATAGGAATCTTTCAAGATACATTTTTAACATTAATTTATTTATTTTGAGAGAGACAGAGACAGTGCAAGTAGGGGAGGGGCAGAGAGAAAGCGAGAAAGAGGACCCCAAGAAAGCTCTGCACTGTCACAAAGGACAGTGAATATATATAAATATATATATACATAGTCTGTCCCATCACCCTCCCCATAATCACATGCTTGTCTTCATCTCCTACCACCACTTGGGAGCTGCTGGTCACCCTGTTTCAGCCACATTGGACCCCCTTACTCAAATATCCCAAATCTGCCCCCGCCTTATGACTTTGGCCACCTGTTTCTTCTGTGTGAAACAGTCTGTCTCCAGTTATTTCACTGGTTTATTCCTCAATTTATTCAAGTTTCTTAAATATAACAATACCAGAAGCTCTTTCTCTGACAAATGCTACAGAGAAGTATAAATACCCATACCACTTGACATTGTCCACACCCTGTTTCTATTTTTTTTTCCCACAGCACCACTCACCATCTACCCCAATGAAACAGCTACTGTGTTTTGTTCACTGAGGTATCTCTGTATCAGGAAAAAAAAATGGACAAAGATAGAAATGGAAAATACATGGAAATCCAATCCAAATGGCCAAGAACAATACAAAAAGGATGCTAAGAGCACAGATCCTGGAACCAAACAGCCTGGTTTGAATCCTATCTCTACTATTCATTAGCTGTATCATGTAAACACAAAAAGAGTGAAAATCATAAAGAGTCAGAGAAATTCTAATTCAAACCAAAACCCCCCAAAAATGAAATGTCAGAAATTAGAGAGGTAGGTAATTCAAAATGTGGATTCAAATATGATAAATGAAAATAGGATATATATTATATAAACACTTTGGAAATCACTGTGACATCATTCAGAAAAGTTACCCCATGATTTGGCAAACTTACTGTGGGTTTAAACCCCTCCAAAAAACACACTGATATGTATAAGGATGGTCATAGTGTAGCATTGCTTGTGATAACAGGAAGTTGTAAACAATAGACATGGGTATCAATAGCTACAACATTATACAAAATATGGTAATGTATATTATGGAATCTAAGTAGGAGCCAGAAATATATAAAACAGTACTCAGGAAAACAACCCAAAATTTTTCAAAGATATAAACAGATCTATGGACATATCCTAATATTAAATACATTTGAACCGATGACTATGGAGCAAAGAATGCATTTGGGATGATGTAAGAACATAATGTAAGGAAATAAATTTTCTCTAATGAAAAAGAAACTGGACCTTGACAGGCTGATGCAAGAAACATTTTAAAGTACCAGAGATACCACAGCCTTCCTTAAACCATGCTCTGTCAGTTTTTCCTACAGCCCTCCATGTTAAAGCCAGTCCTGAACATTATAAATATCTCTAGAGGAATAAAACTATTTTATAAGATGAACATGATCCAAAGACAGGAATAGCAAAAAGAGAAGAAACTCACAAATGTGACATTCGGAGATTTTCTATTTCTTAGTCATTACCCCTGTCTAGTGATTTCTAATTTGAACCCTAATGCTTAAGGCTCAGAATTAATGAGCACCTACAGGAAAAAAAATACAGTTTAGGGTACTTTAGATAGTTGCTGGATAAAGAAAAGTGGTATTCAAGAACAATCAGAATTATATTTACTGAAATTATATACTATGTGTAAAAAAAAAACAATTCTAAACTTTTGTATAGAATTTTAAATTCCTCCTTTCACCATTCATTTGAGCTTCTTCTAAGTTCCAAGTACCATGCTATGTTGGGAAATAAGACCTAGCTTTTGATATTGGAGAGTTCAATTTGTAGTCACTGTTGGTTTATTTATACTCTCTAAAGTAATGCCATGGATACAAATTAATACATTTTATTTTAGCATACTGTTTTTTAATAGAATCACATTTCATTTTCTTAATGCTTGGATTTCACAGTATGCAACTCTGAAATTACTAAAAATAATTACATGGAAATAGATAGATAGATAGATAGATAGATATTTATTTTATTTATTTATTTATTTATTTATTTTATATTATTTATTTAGATAAATAAATAAACTTAATGATTAATTCAATATCTTACAGTTAACCAACATCCTTATTAATTTCAGGCATCTTTTCCCTAAAGTTTATAATATATTATTTCACAAATATTTCTTTCTATTCCATTAAAATAAATAGAGATGAAATTATAAGAGCTTTTAAAGGCTAACTAGTGGAAATGCTAGACTACATTAGTGAAAAGTCTAACTTACAAGTCATTTTACAAAGAATGTTACCACTGTCCTTTCAACCATGCACAGTAACTTGAGCTGAGCTCTACCAGATTTCTGGCTACTGAAGTTGAGAAAAAAGATATGGCGAGAGAGAAAGAATGGCCTAGCAAGTAGAGAAACGAGTCTAGTTTCTGGTTTACTAAACTACTGGTACGTAGATTAATGTACTGCTATGGTAACATACATTTGTTCAGAAAATTTATTTGGAGACGCTCCTATGTTCTAGGTTTTATAAATAAATGGGAGAACAAAAAACAAAGCTCTTCCCCTCCTGGAGCTATCTTGCAGTGGGGAAAACAGTCAAGCAAGAAGTAAAAAGCAAACTTACATAAAAGATCTGTCAGTGATAATTACCATGAAGAAAAATAAAGCAGGCTTGAAGATGTAGATTATCTGTACACTTTTTAGAAATGGAGTCTGGGAAGGTTTTGCTGAGGAGGTAGCATCTGAGCAAAGTCCTGAATGAAATGAAGGAGTTTCGTGAAATGCAAGTGTATGAGGAAAAGGCTCCACACAAAGGACATAGTATTTCACCAATGCAAATAACAAGTTAGAAGGTCCTGTTGTAAAAATGACCTCAGTGATTTGAGAACTGGCAGGAAGGCCGACGTGGCTTGAGATCAAAAGTCAATGAAGTGGCACCAACAGCAGGGACAGATCACAAAGAACCTCCTGTCATTAACATTTTATATTTCAATAGCTGTTTGGGGGTCAGGAGGAAAACAAGAGAGACCCATGAGGAGGTTTTTGCCCAGTAATGACAGTGGCTGTTTCTAACAGCAGCAGGAGTGGGCACTGTGGAGAATAGTCAGCTTTGGGGTCATTTTAAAGTAGAGCAGGTAGCATGTGCTGCTGATTCGGATGTTACTAATAAGAGAGAAGATCAGGGATGCCATTGGGATTTGAGGCTTGAGCAATTTGGGGGGTGGTGGTATAATTTACTGAGATGAACAACAACTGATGTGAGGGGGAGGGAAAGTTAATCACCCTGGTTGGGAACAATTTGAAATGTTCATATGGGAGACCAGTGCTCCATCCCCTGAGTTACATAGCCTTAGAAAGTGAATTGGGAAAATGTGGAAGGGGCAGAGAGGATGCAATTGAGCTAACCAAGTGGTGGCAAGCACCCACTTTCCTGAGATTGGGTATGTCAAGAAAGCTGAATTTTCAAACCCAACCCCTGACTCAAAAAACTGGCTGCAACAGAGGATTATTAGGGTTGTGGAATTTATAATACAATGATGGATATATATCACTAAACATTTGTCAAAATTCCATACAATGTACTACACCAAAAGTGAACCCTGATGTAAAGTATGGGCTTTGGATGATAATGATGCATCACTATAAGTTCATCAGTTGTAACAAATGTAACACTCTGGTGCCAGATGCTGATATAGCAGAGGCTAGTAATGGGTATTGGTGCAGGGAATATATGGGAGTCCTCTTCACTTGCCACTCAATTTTGCTGTGAACCTAAAACTGCTCTAGAAAATAAAGTCTACTATTTAAAGATAAAACAGGAAAGAAATACTCATTTTCAGTCTAAGTGGCAATGTTGAGTAGACAACTGAATAAATATATTTATCCGGATTTCAGGGGCAAAGGTAAGACTAGAGATGTATGCTGGATAGTCAAATTTTCTTTTCTCAACTGAAAATACTTTTTTTTCTCAACTGAAGATACTAAGGTTTATAATATTGAAGGCTTATAATATTTGAGAGATATTTATTGAATTACAATTGACGTGTTTGTGTACAAGTATATATCTCTACAATAATCTAAAAGAAAAAAAAAACATAAAACACTATAAAGAACTAGAGATAGAGGCAATTATGACCGGAGAAAAGCTTTTCATAAATCCCCTGTTGTAAACAACGCAAGTATATTAAAAGATAAAGTTGTTATGAACCTATAATAATGATTATTTTATAAGTAGTATGGTCCAGAAAATAACTCAAAAATTATTTCTAAATTAATTCAAAAGTGTGGATTTTAAATATATAAAGCGTCTAAATTTTTAGTATTAAATAGTTACATTTCAGGTATTCTAAAGGTATAAAAAGGTATTAAAAGGTATTAAAAGATGAAATATTTAAATGAACCTGGAAACAAATAGCTGTATTTCAGAATTCATCATGAAAATACATGCAAATGGAATATTCTTTCAGGAGAATAATAGGAAACTTGATACCAAAGAACTTTAAGGTAAGTATTTGGAATAATTTTAATGCACCATCAAAAGAATTGGTAAATATGTAGTAATTTCTTTAACAATGATCAGAGAAGGTAATGAGGAAAAAAATGCAGGACTGGTGAATATTTTAAAGTTTTTAGCTCAACTGTATTTAAGTAATCAAGTAAGTGAACATTACTGTTTAAAAAGATTCTGGTGTATTTCAAAATAGATATGGATAATTTCATAAATATTTGAAACTTTATTACCTTAATGTCTTAAACAGCAGATATTTCAGAATTCTTTGTAATGCTACTTGGCAATCATTTTCAAAATTTAATTTTCCATACAGACATAATGAAGCTAAATTTCCAGAGGCAAAGTGATGGTTTCAGAAGAAATAAATTGTTTTTCTCATTTAAATGCACTTTCGCTAAAAATAACTTCTATATTTCATACTTTAGTCACCTCAAATATGTTACAGATATTTGAAACTCAACTGTAATTCAATTTGCAAACACAAGGTCAAAAGATATCTTGCTTAAGACAACTGAAGAAACTGAAAGATGTGGATTTAACATGAAAACAGAATATAGGTGATCATTTTGTAAAGTTGAAAAAATAACTGATATGTATTCAGGTGTCAGACTATGTGGTTTTTTTCCACTTTATGTTTTTAATTATCATAATTATATCAAAAGTGCACTTTTTTGGTACATAGTTTTGTGAATTTTAACACACAGAGTACATATACATGTAACTAGCAATATAATTAGGAACTGTTTTACAAACTTTGTTCCATGTAAATTCCCTCATGCTGCTACTTTAACCATACCCTGAGGGGTTAGGGGCAGGGGAGGTTATACCCACTGGTACTTTCTCATTCACTAAATTTTTGTTGTTACAAGAGTAGAACGCTTCCTTCTTTATTATATTTAAGACTGTGTATTTTCTTTTGAGACTTAGTCCATCATTTTCCTAAATTTACAATAAAAAAAGTGTTCATAATGTTTATCTATTACATGGAATAATTTCTTGGTTTGTGACTTAAAATATTTTTTCCTGTATATATTATATATATAACATATCCCTTATGATTATTTATTTTGATGGGATGTTTTTTCACTTGAGACAATATATTAAAGGTGTTCTCATGGGAGAAATATAAGACTAGGTTCCAGGCTTATGACTACGTATCTTATTTTAATTTGATTTAGCATTTATTTCTAATCTAGTAAAAATAAAGTTAGGCAATCATGGGTTTTTATGGTCAGGAAGTATTTTCTTTTCACTATCCAGCCAGAAAGAGACTTCTACTTGCAAATATGGTTTACTTGTATAAATCCATATTTATAGCCACCTCCTCTATTCCTCAAAGCTAAATATAGTCTAGAGGTGATTCGAACAGTAGTTCCTGAACACCATCACTACTTTTGTAAACATAAGATTTAAGCCTCCCATTTCTGGTTTTGATGATCCCTTTACTGTTGGCTCATTCCAAGAGGCCACTGTGGCATCTTGTCTCTGCTTCCTACCACAGGAACCCCTGGTTCCCTTCAAGCTATCAACAGTCTTGCCACATATTATATGTTGATTTAGGTAATCTGTGATCTCCTAGCTTCCGCAGAAATATTTTAGGTGTTCTATCTGGTCACTCTTTAAATTATAGATAATTTTTGAAAAAAAGGATAGAACACAGGTTAACTTCATGCCCCAATCCTCAAACTGAAAATATCAGTTGAAGCATTTTTCCAAATGGCTCCTCTCAGCTACTAAAATTTTTCACAAGGGGACTGAAACCCACAGAAATACCATCGGAATGGTATAATCTGGCCAGATCTGGAAGCTCAGTTCCTGGTTACAACACAATCCTTTCATACTTGAGACTAATATCCCTTTTCATAAAGAGTATGTGTAACATATGCACTTCTATTTAATGGAATTTTACAAACACCAGGTTCTATTATTCTGTTTTTTTAGTCAAATCTACAACCCAAGAAAAAAAAGTATGTGCAGAGATACCTCCTCCTCTTAGCAACTTGAAAAGTACAGTCTAACCGTAATTTTCCAAGATGTACTTTTCAAAAGGACATAGATAGGGATCTAGATAAAAATGTACTCTCTAAAGCCTAATCTGAAGTATTTTACTGCAATTAGCTCTTCTGTTTATTAACACTATGAAGATGAATGCCAGAATATTCAGAGAGCTTTTTAATTAAAAATTGACTATAAGTGATATATAATAACCAGGCAGTTGACACACAGTAATTGCATCATTATCATTGGTTCTCCCAAGATTTTTATAATAAATGCTGAAATGTCCCAAGAAGCCTATTTGTAACAATACAGACCATAAGAACTAACTTGAATTAATAGGGATCACCAGAGCAATTGCCTTCTTTTCACAGAAATTATGTGGTCTTTTAGTTAATGTGTGTAGGAATCCATAGTTACTAAATTGTCTTTCTATGTAACTCAATAATGACTTAAAATAATCATCTATTAGAAGACTTCAGCAAAGATAGTCTTGAAATTTGAAGTCATTTTCAAAATTGTAAATTTCAATGGTTTTTATAAGCAGTGGCCTCAAGTGCCCCTTTACAATAGTTCCCCAAAAAACCAAAAAACTCCTGTTCCTACTCCTTTCAGCACTGATGCATACATGTACTCATAAACATGCTCACATATGTATGCAAACACATCCACACACAGACATGCAAATATACATCACACACACACACACACACACACACACACACACACACACACATGGATATGTGAATGTTAGGACTCTTTAATGTATGCAGTCCATATAACTAAATAAAAACTCAGTTCCTAATTGCAGCACAAACTTCAATCATGCAAAATACTAAGATTTGACAAATATTACTATTTTCTATTTTGTTTTCTTGAAAAAATATATCTAGATGCCCATTGCTTGCCATACAGACTCTGGCATCTCCCAATGTGGATTTTTAAAGTTATAAGCTTTCATTCATATGAAGAATTTTTAAAAAGCTACCACTCTCAACCTCAACAATGGATGTAATTCTTGTCAACTATTATGGTAACCAGATCATTTTATATCTAACAAACTTAAAATATCCTCCATGCACTTTGTCATAGCAGAGCATTCATCAATAACGTGGTTTCATCCTACCTGGCCAACATCCTTCCTCTCTCATTTCTTCTTTTACATATTCCTCTCTAAACTCAACTCTGCTTACCTCTTAGAACATATATTTGCTTTCAGTACTACTACATTTCTCCATCTTTACATGTCACTCTGTCCTCACAACCCTCTTTTCTTCTCTGACAATAGCTAATCATTAAGAGACCGTCCATGTCCCAATGATTTGTAAAGTTTTCTCAGGCCTTTCAGACCCCCATGTGTTCTTGAATTTCTCTAACATTTCCATCTTTACAACTTATTCACACATTTTACGTACTTTTTGTACAATCATCTTTTCATATATTTTTCTTATGTCTCCCAATTATAATTTTATTAGGAAGCAGAGATAGACTCATATTTTTAGTATTAAAATGTTCCACGCAATTGTTATATTAAATACAGTTGGCCGATTCATTGTGAACCTATTTTCTTTGTATGTTGCTCAACTGATGATAAAGAGATTTTAATGATGGTATTTAGGTTATAACTCTAAGTAAAAGAAATTTGGTTAGGAATTATTTCCCTTCATCTTCATATTCAGTGATGGATCTGTGAAAAAGATTAATCCTAGGCACAATTTAAATTTTCCATAATAGAAAGAGCCTAAATGTCCATCAACTGATGAATGGATAAAGAAATTGTGGTTTATATACACAATGGAGTACTACATTGCAATGAGAAAGAACGAAATATGGCCCTTTGTAGCAACGTGGATGGAACTGGAGAGTGTGATGCTAAGTGAAATAAGCCATACAGAGAAAGACAGATACCATATGTTTTCACTCTTATGTGGATCCTGAGAAACTTAACAGAAACCCATGGAGGAGGGGAAGGAAAAAAAAAAAAAAAGAGGTTAGAGTGGGAGAGAGCCAAAGCATAAGAGACTCTTAAAAACTGAGAACAAACTGAGGGTTGATGGGGGGTGGGAGGGAAGGGAGGGTGGGTGATGGGTATTGAGGAGGGCACCTTTTGGGATGAGCACTGGGTGTTGTATGGAAACCAATTTGACAATAAATTTCATATACTGAAAAAAAATAAATAAATTTTCCATAATAATAATAGATATTATTCCTGGATGAAACTGATGTTGAAAGAAGCTTTCTGTTGACATTGCTTTCAGTCTGATTATTTAAGAGTTAGAAATATCTTCTTAACATTTAGAGTACTTACACAGATGATGTTGGCCACTGGCTAAGAAGAAAGGATCAGAGTCAAAGAGTCATAGATCACTTACTTACTTACTGTCTGACCATAGAAAAATCACTAAATTTTCTCTAGTGGTAGTCTGTTCATGCTGCTAAGGTAGCTCAAACAAAAATATTTATTTCTCATAGTTCTGGAGTTTGCGAAGTCCAAGATCAAAGTGCCAGAAGATTTTATTTCTAGTACGATCCCTTTTTCTGGCTTGCTAAGAGACACCTTCTCTCAGTGTCTTCCACATGGCTGCACAAGAAATAGCTCTGGTATCTCTTCCTCTTCTTTTTAAGGACATTAATCCCATCATGGTGGCCCCACTCTCATGACTTCATCTAAACCTGATTACTTTCCAAAAACCTCATCTCAAATACCATCACATTGGTGGTTGAGTTTTCAATATATAAATTGGCAGGGGAGGGGGGGGCAAAGCATTTCATGTATAAAAATACTCATGTATCAAGTGAAAATATCTTATATGTATTCTTTGAGAAAATTCTTAAACAGAATCCGTGATTCTCTGGCATAAACCCTTCTCAAGTCTCTGTTCCATGTACTACAATTCTGACCATTTGACTCTTGCCACACTGGTCTTGTGTTAGTTCCCTTAAAACTGCTTTGCTCCTGTTCTGTCTCCTAGGAAGTTCCTACCCCAGATCTTCATACTGCCTGTTCTTTCAGACCTGTCAGGTTTCATTCAAACTCCACCTCAGTGAGACATTCTATTGCCAGCCTTATGAAAAGGCATTCCAGATACTCCCTGTTTATTATCTCATGCTACTTGCTGTTTGATATTTCCCTGTTCATGGATTTATTTACTCTGGACTGTTTTCCTTAATAAAAGTTAAGTTACATAAAAGCAGAGACTTTTTCTGTCTTGTCCACTGCTGACTCTCTTCTATCTCAATTGTGAATGGCACAGAGTCAGCACACAGTAAATACTTATAGGATTACTAATTAATGATTTTAAAAGTTAGAATTTAGAGTCCCACATAGAAACAGTCAATACATGGTCTCTGTGTTAATAATGTGCACATATAATTATCTCAACTTTAATAATCAAAATAGCTTTAATTTAATCCTAAAGCTCAGAAAATACAACAATTTTGAAATAAGAAAGATACTTGTATATAATTCTATGTGGTCCTTTGTTTACTTTTCAAACAATTCACCTTATTATGTTAATTAAATATATTAAAATTGAAAGTAAATTCACTTAGTTATCAATATACATGAATGGTTCAAAATGGTTCAGATCTTGCTGGCAGAGTACTGAGTAGGGGTATGAGCTAAATGGGTGAGGGGCATTGAGGAGGGCACTTGTTGGGATGAGAACTAGGTGATATGTGTAAGTGATGAATCAGTAAATTCTATTCCTGAAATCAATACTACACTGTAAGTTAACTTGGATTTAATTTTTTTTAAATGTAACTAAAAATGGTTTAGATATGCTAATACATAATTAGATTTTCTCACATAATAAAACACCCTCAAACTCTTGAGATGCCTGGGTGGCTCAGGAGAGTAGGTGGCTGACTTTGGCTCAGGTCATGATCTCATGGCTTGAAGTCTCATGAGTTCAAGCCCCGTGTCGAGTTCTGTGCTGACAGCTCAGAGTCTGGAGGCTGCTTCTGATTCTGTGTCTCCCTCTCTCTCTGCCCCTCCCCTGCTCGTGCTCTATCTCTCTCTCTCTCTCAAAAATAAATAAACATTAAAAAAAGTTAAAAAAAAAAAAAACTCTTGAGGGCAATCAATGGTCTATGAATCCAACACCAGAGGAAGGATAAGAGTTTTAGGCAGAATGCCAGCATCATATAGTTTAAGAATAAATGGAATAAAACACTGTTGTGCCTTATTGACGTGTTCTGTCATCTGGACTCTTCTTGTACTCCTTCACTCCTGACCATCAGTTTCTCTCCCATGATGTAACATCATGTTCCCATGAACTCATCCTGTCATTTTCCCTGTCTTAATCTCTACACATAACCCTTCATTCTCCCATCTTTTTATCCCTTTCCATTCTCCCTAAAATAACAGGTAAATACAGATGCTATTACATTGAAAGTAACACCTAACAAAATATAACAAATGAGGGGAAAAATGGGGAGTGTTAGTACCACCTTTCCTCATGTCCAGCTCCTCACCTGAAACTTTCAGCTTCTTACTACTCTCTTGATTTCAACAACTAGAAATATAAATGGCTAATTTGTCCCAACTTTCTTATTCACTGCTATATAAAGAAATTACTAGCTACTATTGGTGTGACTCTTGAAGTCACTCAAAATCAAAGATAAATTGGTTTGTTATCTGACACATCCATAGATTATAAAAACATTTTGATTACAAAAGGATGAATTAATTTTTTTTTAAATGAGACGTGTCACCCTTGAAATCTACATTCCCAATACTTCTCTACTCCACCTCAGCCATAGCTTCCTCTCCTGACAGATTCACAGTACCAGGCACATAAAGGCAATAAATGTGGAAATGAATAATTACTCCAGAAAGTCTCCATCCTGTCCCTCCTTATGTTGCACTGTTTTTCCCACATCAGTATTTGACTTCAGTCAAGTTTTTCTTCCTTATGCCTGATCGTGCTTTTAAATTTTCACTTCCATGCCATTGTACACGTTATTTTTTCCCACAAACCTCTACCTAATTCCATCCCATTGAGGAATTCTTTATTTGTATTCTTTAAAGTCCTTATTAATCTTCACCCTTTTATCATAAGCAATTCCTTTTCTTAATGTTTATTTATTTATGAGAGAGAGAGAGAGAGAGACACAGAGTGTCAGAAGGGGAGGAGCAGAGAGAGAGAGGGAGACACAGAATCCGAAGCAGGCTCCAGGCTCTGAGCTGTCAGCACAGAGCCTGATGCGGGGCTCAAACCCATGCACTGTGAGATCATAACACAAGCCCAAGTTGGATGCCCAACCGACTGAGCCAACCAGGCACCTCTTATCATAAGCAATTCTTAAAACAAACCTCTCCTTGATGCAGAATTAACCATACACTCATTTGTGTGGTTTGGTCCCACACAGATACTTCTACTCTTCATTTACCACACTGCGCAAATAACGTTTATCTTTGTTTGTGAATCCTGTTGAACTACAACAAGGGCGCTTTTAAATTTAAAATATGTTACAAATTGATTTTCTACTTAGAACTAGTAGTCACACCCAGCACTGACCTAAAAGACTTAGAATTTGAAAAATTAGTAAATGTATAGGAACAAGATGATTATCCATTCTAAGTCCAGATGTGACATTCCACATTAAAAAGGCATTTCGAGATAACTGGATGGCTCAGTTGGCTAAGTGTCTGACTTCTGCCCAGGTCATGATCTTGTAGTTTGTGAGTTTGAGTCCTGCATCTGGCTCGCTGCTGTCAGCACAGAGCTTGCTTCAGATCCTCTGTCTCTCTGTCTCTCTCTAAATAAATAAATAAACTTAAAAAGGCATTTTAGAGAGGGGCTTTTTATAATTGTAAAATGGTTAATCCACCAGAAATATATAGGACAATTACAAAAGATATATGAGTAGGGGCCCCTGGGTGGCTCAGTCTGTTGAACATCTGACTTTTGATTTCTGCTCAGGTCATGATCCCAGGGTGGTGGGATTGAGTCCCAGATCAGCCACCCTGCTGAGCATGGAGTCTGCTTAGATTCTCTCTCTCTCCCTCTGCCTCTCTTCCCCACTTGCATGCTCTCTCTCTCTATAACAAAACAAAACAAACAAAATAAAACAAAAATCTACAAAATATATATGAGCCTAGCAACAAATTCCCCAAATACATGAAGCAAAGCTGACAGAATTAAAGAAAGAAATAGACAATGAACAGAGAGAGTTGGAGATTTCAGTATCCCACTTTGAATAATTGATGAAACAATGAAACAGAAGATCAACAAGTAAACAGAACAATATAATGAACCAAATAGCACTAAACACATAGAACATTTAACCCCAAAACAACAGAATAAACATTCTTCTCAAGTTCACATGGAACATTCTCCAGAACAGACCATAAGCTAGCCATATAAGAAGCATCAGTAATTTTTTTTTAATATTTCAATAATACAAAGTATGGTATCCACAATAAAATGAAATTTAAAAAAATAAATGCTGGCAATTCTCAAAGATTAGAAAATAAACACTGGCAGCACCCTCCTAAGCAGATAATGAGTCAAAGAAAAAAAATACAATATACTAAAATGTGTGGGATGCAATAAAAACAGTGGTCACAGGTGAATGTATAGCTGTAAATGCTTTTATCAAATAAGAGAAAGATTCGAGTTCAGTAACCTAATCTTCCACTTTAAGGCACTGGAGAAAAAGAGCAAAATAAACCAAAAAAATGAGGAAAAAATATACGATAAGGACTAAATTAGAAATAAATTAAAGAATAGGAAAAGTAATAGAAGAATTCAACAAAACCAAATTGATTTTCTGAAAGAATCAGCAACATTAAGAAACTTGTAATATAGTAACCAAGACAAAAAGAGATATGAGTAAAACTGCTAAAATCAGGAATAAAAGAGGAGACATCCTCTCTTAAAAAATAAAATACCAGTGAATGTCCCCTAACTCATGCTATGGGAATAGTAATATCAAAACCAGATAGACATCCCAAGAAAACTACATATAATACCTCTTATAAATACAAATGCAAACGTCCTAAAAAAAAAACCCAGTAAAACGATATATACAAAATGTTATACAATATTGCTAAGCATTTATGCCAGGAATGTAAGATTGATTTAACATTGGGAAATAAGTTACTATAAAGCAGCATATCAAATGAATAAATGCAAAATCACATGAACACTTCAACATATACAGAAAAGGTATCTGACAAAACCCAACAACACTTTGTGATGAAAGTCTCAACAAATTCAGAATAGAAGAAAAACTGCTTAACTTGATTAAATGAATGTAGGAAAATCTGCAACTAACTTATTTAATGACTTAACGTTTTTGCCTAAGATCAAAAGCAAGACAAAGATGTCTTTTCCCATCACTTCTATTCAACATTGCACTGAAGAGTCTAGCCAGGGAAATTAGGCAAGAAAATAAAATAAAAGGCAACCATATTGGAAAGGAAGCATTAAAAATCTCTCTTTTTGCAAGCAGCATGATATATATAGAAAATCCTTAAAGATACACTACAAATATATTAGACTAACAAAGAAGTTCAGCAATGTTACAAGGTGTAAGATTAATAAATAAAAATCAATTCTGTTTCTATACTGTAAATAAACAATTGAGAAATTAAGAAAATAATTATATTTACAATAGCATCAAAAAGATAACATACTTAGAAAGAAATCCAACAAAATACAAACAAAACTTAAGAAAAAAACCTTTACTCTGAGAACTATGATTGCAGAAAAACATTAAAGACCTTAATAAATAGAAAGACATCCCATGCTCATGGATTGGAAGACAATATAGTTAAGATGGAAGTACCCTTAAAATTTATCTACAGAATTAACATAATCATTAGCTAATTCTCAACTTTTTCCCCCCATACTAACAATCTACTAAAATTCCAAGCAATGGCAATTCAAGTAACATAATAACCAAACAATTCTGACAAAGAAAAAATTTGGACAAGTCTTATTTCCTAACTTCAAAAACTAATAAAAGGCTATAATAATCAAGATAGTGTGGTACTGACACAAGAACAACCATATTGACCTTTTCACTAAGTTAAAGTATCCAGAAGATCAATTTGAAAGCAGATATGTTGTATATTTAGACACAGAATTAAACTAATAAACAATAAAGTAAAAGTGTATTCCAAATGCAAAATGATGTTCTACAAGCAAATCAAATTGACAGGAATCCTCAGAAATATATTACAAAACTGTTTCAAAAAATATTTTCATTAGCTGGTTTATTTGCATTCTTTTTGATTATTCAGGATATATTAGAACACTTGTAATCAACAGTAATGAAAAGTTAAAAATTTTATTTATTGATAAATCTTTCTATATCTCCCAATAATCTAAATTTCCATATATTTAAACTCTAATATTCTTTATAGGAACAACCCTTTTACGGACAATGCAGAAGATGTATCTGAAGGGATACAGGTTGTAGCTAGGTATCAAGAAAAGTAACCAAGAGAGAACAATCAGAGCTCAAATAACCTAGTGCAGGTTGCGTGCCTATACTGGTAGCATCAGCATCACTTGGAAAATTATTATAAATGCTTATTCTTGGGACATACCCCAAACAAGAAACTTTGGTGTGTGTTATAAGAAGCTCTCATCCAGATGATTCTGACGCACACAAAAATTGAAAACTACTGATCTATGGAAATGAGGCCAATTCCCTAATGACAAGCCATTCATTTAGTTAATATTTTAATGACTTTGAGTAATTGTTAATAGCAAAGACTGAGACAGAAAAAGAAATATGACATAAGGAGACTGAGGTCAACAGAATTGAAATAGCCATATGCATAAAGTCAAAAGCAGAATCAGTTCATCTGAGATTGCCAAAAAGGGTTTAAAAACAGGGATGGATTAAAGATTATGGAAGGTTACATGTGAACCATTAATCTTATAATCTTGTTTGAAATGTTTGTCCATAAACAGCTTGAACATATTCATATAGTGACCCCTATGGTTCCTTCTAATAAAGAACCCTTTGGTAAAGACTTCAAATGGGCATGGTCATTTTGAGACATGATATCATCTACAAGTGCCCACAAATACCTAATGTGACAGGTGATCACAAATTCTTTGAGTTTACTCTTACTGAGAGAAGAGGTCTACCTCTAATCTAGTATCTGTGAAGGCACTGTAACTACTTAGCCATTAGAAAAGAGCAAATGGGACATCCTATGCCCAGAACCCAAGATACAGGCCACTTCTACTTCCAGATTCATGAGACAATCTCTTTGGGAGCTCTGAAGTTCCAAAAGTGTCCAGTTATGATGAGATAGCCCTGCATGAGAGGCTATGTTCTGTTTAACAATCCTAGGTGCCTTCAGCCTTTTGGCCATTCCCAAACAAGGAACCACATACATGTCTGAAACCACCTTGAGCATTCCAGACCATTGTATCTGCTGGCTGAATCTTACCAAGTCCTCAGTCTATATCACATACAGGAAAAGTATTATCCAGCTGAACCAGCCCCCAAATTCATGATCCACAAAGTTATAAGGTATGAAAACACAACAGTCATTTTAAGTCCTATGTTGTAGAGTAAGTTTTTACGCAGCAATAGATAGAACATATAAGTATCCTCATCTGAAGGTAGGATACATCTTTCTGACACACTGAAATGTCAACAGATGTCAGCAACATTAGGAGTGAAGTGTTGCGAGGGCTCTGGGGAGTGGGGGATGATGTGAGGAGGTCCAGCACCATGCCTGAGGTCCTGGCCTCCTTGTCATACTTTCTGTTTCTTGTGCCAGGGCAGATGTCCTAACAACAGCACTCTGTATAAAGAACATGACAAAGTATAGAGATAGCTTTATTAATCATGATGAAAATTTTATGATAATTTGTATCTTTATTCAAGGAGAGCTAGGAAGTGTAATGGGAAAAGTCCAGATAACTATGATACCTTGTTCTTTTTTGCATGGTTTTTTTCATTGTTTGGTTTGGTATTGCTATAATTGCTGTTTTTCCAAAGAAGAAACAGAAATTAGTTTAGGTGACTGGCCCAAGGTGGTAGTGAGTATTCATATATGAACTCATTACTTAATTTTAATTGTATATTTACCTATGTTAAGGTAAACAAAATCTTAAATTTCGCTAGAATTTTTTTTTCTTATATACAGGCTAATGACTAATCATCTTGTTCTTGAATGCTTTCATATGCAACTTCTGTAAGCTCTCTATGGGAAAGATGCAACACCTAGATGCACAAATAAAAGAAAGGGAATAATATCTGATATCCAACCCAAACCCTTGGCTCTACTAGGCAGAAAATGTTTCTGTACCAGCTATTCAATTCAGTAATTTTGTAGGGAGAGAAAGCCAAACAGTAGGATGGATGGTCATTTGTTTCTTTTTAAACAAAGGCCATTAGAGATATCAGCTTACAAACCTAAACATATATCCTAGACTTGTCTTTGTGTATGATACTTTCTATGCTTCATTTCTTCTCTAAGGCAGCAACAAGCACCAAGGTCTTCACGTAGACCAACCAGTTAACACAAAGTCTTCACATCGACTTACCAGTTAGTAAAGAATCCCTAAAATTCTTCCACAACAAGAACCTCAAACTTTTTCTAAAATTTTTGTTTTTAAAATTTGTTTTAATTTTTATTTATTTTCGGGGGGGAGGGGCAGAAAGAGAGGGAGACAGAGAATCCCAAGCAGGCTCTGCACTGTTAGTGCAGAGCCCCATGTGGGGCTCATTTCCAGGTTCATGAGATCATGACCTGGGCCAAAATCAAGAGTCAAGTGCTTAACTAACTGAGCCACCCAGGCACCTCCCCCACCCTTTTTTTTTTTTAAATTGAAGTATAGTTGACATACAATGCTATAGTTGTTTCAGGTATAGAGCATTGAGATTTGACATTTCTGTATAATACTCAGTGCTTACCAAGATGAGTATGGTTACAATCTGTCACCATTCAACATTATTACAATATTATTGACTATACTCCCTATCCTGTATTTTTAATTTCCATGACTTATGTGTTTTATAACTGGAAGTTTCTATGTCCTAATCCCCTCACTTGCTTTGACCATTCCTCCACCCAACCACTCTCCTGGCAACCACCAGTTTGTTCTCTGTATTTAAGATCCACTTGTTTCTTTGTTCATTTGTTTCCTTTTGTTTTTTAAGTTTCAAATATAGGTGAAATCATATAGTATTTGTCTTTATCTGTCTTATTTATCTCATTTAGCATAATACTCTCTAGGTCCATCCATGTTATCAAAAAATGGCAAGATTTCATTCTTTTTATGGCTTAGTAATATTCCATTGTTTATATATACTGCATCTTTTTTATCCATTTATCTATGAATGGACATTTGGGTTGCTTCCATATCTTAGCTATTATAAATAATGCTGCAATAAACAAGGCACATCCAGTAATTCCACTACTGGGTATTTACCCAAATAAAATGGAAAAACTAAATCAACTTTTTTAAAATTTTGTTTTGTTTTGTTTCAGTTCCATAGTTTTTAGACTAGACTCAAGTGGCATCATTGAAAACCAGGCCTCTAGCAACTGTCAACACTGAGAGGCAGGCTGGCAGCTTTGAATGACACACTGACAATGGCAGCTAGCTGCCAGGAGAATAAATACATTCTCTGAGCATCTGCTTAATTCTTTGATAATGTTTTCCATTTTGTAAAATCAATTATTTACAGGGCAATAGTTCATCTAAATTAAAGTTAATAAATATGAAATGCAATTTCCTCATGATACTGACACCGTTCACTCTAACAACATAACCAGATATTATAAAATATATACCCAAAATAAGTATTTATATATTATTCATAAGCTTTGATCTAAGATCTTGAGAGGAATATTTATAACAAATAAATTCAGATCTATATTTTAACAAAGCCTTAAATACCAGCTGAAAAGTCATATGGTTAGTCAAGGAATCAAGAGTACAGTTTGAAATGTCAACTTTCGAATTCTGATGTTAACTTATTTTCTATACCCTCACTCACAAGTAGATTCCTCCCCTTTTATATTTGTGTTGACTATCTAAACATGTTCTCTGATAGATGTGTCAGTGTTCTAAAAGTTCTATAGTTCTAGAGTCTATATCTGTTCCAAGAGTCAGATATAAATTGTTTTCTTTTAATGACAAGAGGTGGAAAAGCTAGTCACCCTAAACATTTGGGAACTCTAGTGCCACTATTTACCCCTCTAGGCACCACAAACAACTGGCCTCTTGATCTTTTCATGAATTTCTAGACTAGGAATCTAAAAATCAATTTATTTGCTGTATTACCAATTATCTCCTTCTGTTATAACCTGATGTCCAGATGCCTTATCCTTCTGACATTAAGTTCTCCTTGGATACAAGTCTAAAGTATCACTTCTTAAATCTTCTCTTAAGTAAGCTGCTTTCCTGAAATAAAACCCAACTCTCATATCTGGAATGCAAACTCAGCATTATGAGAGTCAAGCAAAATTAGGAATGATCAAATGGAAACATCTTGGTATGTGCCAATTACTACTCTAGCTGCTTTACAACTATCTTCTAATTTATCTCCACAAGGTAACTTCAGTGTATCACTGTTCACGTGTTTTACACATAAGGAAAGTGAGCCTCACTATAATAATATTAAAAGGATTGAGTATGAAAACTCCTCATCAAAGGAGCAAAACCCACTAGCTTAGTGATCAACTTCTGGGAACTTGAACTAAATATGAAGACTGGATTTAGAAAAATAACTGAAGTAATAGTACTTGCTTAATAAAAACTGAAATGTGAATCAATGTAACTTAATAAACTAAGCATTTTAATAACTACAACTTAATGCTTGTAATCTTAGTCCTACTCATACCTGAAACCCAGTTCATAGAGCTAAATATCTGACATTACCCTAGGATGTTATTAAGGGTAATCACTGAAGACTAGGAACATTATACTTCAAGAGAGAAACTCATTCTACTTTGCTCATGTAGAAGAGAAATGTAAAAACCTATGCATTTTGCTAGTGTATGGGATTAATTAATTAGCTCCTGACTAACATTAAATAAGTTGAAACATGGAAACAAAGCATTAGTAAAATAGTGCAATATGCTATTATGAATATGACATTCAAATCATATTTAGAAATAGAATTTTCATAAAAATGATAATTAAAGTACATATGATTCTTCAGTGTTGTGCATATGTGCGAAAGCCGGTGTAAACTGACTCCTGAAAGCTAGTTTATAATCTTCAGAAATTTTGAAAATTTCTTGTTAAATACAAGATTTATTAAATACACTATTATTAAAAATTAAATTATATAAACTTGTAATCAAATAAATTATGGTAAATATGAAGATAATTCATACTAGGGTTATAATTTCCTGATTATTTTGCCATGTGTTACTATTACATAACTTTTTGAGATTTATATCTCCTATGTTTGTATGGTAGAAATACTGAATAATGGAGTGCTAATGTAATTGTCTGCCCAATTTTTTTTTTACTGATGTCACATTTATAGCTTTAAATTGGCCATGAGAGGGGTATTTCAACCACCCAAATCAGCAAACACTAAGAATCAAGGATGTTTTTCCTGAAGAGTCAATTGTTGAACATTTACCTATATACTACTATATATATTTATATGATTATGTTCACTAATTTACAATGATCTCAACATAGCTGATAAGCGAGTCAGGGCAGATGGAGATAAAAATATGAAGTTTATTAATGATGAAGCTGTTTTCATAAACTGCTTTTAGATCTGCAGCTAAATTAGTTTTCTAGTCCTATGATGCATAATCAGATAAATTTACTCCTGGTCTCAACCCAGCTGACATCTGCAAACTAACCTTGAGAAAGCAGTCCCGAATGCAGCCACTCTGTAGGCAGACAAATCTACAAATTAGGGACAGAGAAAGGAAAGGCTGAGACAAGCATGCCCTGCAACTTCTCTCAAAGTCATAGTATCATTTAGTTCATGTTTGGATGTTTGTCACAGAAAAATGCAAAATAACAATGACTAAACAAGACAGATCCCACATCATAGCAGGTTTCCCCATGCAAGTGTTCCATGAATGCTATAGCTCTATTTAGCTTGTCATGCTTCCATTCTGAACAAGTCATGACCACACAAAATATGATTTGCAGTAATGCCAGGACCACCATCTCATTTATACTTAACTAGCAACAAAGACAATTGAAAGAACAAAGCCCATCCTCCATTTTAAGATGATGTCCTAAAACACAATCAACTCTTCCCATCTCATCGGTAAAAACACAAATAGTCACAAGTACTGCAATGAAAAGTGGCAAATTTAGTCTAATTTTAGAGGGACACATTGATGCTTAAGATATATTTTATGTTCTATTACTAAAAATTAGAGGGGGGATGTGTGGAGAACCTTTGCCATACTCACCAATTACATAATTAAGTGAGTGAGAAGAGAGGCCAGAAACGTCAATGTAGCTGAATGTACTCTGGAAACATAGGCATAGTAAATCATTTTCTACCATAAACTTTGTTTTCTTACTCCTTGAATCCATTATGATGAAGGCGGTAGAAATAGCACTCATAGAAGTGTATAGAATAAGACTGCAAAGCAACCACAAAGGATAACACACAAAATTTAAAGGACTGTACAAAAACTAATTCTAATAACTTTACATTTAGTTAGCCATTGGGTTTTGACACAGGGGAGAGGAAAGTCATGTATTCCTACAAAGCATTCCATATTTATATGAAAATTAATTACATGAACTCTCAATTACTGCCAACAATTTGGAAGACAACCCTACAAGGTAAGAAAACTAAAATGTAGTATATTCAAAAGAAAAAAAAAACCTGTAATGTGATCATACCAAATGGTCAACTGTCTCCAAAATTGGGTGAGAAAAAGCATGAACTACATGTCTTTATGAATCTACTATAATAAATGGATAAAAATAATCTAAATCTATAGATTTCCTGAAGAAATTGGGGTTGCTTGAATTGTATATTCTTAAGTAGTTTAGTAATTATTAGAACATGCATTTGCGTAGCAAACACTTTATAGATAGTATGAGTTCAAGCATCATTCTAATACTTGTCTAAATTTCTTCCAATTCTGGAACACTGATGTCTGAATTAATGAGATTTTACTCTAAATTCTAATTTTTGCAAGGACACAGAAAGTTTCATTATCAGTAATGTACTTTTCAATCCTTGATGAAATTTCTGAAATAAGTACTATGTCATTATAATGTAATTCCAACTAGAGAAGAATATTGAATGTGCCTTAATCTCTTCCTAATGTGACTTTGCAGTACTTTTGTAAGCACCAATGCAGAGACACTTAACATTATGTGATTAAGTTAGCATGTTTTAAACATTTCTGATTTCTTTTTGGAACTAGCAATAAATCAGCATGTTTCTAGATGCTGCTGAGAAAGAGTAATCTCCATCTACAGAACAGAAGTTTTAACATTTGCCTAATATTATGCCCTTGCTATAAGATTTCCTTTCCATTCAATTTCAACATCAGAATCATTTTTAATCAGAGAAAATAAGCATGATAATCAAATGCAAAGCAGCATAGATAGGCTTATAGTGAATGTTTATTCTAATGAGAACTTAACTTCTTGCTTATGTCAGATAATTTAGCTCTCAATGTTGTAACTGACTATTAAGGCAAGGAAAAGTCTACGCAAATCTATACTAAATTCCTCCATGAAGCTAGAGAAAGATTCCCCTATAACTCTTATGCATTTCTTCTTCATTAAAGAAGTCACTGTTTCTCTGGAGTCACAAGTACACCCATATCACATGCCTCATCAATTCTCAGTCTGTATACAGCCCTTAAATTAATATCTAAGATCATATTAGAAACACTAACAAAACCTCACTTGATCTAGCTAGGCTCATTTGTTGAGCCTGCAAGGTTAAACTAGTCTAATTAAAGGTGGTGGTGAATTTTAAATGACTTTTGCATCCATTGTTCTATCCTTCAGACACTTTTCAAAGACCTGAATGTTAACATTGTCTTCAGGCTCACTTTTAATGACATACACCTTACATAGAATGATACAGCTCATGCAGAAAACAGAACTGGGCAAACTATCTACTGCCATGAGAAATGATTAATTTGTTTTCTTCAGCTAGAGAAGAGATAAGCATTTGATTGTCGTAATGAATTGAAGGTCGAGAACCTTGACCACAATACATCAATTTAGGTGTGGCAGAGTAAAAAAGAATAGACAAAAGATGTGTTTTTAAAAATAAAATTTCTATAACTTCCCGTTAAGTAGATTTAGATTGTGATGATGGAATAATCAAAATCAGATACCAAAGAAAAGGATATGACATGAAGTTGGGAATCAGTTTTGAATCTTGCTGAAATTAAAATTGTCAGATGATAGATACACTATTCTCATTGGATTAAGTGGGATTCTCACACACTAAATTAAGACT
Source organism: Panthera onca (assembly GCF_046562875.1). Taxonomy (NCBI): domain Eukaryota; kingdom Metazoa; phylum Chordata; class Mammalia; order Carnivora; family Felidae; genus Panthera; species Panthera onca. The sequence goes on along the minus strand of NC_138340.1, from coordinate 136,823,702 downwards.
GGATTCCTGAGCGTTTGGGGTAGACACTGGGTGATACTGAACTGATACAGAGCTGCAGTGGAGTATGAAAGATAGAGACAAAATACTATCTAAAACCAGGCACAGACTTTTTGCTTCCACTTAAAATGAAGAGTATAAGAAGTATCATTGCTTCTAGTATAACAAGAAAAAGCTGGATAATCTACAAAACAAGTTTCCCTAAAAATGCCTGAGAGCAAAGATTGGAAGTCAACTAATTTGCTTAATTTTTTTAATGTTTTTAATGTTTATTCATTTTTGAGAGAGAGAGAGAGAGAGACAGAGTGCCAGCAGGGGAGGGGCAAGGAGGGAGATACAGAATCCAAAGCAGGCTCCAGGCTCTGAGTTGTCAGCACAGAGCCTGACGGGGGGCTTGAATCCACAAACCACGAGATCATGAACTCAGCTGAAATCAGACACTTAACCAATTGAGCCACCCAGGCATCCCTAAGTTGCTTAAATTTTAAGGAAATACAGGCATCTCTAAAGAAAAGCGGTACACTGACAAGAGACTCATGCAGAGCAAAGCACACGAGGAAGACCAGGTCTCCATGCTGGCAGTTAAGAATTCAGATATGTATATAGATACAACAGATAGATGACAGATATAGATATAAATAATATAGATGTAATATAGGCTCTTCTCCACAGAAAATCACTGAATGTTCAGTAGGAAGAATGTAGGCTGGGTGGGTACCAAATAAAGCCTTCATCAGTGATGCCAGACTGTGGGATATGAGTGACCACTACTGTAAAAAACATAAGGCCTTGAAAAAAGCCTTTCCTGGATTATTACTCCCAGGAGATAAAAGCTTTAAGTTGCTATAAAAAGGAAACAAATCTGTTATACCCTAAGACAAATGTCAAGACCTACTGCAGCTAAGAGACAAGGAATTAACATACCCTCTACTAATGAAAAAGGGGCGTGAAATTATTGTCCAGACCACAAGATAACTCCTACCATTAAGGGAAACAGAAAGCCCCATTACAGAGAACTAGGGACTCAGGGACTGCCTGTGTCTGAGTCTAGGGCAGGAAAAGAGAAGATGTCTCTGCCCCTGTACATGCTAGCAAGCATTGCAGTAATGACCTTCTGCTGAGGGGAGGATAAAAGCATGAAGACAGGCTCTGACAGAATAATTAGAAAAACCCTAAAGTGGAGGGTGGAACAGACCAAGAAAAAACTCTTCAGCAATCCAGCCCTCCCTCATGCACTGGTTGACACTAAATAAATTATAAAGCCAGTAATTCACCAAAGTAACCATAATAACAGCAATACTCTAATTTAGGTCAGCTCCTAACTACATCCATTCAATTTCCCCACAGTAAAGCCATATGAGACAACAGGCCATTCTTATATTCAGGTTGAGATACAAAATTACCTCAGCATCTACATCCAACATATGATGTTTAAGTTTCAACCAAATACTAGAAAACACACACAACAATAACAACAACAAGCACAACAACAAAAATCACCTAGTATTAAGAGACGAAAAGCACTTAACAGACCCAGACTTGGATATGGCCCAATTGTTAAAACTACCAGAACTACTGGGTATTTAAAATAATTATAATTAACATAGAGACACTGACAGAAAAAAAAGTGTATGAACAGATGGGAAGCACAAATGGGAAATTGAAACTAAGAATAAAATTAAAATGCTAGAAAAATAACCCCCTGGTAACAGATATAAAGACTATCTCTGAAGGATTCACTGTGACACCTGGCACAAAGAATCAACCTGTGCACTTGAGGACAGGTGAGCAGAAACTACCCAAACTGAAACACAAACAGAAACAAAAAACAAAAAACAAAAAACAAAAACGTCATCTGAGAGTTGTGGGAGATATCAAATAGTTTAACACATGTATAATTGTTCTCAGTAAGAGAAGAGAGAGAAAACATGGCAGAAGTATTAAAGAAGATAATTACTGCGATTTTTCAAAAAATTGTACAATAAGTTAAACTACAGAGTCAAGAATATTAGAGACCCCAGTCAGGATAAGTAAACCACCCCTCAAAAATGAAAAGCCCTAGGCACATAATATCTAAACTTTAAACACCAAAGACAAAGACAAAACCTCGAAGGCAATCAGAGAAAATGACACATTACATACAGAACTTTGACAAAAATCATATTAGACTTCTTGTCAGAGTACATTGAATTGGCAAAATCAAAGTACTTTAAAAAAAATCTATAAAGCCTGAATTCCAAACTCAGTAAGAGTATCATTAAAAAATGAGGAAGTCATGATGGTAGTGTGGGACAAATGAAAACTAATATAATTCATTAATAGCGTTATCCCCCTAAAAATGTTAAAGTCCTTTAGGCATAAGAAATATAAGAGTTTGACCTATCTGCACAAGGAAATGTAGATCTCCATAAATACTTTAAAAAAATGAAAACATACTAGACATTTTTTTCTTATTTTAATTTCATTAAATGACTATTTCTTGTCTATAAAAATGTTAGGAGGGGGGCGCCTGGGTGGCTCAGTCGGTTAAGCATCCGACTTCGGCTCGGGTCACGATCTCGCGGTCCGTGAGTTCGAGTCCCGCGTCGGGCTCTGTGCTGACAGCTCAGAGCCTGGAGCCTGTTTCAGATTCTGTGTCTCCCTCTCTCTCTGACCCTCCCCCGTTCATGCTCTGTCTCTCTCTGTCTCAAAAATAAATAAACGTTAAAAAAAATTTAAAAAAATAAAAATAAAAATGTTAGGAGGAATGTGATGTGGGTTTATAGCCCTCAAAATTAAAATACGATGGGGGGAAGGAATTGCATTGCCTACTGGTTTAGAGTTCTCATATGTGAAGAAGTGTAATACTGAAGACAGATTGTAACTAATTAATATTATAAACTCTGACTCCTACTAAAACATGAAATGAAGTAAAAAAAAAAAAAAACACCACAGTGCAGATCAAATGTATTCATAATAATAAAATGCAGGTAGAAAAAGGAAAAAAAGGAACAAAGAACTGACAGAACATAGAGAAAACCAATAGTATGATACCATCCATATCTTTCAAATCACTAGAGTGAAGAAGAGGATACACAGAAAATTTTTATCAATATTCCAGAAACCATAAAAGAAGAAATTAGTGAAGAAAAAGTATAGGCAAAATAAAACAAGAAATATTATTTAACTTTCAAACCATATTCAACTCATCACTACCTTTAATCAGTATTGTCTCCAAAGTATATTTGGGGGAATCTAATATCTAAGTGAAGGCTTGACAACTTTTTCAGTTAACATACCACAAGCCATAGATATTCAGACTGTGGTAATAAAATAGAAGTAATTAAAGACAACAACTTGTCCTTGTAGAAGTTACAAGGTGTGTTATTATATGAGAAATCTAATTCTTTCAGTATTAATTTATTTTAATCAAATAACTAAATGTTTGACTTGAAACCATATTTCATTACATCAGCATCTTTAGAAAGTATAAAGATGAGGGGCGCCTGGGTGGCTCAGTTGGTTAAGCATCCGACTTCAGCTCAGGTCATGATCTCATGGTCCATGGGTTCAAGCCCTGCATCGGGCTCTGTGCTGACAGCTCAGGGCCTGGAGCCTGTTTCGGATTCTGTGTCTCCCTCTATCTCTGACCCTCCCCCGTTCATGCGCTGTCTCTGTCTCAAAAATAAATAAAAATGCTAAAAAATAAAATATTAAAAAAAAATAAAGTATAAAGATGAGACTGCATCTAAAATTTAAAAAAAAAACAACTTAATTTTATGAAGACTTTTTGCTGTGTTAAAATGGATATCAGGAAATAACTAATATCAGCCAAAACATAGATTTCTCTGAGAAGACAGGCAACAAATTATTTGGACTACATTTTATTTTCTCAACTATAAAAACAAGTCTGGAGAAGATGATTGATTATGGGGATAATGATGGTAGTCTGACAATGCTGCCATATAACTCTCAGGTGCAATAGTATATCTAGGATTAGAGAGAATAAGGCAATCACTTTTTGTCCACATTTTGACTTTAAATAAGTACTTAATGTCTGTAAGCTGCAATTTCTACACCTGAAGATGATCCTTACACATTCAATATATGTAATTCCAAAATATTATGGACAGTAATCACAAGAATCAATCCAATTTGAGTAATGTGGATTATTTTCAAAATTGCCATAAGTACAAACATGATCATTATAAATGAAAAAGAATGAAAGTCTTACCTTTTCAAGTAGAGTGAAGCAATGTTTTGTATCACAAGGTTAAGAATATGAGGATAGATTGATGAAGGAATGCCTCTGGACAATAATGAGATTCAGGTATGGCAATACTTCATATAATTAGATATTTTGTGTAGCCACTTGCAAGGAGATAAATCCCCCCAGAAGTTCCTTGCTGTTTTCAAGCATAGTTAGACCCATTTGGAAGGTACCTGAAGGGAGAAAGAAAAAAAAAAAAGCATAGAAAGGGGAAGTTTTCAAGAAAAAAGGCCAGTGTAGGAACTACTTTAGTAGAAAAATATAAATAAATGGGCTACTTGAATAAATAGCATTTGGTAGGTTGTTGTTAAACTATGAAAGAAATAATCAAATATGAAATGATTACTGTGTCAAATCCCTGGTCTCTAAGATTGCTCGTATCAATTCTCCTAATCAGTTCCAATCAAGTATATTTAATAAGCAACACAAAATTCAGAAAAATATATAAACTAGAGGAAACCATAAATCTAAGAAAGTTTTGTTTGGCATGTGAGAATGTTCCTGATATTATAGAATGAAATATAAATTAGAGGATCTCTGAAAAATGTGTTCATATGAAAGTCACACCAATTATACATAGGTTCCCCTCACTCCCCCAAAGATATTCTGTGGAAAAGTATGTAGAGATGTAGAGAAATATTGGTTTTAAAAAAAACTGTTATACCATTTGAATCAAGAAAATACAGACCATTATAAATGTATGAGATGCAGCCTGATTTTAAAAGGAGTGAAATGTAAAGACAGTTCACTATTAAACACTTAACCAACTATCTCCTCCCTCTACTCCCTCATAAAGCTGGCAATGACAGTAACAAAATGTTATAAGGAAAAGGAGGGAAAAATCTTACACAATCCATTAACTAGATACCTATCTTTCTGATTAATTAAGTAATTTGCCAGGGCTTATGGTACTATTTAGGTTTTTTTACAAACTGTAAAAAATTTCAGACAGTTCTACACCCTATTCATGCAATAAAATTAAAAAGTAGGGAGAGCTTTATTACTTTTTTTTCTTTCACTCAAAAAAACTATAAATAATGTAGACTCTGAGTTTAGACACTTTGGTAAGTTTCTCTATTTCCAGAGCCAACTTTTAGAAGAAAAAGAAATCTAACTGTTGAGTGAATTCATTAAATTTGGAATAGAGCATCTTCACTGTCTCACTCAAACTCTCAAAATAATTGTACTTTCTACCTAAGGGATCATACAGTCAATTTCTCAAGTCATTTGCCCCTCAGCTAAAAGTTAACGCTATCTACATCACCAGAGATTTAATTTTAGGTTTTCAGCAGATGTCATATCCTAAGGATATGAAGTAAAAGTGACAAAACTAAAATTTGATCTTCAACTTACCTGTATTTAATTAAACATTTCACTGTATTCCATTAAAAAAGTTAAATTCTAATTTTGTGAAGAGATTTTTAAAAATTTTTTTCAGATATAGAATATATTGGTCTTTTCCATCCATGATATACTAGATCAAATATGCTACACATGTAAAAACTCACATCTGTTTTAAAAATAATTTTTAGAAGAGTTTTATTTTCAAGATAGCCTTATAAAGTCTGAATGCCATCTGAGGAGAGGATATCAAAAAAAAATCAGGAAAAGTTAATTTTACCATTAAAAAGTAGATATTAATGAAAAATAAATTTCAGTTTTATCAGCAAAACAAATGTCAATTTTTAAAAAATAAAGAAGCATCCCTTTTTAAATTCTGATGTAGGCCAAAAGTGTTCCAGTAAACAATTATTTCTCCAATGTTAAGAGTATTTTACTACAATTTATTATACACAGGTGAATAGCAATAAACGATACAGAAAATTTAATATGGTCAACCTTAATTATATTACAACTCCAGTAATCATTACATCATAAACAGATATCAAGAAGTCATTTATTATATGGAACAACTCTGAAATAATATTTGCAATAGGTACAACACAAATCAACTACAGAGACAAACTAGACCTACTCTGTTGCTTGTATGAGTTCTAAATTCTTTGGAAGAAAATTTTCTTTAGATCAGTATGAATAGGATAAATATTAGATGGAAGGAAAGTTCTATAAAGCCAAATTGTTTATTCACAAATATTGTTATACTCTCTCTTGATGATGACCTGTAGCAATAACATAATAACGTGTGTCCTCATACACTGTATAGTCCAATGGACATAAATTTGGAATATTAAATAGGGTTGCAACAGACCAGGTAATGCAGTTTTAGGGGCATGATCAGGCATTTGGTTTTCAATTTGTTACACTGATTATGTCTGTTCATCATCAAACTCGAGATGCCAGGTAGATATTTGTGTCTGAAGATGTATACATTTGAGAATCACCATCATGGATGGATGACATTTGAAGCCATTACACTGGATGAAATAAAGCAATTAATATGGATATAAAAAGCAGTCTGAGGGTCAAGTAGAATGGCACTCCGAGGAAAGAAATCAGGTGGATATGGTGAAACCAGTACAGACAGTAAAGGACAGCCAGTGACACAGAAAGTCAATTTTTCCAGGACCATTTGTTTAAAAAACTACCCTTTCTCCATGGGAATGCCTTTGTATCTTTGCCAAAAATCAGTTCATGAGGATATGGATCTCCATATAGGTGCAACTCTATTTTCTGGCTCTCTATTGTTCCATTAATCCATTTTTCTATTTTGTGAAAAACACACTTCTTGATTACTGTAGTTTTTAATAAGCTTTACACTATAACTGAATTCATTTTCAAAGTTGTTTTGACTATTCCAGAATATTTGCAGTCCTATATGAATTTAGAATCAGCTTGCCAGTTTCTACAAAATAGCACATTTTTGGAATTTTAATTGGAATTCACTTGAATCTATAGATTAATTTGAAGAAAAATAACATCTTAACAATAATTAATATTCCAATTAATGAACACAGTGTATCTCTTTATTTAGATATACTTAAAGATTTTCTCAATAATGCCTAGTAAACTTCATGAAGGTATTATGCATTGTTTTAAGACACATCATAAAGTATTGAATATTTTTGATGCTATTGTGAACATTTTTATTTCAATATTTAATTTTTCATTGGTTGTACACATAGAATTTTTATTAAATTATAATGCATTTTGTAACTTTGCTAAGCTTATTAGAGTAAGTCCATAAGATCTCCTACATAGATGAACATGCCATCTACAAGTAATGAGAATTCTACTTCTTCCCATTCAATATATAGGCCTTTTGTTTCATTCAATTGGGTTTATTGGAGTCCCTACTGGTTTCCTTTTTTCTATCTCATTGGTTCTCCTCGCATCTTTATTTTCTTCTTTCTCTTTATTGGGTTTAATTTACTCTTTATTTCCAAATTCCATAATATAGAACCTGAGGTGTTTAGTGTTACAAATTTCCCTCTAAGTACTGCTTTTGATATATCCCACAATATTTTAATGTATACTTTTATATTTATTTCATATTTTCCTTAATTCCATCATTTTTTTTCTTTTTCAACTTTTGGGTTATCTATTTTCCTAATATTTGGGGATTTTCTAGTTTTTTTGTTTTGCTTTACTAATTTCTGGTTGAATTCTACTGTAGTCAAAGAATATGCTTTGTATGAAATTATTCCTTTAAAATATACTGGAATTTGTATGGCCGCTCAAGTCCTTTATAGTTTGTTATTAATTTTTCTGTCTACTGGGGTGCCTGGGTGGCTCAGTCGGTTAAGCATCCAACTTCGGCTCAAGTCGTATCACCTGGAGCATGCTTTTGATTCTTTGTTTCCCTGTCTCTCTGCCCTTGCCCTGCTCCCACTCTGTCTCTTAAAAATAAATTTAAAAAAACATTAAAAGATTAAATTTTCTGCCTACTTGTCCTATTAATCATTGAGGGAAGAGTGATACAAATTCTAACTCTTAATGAGGATTTACTTATTTCTCTTTGCATATCTGTGAGATTTTGCTTTCTGTATATGCAGGCTTCAATATACATGATATACGTAATAATGGTTATGTCCTCTACCACTGGTGACATTTTTTTTTGTTCTGAAATCTACTTTGTTGGATATGAGAAAAAACATTCCAGATTTATTCTGATTGGTGTTAACATGGTATATCTTTACCATACTTTTGTTTCTTGATCTTAACCTTTGGTTTCCTGTAACCATCATTATCTTCCTGAGCCAAGTCAGATGCTTAACTGACTGAGCCACCCAGGTGCCCCTGGATCTATGTTTTTTTAAAAACTGAATTGGCAACCTCTGACTTCCAGTTGTTATAGATTATTTAAACTTAACAGGATTATTTACATGCTTGGGATTAAGTCTGTCATCTTGCCATTTATGATCTATACAACATCCCATCTCTTTTTTGATCCTTTCACCTTCTTTTTCTTAACACTCTTGATTAACAAAATAATTTTTATACCATTTTACCTCCATTGTTGGTTAATTAGTAACAACTCATTTTTCCTCTATATTAGTAATTGATTTAGGGCTTATAATGTAATGGGCATATAATAAAGTTACATTTTATAATCAATATTAAGCTACAACAGCTAACTGTGAGGGAAAATATGACCCATTATTCTAAGCTCGTCAACCAAAAGCCCAAGACTCCTATTTGTTTAAAATCTGGATGGAGTTGTTGCTCTTCTAGAAAAGAGGAGGCTTGTCACGCAAGACCAGCACAGAAAGATGTTGACAGCTCTTCACACCAGGAATAGAAGTACAGTTTCTCATTCTGAAGTATATTTTAAGTTAACTAAAGATCCATAAAAATATCAAAGGAATTGTTTCAGAAAGAAAAGTGTACCAATGAGAAAAATTAAAAAATATTTATAGCTCATAAGCTTTGAGATAAACAGACTAAAAGGAACAATGAGTTTCTACAAATATTTAAAGAATGATGAGAGTTTCGCTGACATGTTTTCATTACTTTGCATAGAAGAAAAAACAAGAGAAAATAAAACTGAAACCACAAATTGTTTGATTAGACTTTAAGCACGATTTCTTCACTAAAAAGCAATTAACAAATGAAAGACACATTTTGGGACGCTAATGGAATCATTATTCATAATAATAAACTACCCAATACTTTATGTTAATATAAACTACTATATGTCTTTATACATACAGGTATTACATTGTAATTTCACTTCTCTTCAGAATATTCTATAAATAAAAGGCCATTTTTATTATTTTATGTTTTATTTATGTATAATTATTTCTCTCTGGGAGGAAGTAAACTGGGTCATGTAACCACTTTTATCAACAGAACAAGTTTTTATATAAATCACTGATTACATCTTTTATATAAAACTGGAAGTGTATTTTACCTTTAGAATAGTCTACTAATTGCTTCTTCAGGAGCCAGCATGTACTGCAAGTAGACTCAGCAGAGCATCAATAAACACACAGTAAAGAAATAGTATGTTTAAAAAAATGTTTTCAATAAAATTTCTGAAGTCTCTTTCCATTCTCCAATCCACACTGTAAGTCCTACTTATTTTAAAAGTGGAAATTTGGGGCGCCTGGGTGGCTCAGTCGGTTAAGTGTCCGACTTCGGCTCAGGTCACGATCTTGCAGTCCGTGAGTTCGAGCCCTGCGTCGGGCTCTGGGCTGACAGCTCAGAGCCTGGAGCCTGTTTCAGATTCTGTGTCTCCCTCTCTCTCTGACCCTCCCCCGTTCATGCTCTGTCTCTTTCTGTCTCAAAAATAAATAAACGTTAAAAATTTTTTTTAAAAAATAAAAAAGAATAAAAGTGGAAATGACATAGATAAAATTAAACAAAGTGTCCTTCTTATATAATAATCTTTACTGAAGGAACAATACAGTTGACTATGAGCATCCAGGATTGCCGTACAGTCTCCCTTCTGTTATAGTTCACCACACAAAGAAGAGAACATCTCTCAGAAGTTTCCATACGCTATTCAGTATTTTAGTACCTCAGAATCCCCTGCCCATATGTCTCCTAAAGCATCATTTGTTGGGCTGATTTGTTTTATCTCAGTGGGTTTCCAGCATCTACATTTTAACAAGTGTTTCCAGTGGTTTTCAATCCAGTGTAAATGATTTGAACTTTTAAAATTTTTATATTTTGGGGAATATAATTAAGAAGTATGTTTGAGGAAGAATAAACATCTTTATACATTTATTTAAGAAGACAAATATCCAAACTTCATGTCACTGTAATCATCTGTAAAATTATTATTATGCATGCTCTAATTTAGCTCTCTCGAGAATACAGAAGATACATTAATTCAAGAAAACTACGTATGTGCATACTTCTTATTGCTGAAGTGTAACACACAGGAACACTTCTTTAAACTAAGACACTAGATGAAAGAAACAAAAGAACAATGTCCTGGGTTGAGTTCTCTAAGTAGTAGAATTTGAGATGCAATTCAATGTGCAGAATGTCTATAAGGGAATGCCTTTGGGATCAACAGCTATAGAAGAGAGGAGAAGAGCAGATGTGAGCAGGTGAACAAGTGGAAATGCAGTGACAGCTAGTAACGGCCTCCTCTGGCTCCGTGGGAACCTCTGGGGTAAGCATGGCTCCTCAGAATTGTCCTGGGTTGGTTTCAAATGACCGAACCTTTATTATCTCTCCTATGAATCACCTGATGGTGGGCTGCACAGGGAAAGGCAGTACTTCAGCCAAAGTAGCTCCCTGAACCTGTGGCAATTGCTCCAGGGAGCTGAAGGATGAAGGATATCTACAGACAATGCTCCCAACAGCTGGGGCAACAAATCCTTCCTGGAAGGCAAAATCTTTGCTAAGCTTCACCAAGTCAACCACAGACACTTCTAACTTGTGAAATATGAGATACCAAAAACAACTGCCCTAACAAAGTACTACTTATACATTTAAGCGAAGCAACAGAAAATAATAATTTGTTTTACCACTGGAAGTTAGTTTACATAATGGTATCATTGTGTTACAACAAGTTGTGGTGATTCATGGATTTGTATTTTTTAGTTTAGTTTTGTTTTTTGGTCCTGGAGTGGGTGGATCCTTTTGTGTCATTGTTTTACTTTGTTGTGTTTTTCTTCTAAAGCAAACCCCCTTATTACATATCTAGTATCTAACAATGTAAGAATACTAAATGAGAAAAGTTTATTCAGGAAGTTAGAAAATTTTATATCAAGCACATTTAAGTTATATGTCAAATTTATTATAGTGTTATTAAAACAACCAACTTTCAGTGACTTGGGGATGATTACTGACTAAGGAAAGATCACAAACATGCTGTATTTTCATCTTTTGAATGATGTCCAGAACAATCTACACTGGAAATACTCTGTGATACTTCAGTCTACTGCATATGAGCTTAATCCAGTTTGATGATCCACACTTAATATGTTCCTTTTGGTAAATATCAGTCCTTTCTACAGAGGTGGGTAATGAATATTGGCCTCCCCACTGACAATTACCACGTATAATATTACAATTCCAATTCTCACATGGAATACTACCACACATATCTTTAGGAACAAACTGATCCAAAATACATTGATAGCAGGTCTTCTGTAATCTCCCTGCAGTCACAGCCCTTTGTGCTTTGGAAGCTATAACAGCACCTTCTATGAAAAATTCATTCAAGGCAGGTACAGCCATATTCTGGAGGTAAAATTCAGCTCAGCATTTATACAGAGTCATGTGAGAAGGTATCCTCTGAGTCAGTTTCTGGACATAAAACCAGTTTGAAATAACAAACCCAGGGCATCATTCCAAATGGTGCTGGTTATAGGCTGGATACATCCTTACAACCATGTTCTTACAAGGGTAGGAATTCCTATACACTACTTCTCACAATTCACACACCATGAACACTCATTTCACCAACTAGAGAAATGATTTATATGATTCCTTACACTGGCATATCCTCACGGATTGACTAAGTATCATATTAGCAGAAATATTTAGAGTAGCTTATTCTGCATTGTAAACTTCTAAATAAAATCATTTGAATACATCCAGAGGGGAGTGCCTTTCTAAAGAGGATAGTTCAGAAATTAGTTGTTCATGGAGGGGAGGGGTTAGGTTAAAACTAACCAATACATATAAATATTTCTTATTCAGGCTTCAATATCTTAAATTATAGACAATTTAATATTGGCATGAGAATACAAAGTAAAACCAAACTCCAGAACATAAAACAATACTCAAGGAATGTGAAATAAAGTGTCAAATGTTATTATTCTGAGTAATTTTGGTAACTGTAGTTGGTCATCACCAGGGTATATCACCAATATACAATTGTTTTAATTTGCTACATCATACATGATACCATGTCCAGAACTACAGCAGCCTGTTACATGCCCCAACTTAATTCACTCAATAGGTCCATGACTAAACACTGAGGTATAGATTCCAAAATATGCTTGACCTATAACTCCAATGTTTGATACTTTAGTATAATGGTTTGAATAATTAAAACTTAAAGTATTTCCAATAAAAGATGAAGTCAGAAGCCAAACCCTAACTAAGAAAAGAAGGAAGATGTGTGTGCACATGTATGTGAGAGATCGAGGTTGAATATGTGTATGTGTACATATATATATATATGTGTGTACATATATATGTGTATATATATGTGTATCTATACACATATACATGTGGGTATAAGTGTGTGTTTATTTTCATAACAAAAAAAGTGTTTTGGGCACCATGTTATACTGTAAGCACTAAATGTCTAATGTCATGTATGAGAACAGAAAAAGAGAACAGACTATTAAGTAATAAGAAAATTATTACAAGGAAGGACAACTTTTCATATAATCAATATCTCCAAAATGTTAAAATACCAAATAGAGTGCCACTCCAACCTATTTGAAATTCATATAAATCTACGACAATAAATGCACATCACGTATTGTTAGGGACAGTTTTCTAATGATGTTTACCTTGACACACAGGATGGTGGGCGCTCTCTAGTTCACAAAAGGGTAATTACTATCATCTTTATCTTTCATGTTATTAAAATGTTGTCATGTGCCTGAGGGTCCCCAACAGAGATAACCCTAACATCAAATTCAAGACTTTCATCTGAACAGAAAACCAAGTCAACAACCACAGTCAGCTAGTGTTCTGACTGAGTATCAGAAACTAGCATCTGGACAAGCAATTTAAAACCACCTCAGGCTTTTAGTCTCTTAGCAGTGTAGCATAACAAAGTGGAAGACAGTACAAGAAACACAATCACAGCCTCTTAGAGACAGAAGGGTCATAGAGTCCAATCTCCATCTCAATGAAGAAATTCTTCATACAGCAAACTTAAGAAATGTGCATCAGTCTCCCCTAAAATGAGTCCATGGCAGGAAGTGTATGGTGGAGAGGATTCCTTTATTTGGAATACTATTATTCCCAGAAAAGTCCTTTATTATTTGGAGTGAAAATATGTCTGCCCATTGTTCCTAGTTCTAAATTATGAAAACACCCTACATAAATGATCTTCCAAATGAATGTTTCCCAGATATTGTGTGATACAATAATGTCTCTGATTTACCATTTCTTCTTCAGGCCAAACTTTCACAGCTGCCTTAACTTATTCTTCACATGAACCCTCCAAATCCTGGGAAAATCTGCTTACAGAATATCTGCCAATTTTCTCTTTCTGTGTGGCACCTACTTCAGGATATAATGTGCCATCAGCAGAATGACAAACAAAAAGTCACAGAGAATATGTTCTCCGTATTTGGATACTGTTCTGTTGTAACTATAGCCCAATATTTTTAGAGCAGTATATGTATGTCTGTCTGCTTGCTTGCCTTCACCAGCAAAATCACATATTGTTTCTATAGAACTTGTGGCCAAACAAAAATCTCTAATTTGCATCTAGATTGCCACTCATCCTCGTACAAGCATGTCATTTATTTTGAAAATCAAAATAGAAAATTTTATATATAATCCTTCTATACGTGATTTTTGGTTTCTGTTAATCATTACAGCTATTTATGACCTTCAAAGATCAGGCATAATGAACTTCACATATGCACACATGTGTCACCTTTGTGTGACAAAGTCTTTGCTTATACTGCTTTGCTCAAGATCTTTGTATGTACTGTTTCCTCTTAATGGAAGGTCTTTTCCAAACCTATACCCTCACACACTCACTCTTTTTAACTTCTCTCAAGTAGTTTGCTTTTTTTCTTATTCTTTAGTTCTGACTTCAAAAATCATCCAGGAGAACCTCAATGAATTATACATAGCATATTTACATACTGTTTACATACTGAAGTATTCCTAATTAACATTCAATATTCTCACTGAACAGCCAGCATCAGTCTCCCATGTACAGCATTCTGTAATTTGAACTCATACTTTCTGTCCCGTTTTACCATGGATATGCTTTACTCTCATATTTAAACAGTGATGTGTTGAGCATAAAAAAGAAGTCACAGAAATCATACATTTCTGTCACTAATTGAATAAGTCATATTATATTGCCACTGCCTTTTTTGGGGTTCATATTATTACTATTTCTAAGGATTCAAACATACTTTGTTATTTTATTAGCATGTTTCAAAACCCCCAATTTGTTGAGGTTCTTCAAGAATAGCCTCAAGATTTCCAATGCTCAATGTATAATATTTGTCAACATTCATGTATCCCTTTTTGTGAACTTTGAGCATTTTTTTCACAATTTGAGCTTATAATACAGCACCGAAAATTTCTTTAAATGATCATTTTTTTTCTTTCATTGGATTTGTTTCTGAGTGCAGAGTTGAAATTGTATTTTAGAAACTCTTGTTATTTTTCAGCTATATTCTCTTTTAGAATTCATAATCATAATACAGTCTTAAAGTAAATAATAAATAAAGTAAATAATAAAGTAAATAAAGCCTTAAAGTAAATTTTTAAAAGCATATTCAAGTATGACCTAAACATGAAATCAATTAAATGGTTCAAACAATTTTCACCAAAGAAGTACATTCAAAGAACCAGAAAAATCAGAGAGATTTGAAGAAGCAGAGATGAATTCCTATTTGCCTTAAAGAAACACACTGTCCTGTGAGGAAAACCACATGGCAGGATATGGTAGGAAGCCTTTAGAAGCTGAGGTTCCTGGTTCTAAAACCAAATGGAAATGAATTCTGCCAACAACCAATGAGCCTTAAAGAGGATCCAGAGCTTTCTATGATATTGTAGCCCCTGGCAACACCTTCATTTCAGCCTGTTGGGACCTTGAGCAGAAGAGTCAGATAACTCACACTCATAATCCTGACCCACAGAGACTGTAAGATAATAAATACGTGTTGCTCTGAGCCATGAGTCTGTGGTAATTAGTCACACAACAATAGAAAACATTAACATACTAAATCAGAATCTTCATTTTTAACAACAATCCCAGCTGATTCTTATGCCCATTAAAATTTGAAATATTTCTATTTAACCTATGCTTAAGTAATACTGTCAGAAATAGCTCCAAGGGGTGAGAAATAACAGAAATATATATATTATTACATAAGAATACATATTTTTATTTTGTAATAATTTTATATTGCATTATAAAATATACATGGAATAGAATTTTAAATAATTTTTAAATATTTCATTTTCTATTTTTAATGGTGTAAAAAGATTTTCTCACTAAATTTCTTAGTAGTGATGTTGTTAAATAATATTATTATATCCATTTTATATATATGTATATCCTACATAGTAATATTAGTAAGTTACTGAATGTTCAATATTATGAAAACTTTTGATTCATATTATTATAGAAAATTTGAATGGAAGGATATAAGTTCAGTTTGTATATATTCTTAATTTTTATAAGTGTAAAGCTACTAAATTGAGTAATTGTATCAATTACCACAAACTAAATATTATGGTCTACATTTACTTATGATATCTGACTTAGTCCACAAACTGTTGGCCATACGATCTGTAGGAAAGATAAAGGATTTCTTCTTGAAATAATAAACAGAAAACTAAAATAAATATAACTATGGTCAGCCAAAAATTCCCAACTACTTCCACTGTCCTGATTTTTTTAAAGTTACCATTATTCTCTTCCTAAATTACCAGCTTCTTCTATATCACTATACTTATATCTTAAACCTAACTTCAAATCATTCCAGCTTTAAGCTTTTAAAATAAAAATAGTTGGTTGATCATCTGACTCTTGATTCCAGCTCAGGTCATGATCCCAGGGTAATGGGATCAAGCCCCACATCAGGTTCCACTCTCAGCATGGAGCCTCCTTAAGATTCTCTCCTCCCTGCAGCCTTCACTCTCTCTCCCTCTGTCCTTTTCCTGCTTGTGTGCTCACTCTTTCTCTCTCTCTCTTTCTCTCTCTCCCCCTCTCTGTCCAATAAAAGGAAAATAGTGTCTAAAAATTTTTTTATTCAGGGCGCCTCAGTGGCTCAGTGGGTTAAAGTGTCTAACTTGAGCTCAGATCATGATCAAACAGTCGGTAAGTTTGAGCCCCACAAAGGGCTCTGTGTTGACAGCTCAGAGCCTGGAGCCTACTTTGGATTCTGTGTCTCCCTTTCTCTCTGCCCCTCCCCCTTCCACTGTCTCTCTCTGTCTTTGAAAAATGAATAAACCTTAAAATTTTTTAAAAATATTTTTTAATTTTATATCATGGAGACTATGTATATGTATTTTTTTTTCATTTAGAGTTGGAGACTGGTCATAAAAACAGAATACAGAAAAAAATCCATCACCTATATATTTGAAAAGTTTATTTTGGTCAGTTAGAAATAAACACAAAAGCTCAGCAATTATTCTGAGAACAAAAATATTATGTTCTATCTTCATCCAACTATTTTACCTGACTTATGATCACCAAATGCTCCAAAAAAAATATTATACAAACCTTCAAAAGTAGAAATTTTAAAACAGGAAAATATCAAAAATAGTAATTGTTCCTATTTGTCTTGTTCTATAACATCAGTGCATTTACATGGTTAAATTTCAGTGTTCAAACTATCCAACTTAATGTTTGCATTTGTGTAATATATCTGACAGATGTCTTAAGTTTTGGTCTTTAAAAACAATTTTAGAGTGTTTTTAATAATCATGATTTTACTAAAAGTTAAGTGTTTTATTTCAATATGGATGAGGTTTTTAGTAAAAAGAAAGTATTAAAGAGCTTAAGATAAAAAATATATGTTTCATTAAAAAGTCAAAATAAGTCTTTGTGTTTACACTATAATTTCTAATAGAGACTGAAAAGAATAGGAAGGGGTTATGCAGGCCTTCAGAAACTTTATTTAAATTTCATTTACATAATTTGTATAACCATAATGCTTGTAGAATAAATACATGAATAAGTGAATTAAAGTGTTGAAACTGTTTTGTTGGTACAAAGTTACTCTGGGCTAACTGCTGTAAATCTGCACAATACACATCAAATACCACTGGACATTCTATAGTCTTCTCAGGCCACTTGCCCTAAACTCTGGCTATAATATCCTGAGATTTACTTTAATATGCCTCATGATTACCTGATGGCCAATGATCTGTATCTCTATGATTGTCCCCTAATAATAAACACTCCTTCATGGGAATGCAAGCTGGTGCAGCCACTCTGGAAAACAGTATGGAGGTTCCTTAAAAAACTAAAAATAGAACTACCCTACGACCCAGCAATTGCACTACTAGGCATTTATCCACGGGATACAGGTGTGCTGTTTCGAAGGGATACATGCACCCCCATGTTTATAGCGGCACTATCAACAATAGCCAAAGTATGGAAAGATCCCAAATGTCCACAGATGGATGAATGGATAAAGAAGATGTGGTGTATACACACACACACACACACACACACACACACACACACACACACACACACACAATGGAGTACTACATGGCAATCAAAAAGAATAAAATCTTGCCGTTTGCAACTATGTGGATGGAACTGGAGGGTATTATGCTAAGTGAAATTAGTCATAGAAAGACAAAAATCATATGACTTCACTCATAGAGGACTTTAAGAGACAAAACAGATGAACATAAGGGAAGGGAAACAAAAATAATATAAAAACAGGGAGGGGGACAAAACAGAAGAGACTCATAAATATGGAGAACAAACTGAGAGTTACTGGAGAGGTTGTGGGAGGGGGGACAGATGGGCCAAATGGGAAAGTGGCACTAAGGAATCTACTCCTGAAATCACTGTTGTACTATATGCTAACTAACTTGTTTGTAAATTTAAAAAAATAAAAAAATATAATAATAATAATAAACACTCCTTCAATGATGTAGTGTTAATGTATTCTCTCCAAGTACAGACTCTTCATGCCACATCCTTTAACTGCTAAGAGGTGATGTGGGATAGCAGACTCCTTCCTAAACCAATTGATAGGTCTGAACACATGAAAACTCTTCGAAAAACGTGCTCTATGTGTTTCCCTGATTTTGTGGAAAGAATCTTGTCTCGTTTTATGACAAACACTTGAAATAAAAGCTGCTAATTTAGTATTTATGATAAATTGTAACTGAGTCTCATTGGCTTGGGAATTTTATTAAGCCATAATATACATAAGAATTAGATAATTCAAAGGGTACATTTTTGAGATGTTTACTGAAAGAAATCTACCCATAAGGAAATCCAGAAAACTTTCACTGAAGAAATGATCATGACTGCAATGTTAACATTGTTCCACAATATAAGCAGTGGCTATTGATTTGATATTTGAAATTTAAAACTGAGTAATGGCTAGCCTGGATTACAGTCTCACAAGGTTATCAAATCCTTTTTTTCATGATGAAGCCTACTAAAAGACAGTCTTACTGCATATGTTGAGTTTTACTCAAAAAAGTAAAGAACCCAACAAGCATTTTGTCAAGATTCGTTCCTGTCCTTGGTTTAAGATAAAGCTGATGAATGCAAATTTAGGAAGCATGATCACAAACATTAGACTTTTCATTATGAAGGTTGAAGAGTAATGTTATAACTTTCATAAATTATAATGTGGATTATAATTTACAAAGGTTATACATTATAACATGAATATATAAATTCATAAATTATACCACGATATATTTAAAAATTTGCTAATTCACTGATATTTAGCCAAAATAAATAAGAAAATAAGTTATTTCTTGCTTCAATGAATTTTTGGTCAGAGTAAATAAAACACCTATATTGAAGTATTATGGATGTACAAGAAACAATTGTACCTAAAGCAAACATAACTGGACCAATTATACCAGGTAGTTCAAGCAGCATATTAAATGGAGTTTCTTGTATGGAGCCTTATACAAATACCAAAGGTTTTCTTTATTCAAGAGTCAAACTAATTTCTCTCTCTTTACTAGAGTCTACCCACATCTGTTACTTGAACTCATGCATTTAGTAATTCATTCTGCAAATTTAACACCACATGCAGTAAATAACAAAAACTTGTGAATCGTACAGTCTTTTCTGCATCCATGTATTAGTTGAACTCTCTAATATTAAGGCTAGTGAATGTATTTTCACATGGTGAGTGCTATCAGTATTTTCAATCTGATACGATTTCTGACTCAAAGAACTGCCCACCTGTCTCTGGAATATATGTCTCCATAATGTTTTCTTACACTCTGACTTAAATTATTATCTTCAGAAATGCTAACAGTAGGAAACCACTCCCACACACACAGTTCAACAAGAAATTCCAGAAAAAAGAACACAGAAGATTCTCAGAGTAAACTAGAGAGCAACATACACAATCTATGGATTATTAGTTTGGTTAGGAGGCTCTAACCAGAACCCTGGCCATCCTTAATGTCGTTGTCAAAGGTTTTTCTATAAGAATCATTGTGTAAATAGAATTTTTATAACAACCATGGGTTATTGACAGAACCCAGGCCAAGAGCTGTCCTAAGAGAGAGAGGAAGGCGAAACTGGAAAATTCGAAATTATTAAGAACCAAGTTCTATCTTCTCCTTTGTCTGTGTCTTTCTTTGCTTCTTTGCTTCTCTTGGCATCCATGATCCATCCTTTTCACTTGTCAATGCACTTGAAAGATGGTCAGTGTGCAGCTAAACTAGCTGCATAATTTAAGTTCAGAAAAACAGCCAAGTCCAACTGGTCAGTATGTAAGATCATGTGATAGAAACATGACAAGGGCCATCAGTGTAGGAAGTGGGAGGAGGCAGTACTGCTTTGAGAGAAGAGGGGGTCATCATGGGCTAGGCACACAATAAAAACAGTGGCTACTATAACTCCAACATTACATCTCATGGCTTTTTAAAGTCTTTTTCACATTTATACAAGCATTTAGGAATTTATTTTTCTCTTTTTAAATTCTAATTAGAAAACAAAAACATATTAATGCTGCAATAATTAACTACTTTTCTATTATATAATCCAGGGACCATGTCAGCTCAAGTAATTCATAAAATATTAAACAATACAAAAAATATATTGTCCAAGGGTCTTAAAGTTCCACAAAGTCTAATGAAAAATACTAGTAAATTTATTCATAAACTTGAAGAAAATGGAAAATTAAATTAAAAATAAAAAGCAACAATGTATCTTAATGTAGTATTTAAGGTCTGTATCATTTAAGCTAAGAAAACATTGGTTCAATAGAAAAAATAGGCAAGTGATGTGTACAGATCATTCATGCAAAAGGAATTACAATTAATAAACAAACATAAAAATGCTTCATTCACCACAAGCTATCAAACTATTCTAAGGGATAAAGGATCAGTGTACTGCCCATTTCTTAGGCCCTGTGCCCACAGAAATTGTACCCAAAATGATCCATGGAGACTATTAGATAAGAAAAAATAGAATTTTTAAAATACAAAGCATCCTAAATGTTATTTATATTTTGATTTAGCCTTACATTATATATTCCCCAAGTCAAGATGGCAGAATTTACTTCTACTCTTTGTTAATTCCCCTAAAAATACATTGTCTTTATATTTCCTAGCTTCCATTACGATAAAATGGCTTTGGCTTTATATTCATTTTGCAAAAATGAGAAAAATGTATTGAAATGTTGGATTATCACTGACTGCAATAGTAATTGAGTTCTTGGCCATGTTCTATCTCACTGTGCACTTTTTTGATGGGTCATGGAGAAAGGAAGTAAATGGACATCATATTCGGTGAGTTCTGCATGGCTACTACATATTATTTACATTAATTACTTGTTATCTATGAAATCTGCATTTGTGGATAGCCTATATTATGCCATGTTTTCTTCTATGTATATTTTTCATTTTTCTCAAATGGGTGCTCAATGAGAGATAACATAAAGGTTTGGTAAAATCATAAATCTGATCATTTCAGATTCAGACAAAAAATGTTTACAGTGAAGGCTCATTATGAGGGAGACATTAGACCAGTTGCTAGAAATACAAGATGATAACAACGTTGCCTATAAGGATATTAAAAGGTAGTAAGGGGAAGACAGACAAGTAAAAGTAAAACATAGTAAGGAGTAAACAAGAGGATTAAGATAAAGTAGGGGAAAAAGCTGAAAAAAAGAGCTATAGTTGAAGGACCCATTCAAGGAAATGAGAAAAAAAGTTGTTAGAAGAGATGATGCTTGAACTGAATCTTGCCAGGGACCTCACTTAGATGATAAAATGGTGATGGCTCATATTTTTCTTTCATCTTTAGATTTTGATTTAGGAATTATTTTTAATATACACATTTGGGAGCATAAATTTCTTCTGCAAACATCAGCTAGCTTTAAAGAAAAATAATCTATTAGGAGCCATCTAAACTCCAAAACCAAGTGCAGCATGTTAATCCTGGTTATGTGATAAATAAATAAAATAAAAAATAAATGATCCAGTTTAATCAATAGCACCGTTTAGAGAATAAAAGTGTCATTTCTTAAAATTTTTAATACATGAACTGTATTGGCCACAGTCACTCAAAGTTCAGAGATCGGTCAGCATTAAATACTAGCAGAATAATAAAATGAGTGATAAACTTTCCAAATGAAATTTCTTCTAAACGTGAAGTCAGGGAAATACTGCATGAGTTGCAAAAAATCCTATGGAAAATATATTAATTTTTCAAAATATCTGGAAGTATGCATTTCTTAAAAAAGAAAAAAGGAACTGAACTCAAGGCTTCTGGTTTACCAATGGTCAATATACTGATTAAAACTGCAACCAACATTTATCACTGGAAGATTGAAAACTGATTTGTAAGATGTCATTTATGAGTTTCATAATGGGTGCCTACAATGCCTTACTTACTCTGTTTTTTAGATTTATGTCTTTTTCAGATTAACTACTTGGAACACAGGCTCCAAACTGATGTGTAAAAAACTGAAGTACATTCACTTGATAATTGTGTGTAAAGTGAAGCAGATTATAAGTAGCCAAAACTCTGAAACCAGCAAAATTTAAGAAGAGAAAGAAACTGATAGACTACACAAAGTCCATAAAAGTAGAATCCATTATTGATGGGTGCAAAATCCAAGGGATTGCCATGGGCATCCTTGTTTCAGAGACCTGTTCAGTGAATAATGTTTATGATGGAGAGGAAAAATCATCAATAAAATATTCTATATGTTATATCTATGGAGACATGGAGATTCATAATTCACTTTATATAATTTCAACCGTAATAGTAAAATGCCAAAAATGTTATTAATATGAAAGATATTATATTTATACAGAAAAATCACTTTCATGTATCATTACAATTTTAGAAAAATATCTGTAGAAATTTATTCTCATTTTAAGTAATTTGCATTTTCTCAAGCTATGCTTTGCCAATTTATGATCTTTAAATATGAAGACAATTTCAAAAATCTTATGATCAAGCTAATTGAAGATATTCTGTCATCTCAAGTCTTTTTCCATCTACATCCTCTCACTGATATATTATAAAACTATCAGAAAAATGTTTCTATGAGATAAGCTACAAGAGTTAATGAATAGTTCAAAACTCAATATAATATGTCCATGATGAGTTTACTGGGCCTAATGCACTGCATTTTCAAGACAACTTACTTTAGTATACTTTAACTAATAATTTGATAGTGGGAATTATTTATACTTCTTGTCATGTAAAATGCAGTTTTCCAGTTTATTTTTTCTCTAACTTAAAGTCTTCTATGAAAATAACTTATTAGTACCAACAGAAATAAAAATAAAGCATTTTATTTAATAAATGTTTTAGTAAAGAGCAGAATCGTTCAATCGGGTAGACATCTGAGAAAAACACTGACCTCTACATCAAGCTTTCCTTCCTAATTACAAAGTGTCTTAAACACTATTTACATTTTGCTTCAGCATTACATTATATATTTATTAATTTCATTCAAATAACTACTAATTATTTAATTTTTCACATTAACCAAAGGATTTAACATTTCTTATATTTTCTACAAGCCACTATGGATTAATTTTTTTCTACAGAGAATGAAAAATATACTGATATTTTGAAGTTTCAGTAGTATGACAAGAATATAAAATGATCCCAATTTATCTTTTCCCTACTAATATTTCTATATGACCCAGCACCATGATTTCAGTTTTCCCCCCACCCAAAAATATCTTCTTTATGACCCAGCAGTATATTGCTTAATATATCAGTGAGAACCTCCCATTCCTTTGGTCATACTTTTAAAATATACTCGGAACAGGCACTACATGAACTGAGATATTTACTCAACTGATTTGAAAACTTATATCCACTAAAACTTCCCATGAATGTTTACAGCAGCCTTATTCATAACTGTCAAAAACTCAAAAGAACCAAGATCCTATTCAATAGGTGAATAGATACACCAATTGTGATGCCCATACAATGGGAAATTATTTAGAAGTTAAAAGAAATGGAGTTATCAAGAAACAGAAAAACACGGATGAATTTCAGATGAATATTTCTGTGTGAAAGGAAGAAGTCATTCTGAAAGTCCACATACTGCATAATCGCAGCTATATGACATTCTGCAAAGGGCAAAACTAAAGACATAATAAATATTCTAGTGGTTGCCAACAGTTCAGAAGAGGGGTGAGAGTTGAATAGGTGAAGCACAGGGGATTTTTTTTTAGGGCAGTAGAACTATCCTAAAAGATACTATAAGGGTGGATACATGATACTATGAAAAAGTCAAACTTAACATATGCAAGTTTAAAAAATATTTAGAATGCCAGAGAATTCTACAGTAGAATGCAGACTGTGACAAAAGGACCGCTGTATTACCAATGTATGAGATAATCTCACTGAAGAAGATTGAAGAAATAAAGTTGTCTCCCATGATAATAGGGGTTAACAATTCTGATACTGTATTAGAATTGAATAACAATTAAGTAAATTGGTAGCAGATGGTAGGATCCCAGTTTCTCATTTGGATATTATAGATAACCAAGAGAGAGAAGGCTGATCATCCATATGACAATGGATTAGAATTGGATACATCAGCAAAAACCATGTTTAGCTTAATATAAGATGAACAGAAAAAGAATTATTTTTAGGTATGTTTATAGAGATCTTCCTTGATTTATGACAGGGTTCTTTCCTGATAAATTTATCATAAGTTGAAAATATTATGTCAAAATGCATTTAATACACCTAACCTACCAAACATCATAGTTTAGCCTAGCTTAACTTAAATGTGCTGAGAACACTTACACGTGCTAGAACACTTATATTAGCTTACAGTTGATCAAAATCATCTAACACAAAGCCTATTTTTTATAATAAAGTGTTAAATATCAAATTTATTAAATACTACACTTAAAGTGAAAAAAGCAAAATGTGTGCATGGGTACAGAATAGTTGTCAGTATATCAGTTGTTTATCCCCATGAGGGCATGGCTGACTGAGAGCTGTGGCTTGCTGGTGCTGCTCAGCATCAGGAAGGAGTATGACACGCCATTCAGATTGCAATTCAACATTCAAAGTATGGTTTCTACTGAATGCATGTTGCTTTCACATGATTCTAACGTTGAAAAAGTCAGGGACTGTCTGTATACTGAAGTTATTATACACTCATGTTTCTTCATGCTCCTACATTTGGGAGTGCCTAGAAGCAAAGATACCCCAGTAGGAAAGAACACATTTAGCACCCAGATCCTGGTTTCTGTCTGATTCCATTATCCAGTAAATAAAAACAGAAGTCCTTAGAGAAATGGCTGATTCTAGGACTGAGGTGGAAAGTACATGAGATAAGTCTAGAACATCTTACAATGCCAGAAAGTAAAGAATTCAAAAAAAAATTAAAAAGTGTGATGATATGGTTATGTTATAGACACAGAGGAGTCAACTGAAAGATCTCCCAATGGCCAAAGCTGAAATAATTTGAAGAAAAAATAAGTAAAGTATATTATGTTATAACCCAAAGTATAAAATAAATATCTAGGAGACAATACTGATGAAGAAACAAAAGGAAGGAAGGAAGGAAGGAAGGAAGGAAGGAAGGAAGGAAGGAAGGAAGGAAGGAACAAACACACATAGAGACATTCACAGAGACAGGGAGGGAGGAAGATGAATTCTAAACACCACATGCAGACACTCTCCCCTGAAGAGGGTGGAGCATGAGTCTTCATTCCTTAAATGTAGGTTGTGTACACCAACTTTCTTCCAAAGAATAAAGGATGGAATGGGGCAGGGGACAACTTTACAGTAAAGAAATCTGACAAAAATCTACCTCAGTGAAGTACTTAAGATTAACGCTAAAGTGATGCCATATAGATACCAGGTAAACTTTGATATGATATGGTGAGAATGTCACTTTAACTGTCTTGTCTTCAAACCTTATAACACCAATCTGATGAAAACATCAAACCAATCTCAACTAAGGAACATTCTACAAAATACCTGATCAGCACTCCTCAAAACTCTTAAAGTTATCAAAAACAAGGAAAGCCTGAGAAACTGTTCCAACCAAGAGAAACTAAGGAAGCATGATGAATTAACACAATATAATATTCTGGAAGAGGTTTTGAAACAGTAAAAGAAAATAGGTAAAATAAAAGGAAATCTGGAAAAAACAAAGACTTTAGATAATAATATATACAGATACATGATTCATAAATTATGACAAATTTACTATATTAATATGAGAAAAATTAGTAAGGGAAATTCAGTGGGGGCATATGGGTACTCTGTGTACCATCTTTGTTGTTTTATTAGTCTAAAACTGAAATAAAAGCATTATTAAAATTAATTAAAAAGGGCACACACAAATATCCACATAATGGTAATATGCCTCACACACTGTCATGCCTATGTCATTCAACATTCTAAAGTAACTTATGACATTGCTATTATGTCATTTACTTATGACATTGCTATTATGTCATTTAATGACATTAATCTAACACTAATTAAAATTCCAGACTCCTAAGGTGATCTTATTATAAACAATGAACAACTCATTCAACATAGATTTTTTGTATAGTTTAACTAAATTATTGCAAACTACTCATCTGCATATTATTTAGAAAAAATTATGAGCTTTTGAATAAACACCAAATAGCTGATGAAGATGGACTATATCTAATTATGCCCTCAGTTTCTCTATCATCTTATATTTCAATTGAAGTTTACTAAATGGATAGCATATTTCAAATCATTATCTTACCATGAGGTGAATATTGAACAATATTTGAAATGACTATTTTGTTAATTCAGTGGACATATTTAAACTGTGCTAAAGAAAAAATTATTATGACAATTGTTAGTATTGGTAAAGAAGTCTTATTCAAGTCTATTTGTGATGGGTGTCAAGACAATTATGATAAGTGAGAAAGAGTAGGCTCAATGACTAATAAAACAAGGAAAAATAGGGATTTACAGGCAATGAGTAGAGTGTGGAGTCAACAGAGAGTAAATAAGAGGGAACATCAAGGATAGGAGATTCTTGTTAAACCAACTTAACAAAACTCTTGCTGAAGGCAGGCCAGGATGATGAGATATCAAAGGTGGGAGATCAGGAATTTGATCAGATATTCAAGGTAAAAGATTTTTCTTTTAGTAGGTGGTGATTTTAATAAGCTAAGGAACTTACATACAAGGCTAGTTTGGGGCATCCTTAAGACAAACAGATCTCCCCACCAGAATTTTAAAAGTTTATAAATAGGCCTTAAAATATTTCAGTCACAAACACTGTCCAGATGGTCTCAACAACACATTGCTCTCTCAAGACTGTGCCTTTGAAAACGGTTTCTACTGTGGAAACAGTACACAGAGTATATATCCAAGGACAGGGGAGTAGTCTCTGATTGCTTGGGTCCAGACTGCATGTCAACTGGAAGTTACATCCTCTCAATTACCTCCTTCAAGATGCTGAAATAGTTACAAAGAAAAGCAACCCACTGGATCTGCCAGAGCGCCAGTCCAGACAGAAGAAACAGCAATAACAAAGACAGGAAGGCATACAACTACACTCCATGTTCAGTAAGAAAGAAGTTCTCGTGTGGCTTGGATATAAAGTGGATTTTGGGCAACTGTGGGAGAATTCACAAGAGGGAGGGTTGATCAGATTATGAAAGCAACTGTGTGGCCTACTAAGGACTTTGGATTTTATCTAGTAGGTTCATAATTACCATTTTATCTAGTAAGTTCATAGTTCACACATTCATATACCTGTATAATTTCTGCAACCACTATATACTATTATTTACTTGATTTTTTTTTTTTTTTTTTGGTTAAAGATCCTCTTTAAAATGACTTAACAGAACTCTTGCTACAAATAAACTGAGCAGGCCAAAGGCCCAAGGACAAGGCAGATTAAAAGAGGGTTCAGAAGAACTTGTCTTAACTTTATTCCATAAAAAAGTGTTTCTTGGGGCACCTGGGTGGCTCAGTCGGTTGAGTGTCTGACTTTGGCTCAGGTCATTTCGCGGTTTATGTGTTCAAGCCCCGCACTGGGCTCTGTGCTGACAGCTCAGCCTGGAACCTGCTTCAGATTCTGTGTCTCCCTCTCCCTCTGCTGCCGCCCCCCCTTCACACTCTCTCTCTCCTTCAAAAATAAACATTAAAACAATTTTTTAATTAAAAAAATGAAAGTGTTTCTCTTCTGTGACAATTTACATACTCATATTAACTTAGTTAAGAAAATATATGAGCTAAATTTGTTATTTATGAGACTTTCTCCCTCAGAATTTACACAAAATAGAAGATGAATGAATGGATGAAAAATTAAAGGACAGATGATGATGACAGGAAAATATATAGATGATATTTACATATATATATTTTGTCACTTTGTATGTTGCTAATGAAATGCAGTATTTACTAATAAATTGAATCAAATGCACTGAAATTCACTTTTATTTTCCTATAAAATAATCCATATGATTCAGCACTATGAGCTAGATATAGAAAAGACTTAATTAGAAAATTTTAACTGTCTGCATAAAAAAATTCAAGACTTGGGGCACATGGGTGGCTCAGCCCATTGAGCATCCAATTCTTGATGTCAGCTCATGTCATGATCTCATGGTTCATGAGTTGGAGCCCCACATCTGTCTCTGAGCTGTCAGTGCAGAATCCTGCTTGGGATTCTCTCTCTCTCTCCTCTGGCCCTCCCTTTCTCTCTTGTGCATGCTGTCTCATAATAAATGAACTTTAAAAAATTCAAGACTTGAAAATATCCAGAATATTTTTCTTTATTTTAGAGAAAAGTCTCATTATTGACCTTTTTGTAATGAGAATTTCTTTTACTTTGGTGATCCAAAATAATAAGTGATGCATATTTATTGATGTATCAATGAAGATCATATAAAAATGGCAAAAGGTAGACCTTCCCTGAGATCCAAGAAATGAATGTGACACTAGATTGTTTGTTCTGTAGTATGTAAATACAGATCTGTTCTTAGTACCAAAGTAGGAAATGTACATATCTTAATTACTTAAGTATTAAAAGTACATTTCATTTTAATATATTCAATCAGAGTTGATTATTAAATTCATTTAATTATGAGATTTATTCATCTTGAAGAAAGTTTAATATAAAGACTACACTCTAAGGAGAAAACATTCCTTTAGAGGATTTATTTGGAGAGGAAGTAAAATGAATCCATATGATTAAAATCTAATTACAAGTATACCAAAACTTCCATTACTACTACTTACCCATATTAGCATAATCAAAAATTTTTAAGTAAAAGCTTATTCTCTTTTTAAATTTTATTTTCAATACACCAGTGGAATTTAATTCAAGCACAACCAAATCTTGATTAATAATTGGAAACAATCTCAAAATTTCCCAGAAGAGTCTAATATTTTTTAAAGCTATAAATTAATTATAACATTATATAGTATTAACTGTGAAATGTATTACTAAATTATAAAAAAAGGATTAGATTAATTTTTCCTACGGATATGAAGCATACCTCCAGTTAGGAAAACTTTTTAATGTTATTTAGAACAAAAATTTCTAACATCCTACCTTCTTTAAAGTGTTTATTGTTATGTCAGAAACGCCTTTTGAAGGGCATCTCTTTTAATCTTTGTGAAAACAAATATTCATGAAAATATTATTGACAAATTACCAATGTTAACAGCAGGAAATTTTTTAAATCATTATATGTGTTTCATAAATAAAGTTTACAAAAGTAAAAGTTTTACAAAGACTATTAATGAATATATTTATGTAGGTGATAAATGAAATGTCTGAGAGGTATAAATTGGGGAGAAGTCAAATATACAAAAAGTTAAAAATGGTATCCACTGACTCTTGGCCAATTAAAAGGTCAAGAAAGCAAATTTCATTAATTAGCCTTTTTTTTCTACTACTATCATCAGCTATTATTCAGTACATAATACTGCAAGGAAACTTTACAAACCATGTTTAATGAACACTGTATTAAGTTACTATAATTCAAACTATCTTTTAAGAAAAGGTTAAAAAGTATATGGCTTAAAGTTCCTTTAAATTTTGTTATACTGAGATAGATTTAGCAGAGTATTTAGCTGCATTAAATTTAAATTTAATAAAAGAAGAATCAAGCAGCTGAAGACAACAATGACATAAAGATACCTCTACTCCTGAAAAGAGGAAAAAAGAGATCTAATGAAGTCAGAATGAAAGATGAAGCCCCGTGTGATTTTCCTATGGTAGCAAATTGCTGAACTGGGAATAAGTGGTAACAGTAAGGTCTATGTGATTTTCCAGGATTGCTTCTCAAGAATGGTGACATTGAGGTTAATGTGGTTGGGTCTTCCCTCACTCCATTATAACAGGATCCATCAGTTTAAGTTATAGCCAAGGAAACTGAAAGAGATGCATTTCTGATTAAGAAACTTTAAAGCCACTATAGAGAGCCATGTAAATTATCTATATGAACTATAAAAGACAATTAATATTTATTTCATGTGTGTAATGTGCCCACAAACTACTAATATATATTTATCACCAAATATTTATGAGACAATCATAACAAATATTTTGTTAAACCCATTTTATAGTTAAGGAAATTAAATGTACAAAATATTGTATTAAAATTTCCAGTTAATAACAAAGGCAGAATCTGTTTGACTTCAAAGGCAATTCACTGAGTATTTACAGTTATTTCTATTTCTGGTTCATTGAGGTATAATCACATACAATAAAATTTAGTCTTTGCCAAGTATGACTTTTAACTTCAGTTTCCTATTGTTCATGCCAGTATATAAAAATAGGTAATTTTGTCTATTGATCCTATATTCTTCCAACTTGCTAAAATGACTTATTAGCTCTAAGAGCATTTTTATAGCTGCTTTCTCCTCCTCCTCCTTCTCCCTCCCTCATCTTTGATCCCATTTATGTAAAGTATAAAACAGGTGAAAATAATTTATGCATTTGGGATGTACATTTTGTTTTATTCTTGGAGTGAACAGTGATTGGAAGGGACATGAGACTGCTGGTTTGTTGTGTTTCATCTGTCAATTTGTAATGACATCCATTAAACTTTATACTTATTTATGTCTCTCGATATGCATACTATATTTCAATAAATAGTTTAAAAATAAAACAACTGTGAAATGGATATTGCCATATTTATATAATTTTTTCTTCCAAAATACCACCAAAAATTACTGGGCATACAGCTTCATAAACACTGACCTAGCATTCATAGTTTAACCTTTAAAAGTTTCAAGTAAATAACATGGTATATTAGCTACACTGGAATAAAATAAAATTAAATTAAAATTAATTTAAATATAAAATAAAATCTTCAAGTAGCCTTCATATACTGAAAAAAGAAATTTTAAGACAGAGTTTAAGAATTATTACTTTTCATTTCAAAAAGATAATATATCATAGTCTACTTGACATTATACTCTACCATCAAATTTCTAAGTTTTCAATATTTTCCCTGATCAATAAAACTGAAACTAGACTGGATGTCATGTGAGTGGCATTGGACTTCTAAGTGTGGAGCACTGTCATCATGTAGATTAGTTTTAAATATAGTAAAATAATCAGAAATAAATTTCCAATAGATGTGAGACTTGAAAGTAGATAATATTTTTAATGTGTGGTTACAGTGTATATCAAGGTCACCATTTAACAGAAAAATAAATATTATAAAGAGAAAAACATAACTTGAAATAGGTTGTGGTGGGGGAAAGGAATGGAATCTCCCTTATTAATTTTGTGAGTTTTAATTTCATGGTGTTCTTCAGCTCCAGTTGGCAGTCTTTCATTCCTGCTTTCTTACCTACAATCATTTAGACTACCTTGTATAAATCTGGAATCCACAGGAATATCCAAATTCCTGAGAACACACCATTTAGTTCTTTATGCTGGTATTTACCTACGTCAACATAACCTGATATAATAGTTAATATATGCCATGTTAAACCCAAGTATCAGTTTCGGCTTACCTACTACTTGACAATTTAAAGAAAACTAATTTTAAATACCAATTTTATCACCTGTGCAAATACAAATCCTTTCCAGAAACTTTTTTTTTCCTGCCTCTGCTCCAGTGTTTGTTCATAGAGATGTCCTGATTCTGTTCCATGAAAGCCTATAAACATATATTGGCTCCTTTGCTGGTTTACAATAAAAGAACTGAACTAAAAATCAGTTTTAAAATTTTAACTAAGACTTGAAGAATTCCAGAAAGATATTAGGTCACAAACACTCTTCAATTTCACCGGTTTCTATTTCACATTCTAGTGATGCCAGGATGAGATTTGTTATGCATGTGTTTTTTGAGGGGAAATGCTTGTGAGGAAAAATGAGGAAGAAGCTGTCAGAAGTTTGTAGAGACATCAGACTACAATGTAGTTCTGACCAATGTGAAGGGGAGGGAAGGGATAAAGACTTATTAGAAGAATCTCAGATCACAGTGCAGTCTAAGGAATTCAGGCAAGACTGACCAGAAGTTATCGAACCGTAAGTGCCCATCAGAGCAACCCTGCCTTTCCCAGGAACAGGGGTGCCCTGGTCTCCCTGTTGCACTCAGTCACTGACTTGTAGCAGGGTCCATAGGAACCACGAAATAAGCTGAAATGCAGTGATGGATTTCAGAGAACAGCAGCTCCGATCATCAGACATTGGTACTGCATGTATTAAAAAATCTGAAGGGCACATTTTCCTGACTGCCAGAATCCATCCCTGGTACCACACAGATTATCCACACACATATGGGAAAAAATGATCTCATAGGCCTTGCTTCCTGAAAGGAATATCAGAAGAGGGAGGTTACTGAGACTGACTATATCCTCTATCACTATGATGTATTTCAGAACTGCAATTGATGTTTGTCCAATCTCTCTGCTCCACTATCCATTGAAAATGCCTCTCTTGGACTTCAGTTAAACTTCCCTGAAAACTGTTCTTAAGTAAGCCTCAAACTTGGGCTTCTGTTTCCATTCTCGCAAAGTCTAGTTAGCAAGAATCCTGCTAAGTCATTCTCGATATCTATCACCCTTGATATCTGATCAAGTTCCTCAACCCTTACCTTGGATGTATAAGCCACTGACCTGCTTGCAGCAAGAACCCTGCTGTTGCTTTAGCAAAAATCTCCCTACCCTTGATATCTCCTATTAGTAACCTTCCATCTATTGACCTTCCTCACACTCTTCATTGGTTATGAACCTCCAGCTGTCTTTGCTATATTTGGAGTTGAGATTAATCTCTCTCCCCTACTGCAACAATCTTGAAGAAAGTCTCCCTTACCATTTTAACAAGTGTCAGAATAATTTTTCCCCTCTCCCCCTCAGCTATAACCTGGGAAGGTCTTGGAGGCTTACTTGGTGATAAAATAAAACATTCATCCCTAGGGACATTTCATTACCATAAACTTCTCAGCTGTAGTTGTTGCATGTGCCCACTCATAGCTACATTGGGGCAAGGGAGTACCAGGAGGTACCTATAAAACCATGGAGTCTCACACATATCCATGATCTCCATTTTGCAAAAAGAGCCTGACCTCTCTTACCAACTGGAGTCAACTGCCTTTGCCAGTACTGTGACCCCTCTTCTCATCCCCAAGTTTCTAGGCTCAAGAACTCCAAAGGGCCCTGGCAGCATCCCATGCAACCGCTGCATAGTTGCCTGGTTTAATTTTAACTCCTTTGTGAGGATAAAAACTTCCAACCCTGTAGAAGCCAGGGTTGGGATATAGTGTGAGAAAGACAGTCTGTTCAAAAAATATTCCATGTTCTTTCTGGTAAACAACAACAACAACAACAACAACAACAACAACAAGTTACAGTTTTTCAGGCATTTGGCAGTTAGTCGGGTCCATGTAACTAATTCTGACCAATGAATGTCCTGAATCTCCTCTAGGCCAAACCAGTGAAACACTAACTGCACTGATATTCCAAAGGTTCAAATAAAAAGCACTGGAGTGAACTTCATAGTCATTGAGAGTCTGTGGATCCCTCACCAAAATGCATCAAACTTTCTTGAGTGAGAAAAAGAAAAAATTTTAATGGGTTAAAATCACTGATATCTGATGTTTAATTTATTACATTAGCCTGACATAATCTGAGTAATACATATCCAAAGATTTTTAAAACAGAATTTAGTATTAATACTTGGCAGAAGTTTATGAAAATGTATATTTATATGCATATATACATACTTACATAAATATCAAAAAATGCATTGAAATGTTATTTTCCTCAGAAAATTTTGCTTTTCATATCGAGTTGACATATGGTTTGCTCATACTGTGTACATCAAATAGAAATAGTAGATGTGGGTTCTCAAAACTGCAATTTAAATATCAGAATGGGAAAGTGGGTTGATACTTTCATCGTATCAATGGGATGCATTGGGCTCCCATTTATAGTGTGTCTTAATGTAATTTTCTGAGTTAGAATCAGATTGTGCCTGCTTACCTGTATACGAGTGAACTGCCCTTGATTCATTTATCCATACAGATCCAACCACATGTGGCCAAAACAAAGGTCATGTTCTATAAAGCTAGACTGTCCCTCCAGCAGTCACTGTGGTTGGGGCACTGTCCCATAGAAAATGGTCTACTCTAGCCAGGAACTCCAGACTATTCTCCTTCATCATCCAGTTGAATAAGCTATTCAGTAGAACATTTTATCCTCCAAAGCAGGGTGGGGGAGATTACCATTTATGGTCTCATCTTTCACTTTCTTTATATATAACTGAATTTCAACCACAACCCTCTAATACTTCCCAATATACTCAGTGACTCAAATAGTTTTTTCCCTGGTTTTTCTTCAAATTTTCCAGCTACTTTTAGGCATTGCTTCCAACTATGGATCAATACTTTCTGATTTTATCCCAGGTACTTTGCCACTTGCCATTAGCAGTCTTATTTGTCAAATGAACAATATATATTTATTCCAACTCTAAAGTATAGTCTATAAGTATTCAGATTATTGAAAGTAGATGGGTTTTTACTAGTAAAACTGTAATAAATTTGATGACAAACAGTTAAGAGTGCCAGGAGCTATCAGATCTGAAAGGAATTATCTTATAGAGTATTTTGTTGCCTAATTCAGTACAGTGTACATGCTATCTAAATGATGCCAAACAACATGCAAACTCCAGCCCGGAAGGAACATCAGTGTGACATAATAATGTGTCCCAAAATATAAACTAAGTAACATCAGGTTATGCCGTGATAACCATTTCAAGTTCAATTAACCACAAATAATAAATTAGGCAACAAGTCCTCCAAATAGGTTCATGTGTATGGGATCATATTGTGTGGGTGTATTTATTCACCTGTCATTTTTCTTTGGCCTCAAAATATAGCATCACAAATTTTTGCAGAAAATAATGCTGAGTGGGGTGCTTGGGTGGCTCAGTAGGGTAAGCATCCAACTTTGGCTCAGGTCATGATCCAAGGGGTTTGTGAGTTGGAGCCCCCCATCAGGCTCTGTGCTGACAGCTCAAAGCCTGGAAACTGCTTGGGATTCTGCATCTCCCTCTCTTTTTGTCCCTCACTCACTCATACTCAGTTTCTCATTCTTTCTCAAAAATAAATAAACATTAAGAAAAAAAGAATGCTGAGTAATTTTGACCAAATATGATGTATCATAATACTCAGTTTAGAAAGCACCGTAACAATTTCAAGGGCAAAAAGTAAAGTCATCAAATCTTACAAAACTCTGCAAGATAATTCTGATCTTACTGTTCTCTTTGTTGTAGTCAAACAGAAAACAGTCTTCATTATTAAGCATTCATCTATCATTAGCAATAATTACTTTTTTAATTAATAATTTTAAGTTAATTATGTACTACAGAATAAAAACAGACTGATGTCACAGTAAGTGACAAACTCTGCTGCCAGGCTCCTTTGTGTTATTATGCAAATCATGTACTTAATGCTAAAAACAGACTGTTTAGTAATTGTAGAGATAAAATTTAATACACAAAGTTATCTTGACCATTTTATATTCCATTTACTGCAATTTTTTTAACAGAGATAATAGCAATTCTGCAATCGGTCTAAAGCATATAATTGTAGGAACAAGGCAGATCTTGAGAGAGCACTAATAAATACTCCTCCCCGCAGAGAGAACTACATGGAAATAATTTCAGGAGGTGAAATATAACCTGCTTTTAAAAACTTTACAAGCTCTTTAAAACCTCTGACTTCCAAAGATTCTTTCCTCTTTGTCGTATCACTCACATTTCATATCACTAAGTATTTTTTTAATTCCCTTTCAACAAAGTACTTTCATTTTAAAGAACTGTATTTTTCCCCAGCCAGACGATTCTAGTTCATCTGTTAGATGACTACAAACTTTGGCAATGGCTAAGAACTACAGAAAACACAAAGATCGCATATGACATAATACCTGACTTTGAAAAATTAATACTCTTGTTGAGGGCAATATGCATGCATATTAAGTAAAAAAGATTTTTTTAAGCAAATCAAAGATCTATAACAGTCAATGTAATCGGATTCCAAATATATTTTAAATAAAACAATCTCTATGAAAAGTTAACAAGATGAGAAATATGTTGTTGGAAATTATAAAGGCAGGCTTTCTGGAGCATTTGGAACTGTAAATAATCCTTCAGTAACCAGCAAATTACTTCTAAGTGAAGAAGGAAAAGAGAAAACATTTGATGTGTGAGAGGAAAGCAGAGACACACTTGAAGTTCTGCAGAGATAAGGGATGATTTATTTGAATTTATAAACCATCATGGCTAGAATGTTGCTGAATAGTGAAAGTGCAGTAGGATAGCTTCAGAGAAGAGTTGAGATGACTGGAATGAAGAGTATGATCTCATAGGAAATGAAAGATAATAGCAGGTTCTTAAATGAGAAAGTCACTCTTTTATAGCAATGCTTTTGGCATCACTTTATAGATTTCATTCCAAATAATTTCCATGTAATTAAAATTGAACCCTAGCTTTTATTAATTTCTGGTTGTGAAAAATACCCCCAAAAGGAAAATTAATTTCTTCTTCAATTATCTATTTAGAAACATCTATTTCAAGCATACTTGAATAAAATGAAAGACATGAGGTTCTATGCCAATTAATCTAGTATATAATCTTCTAAAGAAAGTTAAAAGTTCAAAAATTATATAATGAGATATATTTTTCATAAAATTGACAGACAAAAACATTAAAATGTATAAATGTGAATATTCTGAGACAGGGAGAATAAAATCAAAGTAAATAAAATATATCCTAAGGACTTCTTAAAGGAAGAGAAGAGTTTCCTTCAGACGAGTTGTACAAGCAATGCCTAGTCATATAATATTCTGAATTGCCTTTAAGTGTTACTGCTTGTGTTTCTGGAACTGAAACATTTTTATTGAGAAATTATTTTAATGGAATGACTATTCTGAAATATGATATGTACTCTTTGGGGACTTTTTTTTCTTTTACAATATTTTATTCACCTATTTTCTGTCATTATTTTAAACAAGTAAATTATTACTCATTCCAATCTTAAAATGACAACACATATTAATAAAAAATTTTTTTATATAGACATTAGAAATAGATTTTTGACACATTGCTAAATGGCTCAAAAAGAAACATATCTAATGGACTGACTCTCAAGGTATGGTCCTAAGACCAGCAACAGCAACCCCACCTATAAATTGCTGAATGAAAAACTATGGGGATAGGACCCACCAATCTGTTTTCATAAGCCTTTGTGGTAATTCTGATGTAAGCTAAAAATCTGAGAACAATTTACATTAATCTGTTATAACTATAGGCTGTTTTAGTAAGATATTTATAATGTTGCATTTAATGATGTTTTATCCCTTCTTGAAAAATTATTATAATGTGGTTGTAATCTATTAGTCTTTTTTCCATAATAATGCATTTTATCTGCTATACAACCCTTTTATGAGAAATTTGAATTGGCATTGTACAGAGTTGTCCTAAAAGTTTATGAGTAACAATAATATGCTAAAAATACAGGAAATGTGCAAGTTATAAGGAATACAACAATCTTGATCAACATATTACCTACACAGAAACATATATGATTCTCTTACATAAGATAAATGTTGGCTTAAGCCAATATGACTGACAAACATATATATATATATATGTTTTCAAACATATATATATACATATATATATACATATATATGTACATATATATACACATATATATATATGTATATACATATGACAAACATATATGATAGTATATATTTGCCAAAATTATTAAATCATATACTTGAAGTTGTTTAATTTTATCTGTAAATTATATCTCAGTAAAAGTGATAAAAATTTAAAGTATTAGTTTACCACTACACATAGCTCCTCTCTCCCATATTTATACATCTCCACAGAAATTCCTTTTGTCTTGAGTTAAATGTTATTTCTAAATTATATCATAAATTTATCAACCCAGTTAAGCCAAGCAAAGGCATCCCTGGAAACATTCCAAATTTGATAAATAATTTAGATTTGAATATGATAATAGCAAAGTAAGCTGACCTAAAAAAGTTAAACCCTAGCCATTTCAGTGGAATCAGGAAATTTTTCTATCTCTTACTGATGCTATTATAATGAACCCATAAACAGAGAGATCAGCACTTTCCTTAATAAGAACAGAAAAGTTCTTACAGTACATAAACTGTTTAAGCATTGTTACCTACTTTGTGACACTAAAGATGTGCCTATAGGAAATGCATGGGCTTTTAAGTCAGAGGGACATGATATTTAAGACAATCTCCAACATGCAATAATTTTGGTTGAATTACTAAATCTCTTTCAGCCTTAATTTTCATATTTGTATGTTAAGACTAAATACATTAACATTAGTGTAGTACCTAGCATAACAGTAGGTACTCAACAAGTGGATAATCACTATTTTTCTTCAGCTGGTGCCATGTGAGTCTCTAGTTCTTCCCATCTTCATTAATTCTGATATAACATGATTAGCAATCGCATTCTATTCTTCTTCCACATCCCCAAATAGGGATGACCCAAAAACATGGACTGGTAGGCTTGAAGCAAGGAGGGGAGAAAGCAGGTAGGTAAGGACAAGTTCTCTGCCTTCAGTATTTTCCGTGCCCAAATTCCAGTATTGGACCAATGAAATGGGTTACTGCTGAAATTGCTTCTGGGACCCTGGAAGTCCCTGGCAGTCACTGGAATCAGACCAATTTCCATACAGAAATAAAAAGCTGCTTCCAGGCAATGCCCGTAGATAGCCAGAACTTGAATGGATGTAATTCACCTAGCCAGACCCTTGGAAATTCCAGGGGATAGTTGGACAGGCTCACTCAGTCTTTTCATTAACCTTGCAATAACTGCATCTCCATATTTTACATAATGAAGCTTTGTGGACACTGCTTATTACATTATGATAAACTTTTACTCTAGGTGATAATATATTAATCATCCCTTTTTATTTTCTGTTTCTCTGATGCTTTCACATCTTGGGGCCTTACTGACCCTAGAGAGACTGCCCCTCCCAGGACTAAGTTAATTCCTAGAAATGGTAAAAGACTCACCATTGAACATTGCTTTTATATGCAAAATAAACAATCCAGAGCCCATACTCATACCTCCGTCATAGGGTTGTTATACTCTAAACCACTATTCTTCTGATCTATTCACCCCAGGGCCGAGTACCAGAAAACTAAAGACAGTCTCTATATTGGGAGCACAGTGAAATTAAACTAGCCAATCCTAACTCTGCTTATCTTGCCTTGCCTTACTTTTCCCAGGGAAACCACAATAACGGTTCTTGCCCACATTCCCCCCTCATTCCCTGTGCCTCCTGACTAATGCTGGTGCTTCCCCATGTGGTCTCCTATATGCCCTGGTATAATTCCTATTCTTGGGAACTGTGAGTAACAAACTTTTCAATGGCAATGATCTCATGATCTGTTGGCCTCACCATATCTGAATAATAATAAAATCTACATTTTAAAACAAATAAAGTGTGACGAGATATTTAACCAGTATCTCTCAAACTTCAATGTGCAAAAGAATCACATGGATATTTTGTTAAAATACAAATTCTGAATCAATAGATTTGAAGTATGGACTTGCATTTCTAACAAAGCGATGCCGACACTTCTAGTGAATAGACCACACTTTCTATAGCAAAGGACTAAACTAGATACACCCAGTTTCAATATTCTGTTTTATGTGATTTGGGGGCTATTTTACCTCTTCACAAATGGTTTCCTTCCTTATACAATGAAAAAAAATTTTTTAAGCCTACCTAAAAAGCTGCTCAAGGATAACATGAGGTAATATGGATAAAATAACAAACAATTATTAAATTCTAAATATACATAAAGCTATGAAAAGTATAAATGACCATGTAAATTATTTAAGAATATAAACTACTTCTTTTCACCCTTAAATTCTACGGAAATAGCAATTTACATTTGGAATGCTTGTTACAGATTTTTTAAATACCTGTTTATTAAAGTAAATATCCAAAGATCACTTCCCTTTGACATCGTTAATATTATTTATTTTCAAATGAAGTTGAAACTAATAAAATTAAAGCTCTTGAAACAGTATTGATAACCTTCAAATTCAGAAAGATCTTTTTAAAAATTAAATGTGTTTTTAAGGTTTTGTTGCCCAGAGCATAAAATGATTCAAAGTGTAACTACAGTTAACCCTTGAACAATGCAAGGGTTAGGGGCACCAAACCCCCATGCAATCAAAAATCTACATATACCTTTTGACTCCCCAAAAACATAACTACCAATAGCCTACTTGACTAGAAACCTTACCAATACCAGAAGGTCAATTAACACACTTTTTTGTATGTTATATGCATTATATACTGTATTTTTACAAAAAGATTTAAAAAACAAATTTCTAAAACATTTATAATATTATAATTATTTAATCAGTAAGTTCAGAAGCGCAAAGAGATTTTAAAATATTTTGTGCACTATGGGGTTGTTTTCTCCAAAATGTCTACAGTTCTGCAAAATGAAAACATTTAAATCTTTATGTTCTAGGTAGCAAGTATTAAGCATTACCCCATACTAACTATAATGATTTAATTTTCCTGACTTATTCTGTAATGAATTATAAAAGTAGCAGTAACATACTGCTCTTCAAAACAATGAGAGCATATTTATGACGGAGAAAACTGTTTAATTAGTCTCCCTTTCAAGATTAATTACCTGTCAATTAGTTAAATCATCCTTCTGAAAACACATTTCTTGTGGTAGTCATTTAAATTATAAGTATTATAAATTAAAGATACTAGGTACTATAAATCTTGAAAAAGTCAATGTCATATTCATTATGTTGAAAAGAAAAAAAAAACAGTCTGCATTTCAAGAAAGTACTCAGAACCTGTATTCAAGAGAAAATATTTTGTAAAGGGTTTGGAGTCCCTAACTTTGATTAAGTTGTACATTAAATTTAGTTCTTAATTAAAAGGTGAAATATTTCCTCTATAGTGTAAGGCCATTCTTCATTTAATATTGCTTAAAATATTGCTGTTTTGAGTTTTGAGAATTTTTTTCCTTTCTGATAAGAGGCCAAAGAGAGTATAGTGAATTCGAACCATCAAAGCACTGAATATTAGTGTTGTAACTCAAAGATGAAAGCTATTTTTAGATCTTCCATTTCAGTTCTGCTTAAAGTGATTATTAATTTTCAGTCTGTGGGGACTTCTATGCAATGTAAATGAATGTAAAACTCATTCATACTATTACAAAAAAATTTTGCCTCTAGAAAACATAAAACATAATTCAATAAATACTAATATCATTACTAAAGCTTAAATAAGGTATTTTCCAATAATTCATTATGCATCAAGCCAGCTAAGTCTAATGGTAATTAGGTTCCAACTGCAAAAACTAAATAACAGATACTATTTACCCATTATGTTTTGTTCTGTTTCTTTGGAAAAAGCTCTTAAAATGATACAGTCAGAAAGCAAAGATCCCCAAGTCAGATAAGGACACTACAAGAAAACTACAGGCCAGGGTACCTGGCTGGCTCAGCCAATTGAGTGTCTGACTTCAGCTCAGGTCATGATCTCATAGTTCGAGGGTTCAAGCCCTGGGTTGGGATCTGTGCTGACAACTCAGAGCCTGGAGCCTATTTCACATTCTGTGTCTCACTCACTCTCTGACCCTCCCCCACTCATGCTCTGTCTTTCTCTGTGTCTCAAAAATAAATAAACGTTAAAAGAATTTTTAATTAAAAAAAAAAGAAAACTAGAGGCCAATATTCCAGACGAATACAGATGCAGAAATTCTCAGCAAAATACAAACAAAACAAATTCATTACTACATTAAGGTGGAGGGGAGGGCACCTGGGTGACTCAGTCAGTTAAGCGTCTGACTTCAGCCAAGGTCATGATCTTGCCATTCCTGAGTTTGAGCCCTGCACAGGCTGTGTGCTAACAGCTCAGAGCCTGGAGTCTGTTTCAGATTCTGTATCTCCCTCTCTCTCTCTCTGCCCCTCCTTCACTCACGCTCTTTCTCAAAACATTTAAAAAAAAACTAAAAAGAAAAAAAAAAGGATCATATACCACAGACAAGTGGGTTTTATCCTGGGATTGCAAGGATGGTTCAATATACCCAAATTAATAAATGTGATATACCACATTAATAGGATGAAAGATAAAAGTCATAGGATACTTTCAATAGATGAAGAAAAAAAAAACATTTGGCC
The DNA here is from genome assembly GCF_046562875.1 of Panthera onca. NCBI lineage: Eukaryota > Metazoa > Chordata > Mammalia > Carnivora > Felidae > Panthera > Panthera onca. The sequence continues at coordinate 136,781,027 of NC_138340.1, read as the reverse complement.
AAATTCAATAACCATTTATGACAAAAACTGTCCACACAGTGGGAACTGAAAAAACATACATCACCATAACAAAGGCCATATATGACAAGACCACAGCTAACATCATAATCAATACTGAAATATCAAATCTTTACTTCTAAGATCAAGAACAAGGCAAGTACGCCCACTGTCACCACTCCTATTCATCCTAATACTCTAAGTCACAGTCTGAACAATGAGGCAAGAAAAATAAATAAAAGGTAGCCAAATTAGAAAGGAAAAAATCACATTATCTTAATCTGCAAAGTGACATGACCTTAGATATAAAAAATCATGAAAGCTCCATCAAAATACTCTTAGAACTAATCAACAAATTTGATAAAGTTTCAGAAAACAAAATCTACATACAAAACTCAGATGGAGCCATGGCCTACAAAATCCTCCAGGAAAGCTGGGCTGGTAGTTGGCTTATAGTGTCCTTTTCTTAAAGGTGGTGAGAAAGGTCATTTGCAGATAAGACAGGAATTTAAATTTTGATGGCCTCCTAAAGAACATAATTTACCCATCTTTATAAGTACTGTTCTTAAAATCTAGTGAAAGCAGCTTCCTTCAGTGAGTTTCCTAGTAATCCGAATGAATAGCTAAACAATAAAGGCTTTTAAAGATTCCATACAAGATTCCTGAAGAAAACTTGTAGCAGAAGTTCAAACCTTGAAATTAATCAATTATTGGGATGACTGGGTGGCTTAGTGAGTTAAGCATCTGACTCTGGCTCAGGTCATGATCTCATGGTTCATGAGTTCAAGTCCTGCATCGGGCTCTGTGCTAACAGCTCAGAGCCTGGAGCCTGTTTCAGATTCAGCGTCTCCCTCTCTCTCTCTGCCCCTCCTCTGTTCGTGTTCTGTCTCTCTCTCTCTCTCAAAAATAAATGAACATTAAGAGAAGTTTATAGAAATTGATCAGTTATTTATGGTTTATCCTTATAAAACAAATTCAAGAAAATCTATATAGATAATTAAGAACAGTACTGCATTTATGAAACAATCAGGAAGAAGTTAATAATGGCTGTTTCATAATAAAAATAATCCTTGGAAATAATTTATGATAACAAGGAGGGATACTAGCAGGAAAATTTATCAAAGATTTTGTAAAAAAACAGAAGAGATTACTGGATTTTTTTTTTCAGTGTAGTTCTAGAACTCCAACAGATGCTCTTAGGTAATATTGGAATGCATAAAAATGTGCACCATGATTACTCTTGTGTTGAGTAGGTTAATTTACATCTTTGTGATTTTCTTTCTCATTCCAAATTCCAACTGTTCATTGCTGGCCTATAAGAAAATAAACTGATGTCTGTATATTAATCTTGTATCCTGCAACCTTGCTGTACTTGCTTAATACTTAGGAGAGTTCCCTATAGATTATAGATTTTCTCAAAGATAATCATGTTTCCTGTAAACATTATTTCTTTTCAATCTGCATGCTTTTATTTTTTTAATATTTATTTTTGAGAGAGAGAGAGAGAGAGCAAGCAGGCGAGGGGCAGAGAGAGAAGGAGACACAGAAACCAAAGCAGGCTCCATTCTCTGAGCTGCCAACACAGACCCCAAAGCAGGGCTCGAACCCATGAACTGAGAGATCATGACCTGAGCCCAAGTCCAGCGCTTAACCGACTGAGCCACCCAGGCATCCCAAATCTGTATACTTTTAAAAACAGCCTCATTTTGGGGCGCCTGAGTGGCTCAGTCGGTTAAGCGGTCGACTTCAGCTTGGGTCATGATCTCGCGGTCCGTGAGTTTGAACTCCGCGTCGGGTTCTGTGAAGATAGCTCAGAGCCTGGAGCCTGCTTCGGATTCTGTGTCTCCCTTTCTCTGACCCTCCCCCATTCATGCTCTGTCTCTCTCTGTCTCAAAAATAAATAAACGCTAAAAAGAAAAAAAAAGCCTCATTTCGTTATCGATTCCTTATTAATTGTGATCTAAGAGCATATTTTGTATAATTTCTATTATTCTAATTTGTTAAGGTGTGCTTTCTGGCTTTGAATGTGCCTTATCTTTATGAATATTCATGTGAGCTTCAAGAGATTGTGTATTCTTCCATTGTTTGATGAAGCATTCTAGAAATACAAATTGGATCAAGCTGTCTGATAGTGATGTTCAGTTCCACTACAGCCTTAAAAGTTTTCTACCTGTTGAATCTGTCAATAACCAACAGAAGAATGTTGAAGTCTCCTATAATGGTGATTCAACAATTTTTTTCTCAGTTCTACCCATTTTTACTTCATGCATAGTGATTCTCTTATTAGTTGCATATACATTAAAAATTGTTGTGTCCTCTTGGACAATTGACCCCTTTATTATTATATAATGCTCTTCCTTATCCTGATAATCTTATTTGTTCTGAAATCTGCTTTGCAATTACTATACTTACTCCAGTTTTTTTGATTAGTGTTACCATGCTATACATTTCTCCATCTCTTTCCTTTCACATTATTTGAATATTCATATTTAAAGTAGGTTTCTTGTAGGTAAGATATATTTGTCTATGGTCAGTTGATCAATTCTGATTAAATTGGTGTAGCTAAGCCATCCATATTTAAATTAATTATGGCTATATGTATATAAATATTTGTAATAGTTTACTTCTTGAATTTGATGCCCCCCATTTTACTGATATACGATTCACAAGTAAATATTGCAGATATTCAAGGAGCAAAACATGATGTGTGTTATATATATACATACACACACACACACATATATATATATAATAGATTATTATTACCTTTATTTGCTGTGCTGTACATTATATCTGCTGCACTTATTATCTTAGAACTCAAAGTCTGTACCCTTCGGGGCATCTGGCTGACTCACTCAGAAGAGTATATGACTCTTGAGTATATATGGTCATGAGTTTGAGCCCCATGTTGGAGACAGAGATTACTTAAAAAAATAAAATCTTAAAAAAAATGTGTATCCTTTAATGAACATCTTCTCCCTTCTTTCAGCCTCTAACACCTGATAACCACCATTATAGTCTTTGCTACTATGATTATGACTTTTTATATTTCATATGTAAGTAAAATCATAAATTATCTGTCTTTATGCTTGGTTTACTTCACTTAAGGTAATGTATCCTAGATTATCCATGTTGTCACAAATGGCAAAATTACTTTTTTAAAGACTGAATAATATTCTATCATTACTGTTCTTTATCCATTGTCCACTGACAGGCACTTAGGTGGCTGGTCATTTTCTTCATCCATTGTCCACTGACAGACACCTAGGCTGTTTCCATATCTTGGCTATGGTAAATAATCCTGCAATAAACATGAAGTACATCTCTCTCTTCAAGGCATCGAGTCTACTTCTTTTGCATGTGTACCCAGAAGCGGGACTGCTTTTTAGTTTGATGTAGCCTCACTTGTTTATATTAGCTTTTTTTACAAAAGCTTTTGCTGTCAAATCCAAAAAAGTCACCACCAATACCAATGTCAAGGAGTTTCTAGACATATGTTCCCTTTTAGGAATTTTATGATTTCAGTCCTACATTTAATCACCTAATCCACTTTGTTTGGTTTCTGTATATGATGTACGATAAGGTTACAATTTCATTCTTCCACATGTGGATATTCACTTTTCCCAACACCATTTTTAAAAAGGACTATCCTTTCCCCTTTGTGTATTCTTGGCATTTTTTTCTGTGTAGTTAACCCTACATGCAAGGATTTATTTCTGCATTCTCTATTCCATTCCATTGGTTTATGCATCTATTTGTATGACAGTACCATACTATTTGATCAGTATGGTCTTGAAATATATTCGAAATCAAGAAGTGTGCTACCTGCATCTCTGCTCTTCTAGCTCAATATTGCTTTTGCTATTCAAACTCTTTGTCATTCCATTCCATTTTAGGATTTCTTTATTTCTGAGAAAAACGCCACTGGAATTTTGATAGAGATTATGTTGAATCTGCACATCAATTTAAGCAGTAAGGATATTTTAACAACATTCATTCTTCCAATCCATGAACATGGGAGATTTGTGTGTATGTGTGTGTATTATTGGAACATGGGATATATTATTTGTCTCCTGTCATTTTTATCATCAATATTTTATAGTTTTCAGCATACATGTCTTTCACTTTCTTGGTTAAAGTTTTTCCAAAGTATTCTATTATTTTAAACATGTTGTAAATGGAATTATTTCTTAATTTCTTTTCTGGATAGTTCATCATTAGTGTATAGAAATGCAACTTTTTTATATGCTGATTTTGCATGCTCAAAAAGATTTTTTTTTAATTTGGTAAAGGTTTTTTAAATTCAAAAAGAGAAAACATCCACACTAGAAAAGGCTGGATTTATTCGCTCTGAAGAAATATATTAAAGAAAACAGAAGATTAAAAAAGCAAATCTCAAATACTGATAGAAATAGATATATCCTCTATAAAAATCTGGACTAACTGGCTGAGTCATTCATATCCATTCAGTATTCAGAGCATGAGATAAAAAGCAGAATATAAAATTTTTTAAATCTCAAGATTTTGTCATTTGAACCTTACTGACTCTATGAATTTGTTGGTTAATTTTAACAGTTTTATTTTTATCATTATTATAGTCTTTACAGTTTTGTATATGTAATATGTCATCTGGAAACAGAGAATGTTACCTTTCCAACTTTGGTGAGTTTTCTTTTTTCTGGCATAATTGCTCTGGCTAAGATTTTGTACTACTACATTAAATAGAAGTGGTAAGACTGGACACTTCTGTCTTGTTCCTGACCTTAGAGAAAAGTTCTCAAGTTTCCACCATTGACAAGTAAGCTGTAATCTATGGGCTTGTCAATATAGAAGTATATTCCTTCTTTACCGCATTTGTTATTTTTCTCATACAAGAGTGTTAAATTTTGTCAAATATTTTTTTTCTGCAGCTATTGAGATGATCCAAGGACTTTTTTTTACTTCATTCTTCCATGTGCTGTGTCACATTTATTGACATGTGGATGTTGAACCATTCTTGCATCCCACAGATAAATCTGACTCAATTGTGGTGTATGATATTTTTAATGTAAAGTTGAATTTGGTTTGTTAATATTTTGCTAAGGATTTTGCATCTATGTTCATCAGGAATATTGGCACATAACTTTCTTTTCTTACTATGTTCATGCCTAGCTTTGGTATCAAGGTAATGCTGGCCTGGAAAAATGAGTTTGGTAGTGTTCCCTCTTCAATTTTTGGGAAAAACCTCAGAACTGATTATAATTCTTAAATATTTGGTGGACTTGACCTGTGAAACCACGTGATCCTTAACTTCTATTTGGTGGGAAATTTTTGAGTAATAATTTAATCTCCTTTTTATTGTTCAGATTTTTCTGTGTCTTTATTCAGTTTTGGTAGGCTGTATGTTTCTAAGAATTTATCCAATTCTAGGTTATTCAATTTGTTGGTGTGAATTATAATGTTTTATGTTTTACATTGTTAGTTGTAATGTCTCTTTTTCATTTTTTATTTTATTATCTGATTAATTTTCTCTTATTTTTAAATTCTAGATTAAGATTTGTCAATCTTGTGGGTTTTTTTCACCTCAATTTCCTTGATCTTGTCTTTTTAAAAAATTTTTTAACGTTTTTTTTGAGACAGAGAGAGCCAGAGTATGAACGGGGGAGGGTCAGATAGAGGGAGACAGAATCTGAAACAGGCTCCAGGCTCTGAGCTGTCAGCACAGAGCCCGACGCGGGGCTCAAACTCACGGACCATGAGATCATGCCCTGAGCCAAAGTCGGCCGCTTAACCGACTGAGACACCCAGGCGCCACAGATCTTTTCTATTATTCTAATCCCTATTCCATTTATTTCTGGTTCCCTCCTTCTTCTAAGTTTTGACTTAGCTTGTTCTTATTTTCTAGTTCTTACGGCGTATAGTTATGTTGTTTTAAGAACTTTTCTCTTAATGAAGCTGTTTATGACATATACTGCTCTCTTAAAACTGCTTTTGCTACATCCCATGTGTTTTGGTATGCTGTGTTTTCATTTTAATTAGCGTCAACATATTTTAATTTCCTCTTTGACCCCACTGGTTATTTAGGCATGTGTTGTTTAATAACTTCATATTTGAGAAATTTCCAATATTTCTCCTGTTACTGATTTCTACTTTCATACCATTATAATCAGAAAAGACACTTGGTATGATTTTAATCTTCCTAAATTTATTAAGACTCACTTTGTGACCTACCATATGTTCTATCCTGGAGGACATTCTGTAAGCACTTGAGAATGTACATTCTGCTCCTATTGGACAGGTGTTCTGTAAGTTTATTAGGTCCATTTGGTCTAAAGAGTAGATAAAGTCAACATTTTCTGATTAACTCTCTGAATAGCTATCCATTGTTGAAATAGGAGTACCGAAGTCCCTTAATATTATATCACTATTTCTTTTGTAGGCAGCATTAAGTTAGATCATTTTTTTAAACACTATCCAGCAACTCTATGCCTTTTGATTGGAGAATTTAATTCATCTATACTCAAGTAATTATTTTTTGAGAGAGAGAGAGAGAGAGAGAGAGAGAGAGTGAGAGCAAGCAATCGAGAAAGGGGCAGACAGAAAGGGAGAGAATTCCAAGCAGGCTCCACACCCAGCATGAAATCTGACACAGGGCTCAATCCTGTGACCATGAGATCATGACTTGATTTGAAATCCAGAGTTGGATGTTCAACCGACTAAGTACCCAGGTGCCCTAAAGTAATTGGTTTTAAAAAAAATAATTATCAATAGGCAAGGAGTTAATATTGTCATTTTGTTAACTGATTTTTGTCTATTTTGTAGTTTCTTTCTTCCTCACTGTTTTTTGGGATTTTATGATTTTCTACACTGATATGCTACATACTTTATCTTTTATGTATCAACTATACATTTTTGCTTTGTTGTTACTCTAAGGCTTACATAAAACACCTTATAACTCTATTTTATGCTGGTAACAGCTTAACTTCATTCATATATGAAAACCCCTCATTTTTACTTTTCCCTCTTACATTTTATGATTTTGCTGTCACAATTTACATCGTTTTGTATGTGTATCCATTTAAAAATTATTGTGGCTACAGTTATTTTTAGTACTTTTGTCTTTTCATCTTTATACTAGAGTTAAAATTGGTTTACACAAAATATTCTGAATTTGACTATCACTTATATTTACCAGTGAGTTTTATACCATCATATTTTTTCATGTTACTAATTAGCATCTTTTTGTGTCAGCTTGAAATACCCCTTTTTGTATTTCTTGTAAAGTAGGTCTAGTGGTGATAAACTGTGTCAGCTTTTATCTCTCCTTCCTTTCTGAAATACAACTTTGCTGGGTAATACATTTATTTTTCTTTCAGCCCCTTGAATATATCAACCCATGCTCTCCTAGTCTGCAATGCATCTGCTGAGAAATCTGCTGACAATTTTATACGGGTTCCCTTGTATATGATAAGCCTTTTTTTCTCTTTGCTGCTTTCAAAATTCTTTGATTTTTGAGTTTGGTCATAATGTGTCTTGGTAAAGTCTTTGGGTTCAACCTGTTTGAAGACAAGTATCTAGATTTCTACATCTCTCCCAGATAAGGGAAATGTTCAGCCATTATTTCTTTAAATAAATTTTCTCTCACTCTTTTGCTTTGGACTCTCCCACAATGCAAATGTTAGCTCCCTTTATGATGTCCTAGAAATTCCACAAGTTTTCTTCATTTTTGTTCTTTTTGTCTTGTTTCTTCTCTAAATAATTTCAAATGATTTCTCTTCAAGTTCACAGATTCTTTCTTCTAATTGCACAAGTTTGTTGTTAAAGTTCTTCATTGGATTTGTAATGTTATTCACTGTACTCTTCAGCTACAAAATTCCTGTTTGGTTCCTCACAAACTATACCCTCCATCTATTCTTTTCCAAGGGCCCATTCATCTTTCCCAAAGTCCTTTTACTCTCCCCAAAAGGTCGATATTCCCTTCCCCTTTTCCAATTAAGATGGTGTTTAAGTCTGAATTCTAAGCCACCTAAGAGAATTACTCATTTTTCCCTGGATCTCTCCTATGTAAACATGAAGTAAACATGTTAAGAAATTTCTATTTGTTTTTCTCTTATTAATCTTTTATTATATGGGTCTCAGCTAAGAACTCAGAAGGGTAGAGGGAAAATTATTTCCCTCCCTTACACTATTAAATCTGTTAAAATGTTTAAAAAAAGAATCCTTAACTTGTTAAAAATGTATAATTAAGTGTAATATTAATTAATATTAATACTAAAGTGTATAATAAATGTATATTCAGAGGTGAAATAACACAATGTCTAAGATTTGTTATGCAAACATAAGAGAAGGAAGTGGGAAAAGGATGAAATAAAATGAACAAAATGTTGACACTCCTCTCCAGTTTTGGGGGCATTTTTCAGTTACCAGTAATTGGCCTTTTGGTGTTACTCGGTTCAGGCTCCCTGAAGAGTAAATATAATTGACTGAGCCAAGCTGCCAGCCACTGGCTAGGGTCTGTGGTTTTGCTCTCATTGGGTTTACTCTATACCCACCCTGGGTCCGAAGAGCTGGGAGAAGTGGGTTATAAGGTAAAAAACCTGGCCACCTGGGTCTGTCCCTTCAAAAAGGGTTGAAGATGGAGGGCACTTGCTCAGAGTGGAAGACGCTGGAAGGGGGAAAGCAGACCCACTAATTAGCATCTCCAGCACTGTCTTCCTCAAAGTGAGAGAATGATGTTTGAATAGGATCAGGTTTGCATGCTCGAGTTCAACTTCAAAATCAATAACAGCAACAATTTTGACTCATTATCTTGGCATGAGCCCCACATCTATTTGTATACCATCTCCTTTGATTGCTCACTGCTCATAAAGAGTGAATGGGGATCAGGAGTTACTCTCATACCTTTTTAGGTGAGCAAGTGGCAAAGTGACTTACCCGAAGCACAGATCCGTTAGCTCTAGGGGAAACAAATAAATTGCATTTCTGTAAATCAACTAGACTCCATCATCAGAGAACTGTATCACATTAAAAGCAATTTTCTGGGGCACCTGGGTGACTCAGTCTATTAAGCATCTGATTTTGCTCAGGCCATGATCTCACGGTTCATAAGTTCAAGACCCACGTCGGGCTCTGTGCTGACAGTGCCCAGCCTGGAACCTGCTTCAAATTCCGTGTCTCCCTCTCTCTCTGCCTCTCTCTTCCTCCTTCTTCTGATCCTTGGCTGCTGTAATTTCCCATTTCTTTGCTCCCAGGATCTCCCTGTCTTTCAGCTATGCCAGTCATCTCCAAATTCTGGGTAAGAGGAGAAAAATGTGGGTTTTATGGGCATCATTCCATACAGTGTGGGAAACCCAAGGAATCACTCATTACACTCTCACTTACCCACATGGGAGAAATTATGGGTAGAGGATGTCTCCTTCGGCACTGATCTTTGGTGGCCTTAGGGTAAAGATATGGGTAAAGTGAAACTGTCCTTCTTACCCTTTTCAGTACATGTATTCTCACATTTTTTGCTTCACTAACATGCTCATACTTCTCTGCTAGAATCCCAGACTCCCAAAAAGGTATTCTGATCTATGAGTAGTTGTCAAAATCAATGTTCTGTGGAGGGATGACAATAGAAAACTCCTATTATGCCATCTTGCTGAAGTCATTCCCTTGTTACCCTTCATTTCCCCTTTACCCTCTTTTTTCAGACTTCTCTGCATTTAATTGACCATTTTGTGTGCTAAATTAGCATATATACTGTTCTAGATTATAACGATTTCTTTTTAGCATTTTTAATGGATGTCCTATAGTTTACAATACGTATTTTTAATCAATCTAATCTTTCAAGTAGCATTGTACTGCTCTTTACTGATGTGTATCTTTTATGTAGAACCTTTTATTAGAGTATTTTAATCCCTGTCATTCATTTTATATATCCATATGCAAGAATTATTTAATATGCTATTATTATTGCTAAAACAAATAGTTATGTTTTAGATCAGTGAAGTATAAAAAATATTTTCTTTTACCTTCATTTATTCTCGCTTTTCCCTCTTTTATTAGATCCAAGTTTCTGACCCATATAATTTTCACTCTGCCTGCATAACTTTTAACATTGCAAGTGAGGTCTGCTAGGAATAGATACTATTCACGTTGCATTCCAGTTTAGAAGGTTTCTATTAACCTGTCTTCAAACTCACTAATTCTTCCCTTGGCTACATCAGGTCTACTGATGAGTACATCTAAGAGAGTCTCATTTTCTGCTACAGAGTTTCTGCTTTCTAGTAAATCCTCTGATTCTTCATAAAACTATCCATATGTCTTATCTTGACCATGTGCTTTTACATGTTCTCTACTTTTCATTTGAGTCCAAAAGATATTAATCATAGCTTTTTAAATTCCCTGCCAGATAATTCCAACCTCTATGTCATGGTTCTCATGCCTAGTTCTCACAACTGCTTTGTGTCTTCAAAAGGGTTTTGTTTTCCTTGTTAGTTGTGTGTGTGTCATTTGTTTTGCTTTTTCAGCATGACTTATTTTGTTGTTGTTGTTGAAAGCTGGACCTGCTGTATGGACAACAGAGACCTAGGTTAAGTTAACCTTTTTCTAAAACTGTTAAAAGGTGTGCAATGTGATGATTTAATATACATACACCACAATGATCACCACAATGAAGTTGATTAATATCCACCACCTCACATAAATACTATTATTTAATGTGAGAATTACAACGGGGCGCCTGGATGGCTCAGTTGGCTAGGCATCTGACTTCGGCTCAGGTCATGATCTTATGGGTTGTGAGTTTGAGCCCCACATCAGACTCTGTGCTGACAGCTGGGATCGTGGAGCCTGGAGCCTGCTTCAGATTCTGTCTCCCTCTCTCTGCCCTTCCCCTGCTCACTCGCTCTCTCTCAAAAATAAACAAACATTAAAAAGGAAAATAATTTACATCAATCCAGGTAGAAGTTAGATTATGTTTATTTTAATGTTTATTGTAGCCTTAGGTTCCAGCAACTTCAAATTCCTGTAGTGTCCTTGTTCTTGTCTCCACTGCTGATATTGGGCTCCCCTTTGTACTCTCAGAAAGAATTTGCTTCTTGCAGCTCTTTCACCTGCAATCCCCCACTATTACATTAGAGTTCTGTAGTGTGGTAGTAAGTTGTGGGTGAAAAAAGCGTTCAATAATCACCTATTAAATCTCAGTTTTTCATTGGGCCTATATCTTGAGGTTCTGACCTTCACAAATGTTTGTTCAAAGGTATTGCTTTTATTTTTCCCCAGCCTTGGGTTCTCTTCTATGGCCCCAGCATTCCTGATTTATATTCCTGAAAACCTGACCCCTCTAACTATATTTTTCTTTTTTTTCTCCCTTAGATGAGACAAGAAGACTGAAAGGAGCTAAACTGGGAAGGAATTTCCTTGGGATTCATGGTCAAAATTGAGCTGTGGCAGAGTCTTATTTTCTGGAGTAGGGACTTTCTTTATTTTTTTCTTTCTTTTGTTTTTTGTTTGTTTTTTATGAAGAAGGTTCTTAATGTATGTTTTAATGGTTACTCTTCCTGACTACCATAACTACTATTTTGGAGACCATAAAGATTTCTGTAGATACCTTTCAAATTCTTAAAAAGCAGTAAGGTCTTCATCTGCTCAATCATCAGCATCACAAAAAAACTAATAAATGTAAGTTCACACACCAGCTTCATATAAGACTCTGAGCTCCTCAAGTTCAAAAATTTTATTTTATAATCATACCAACACTGAGAACTCATGTTAAATGAATATTTCTCTGAGCTATACTAGTAAATAAGAATCCAATTTTCTTCATGATGTTTAACAAGGAAATACCCTACATATGGTCATATAAAAATACAGTAGGATACAATAAGAACAAAGGAAACAAAAGCTAAAAATACCAAGAAAAGGTTTTACGTACTGAATCATCAAAAGGGTTCACTTTATGTATTATTAATGTGAACCATATTCTTTATATGGAAATATAGGTCTACTAAAACTACAAAAATTACATAATAATAGATGAAAGTCCAGGTACCTTGAATATTATCACAAAACTAAATCATGTTGAATTTGATCTTCACTAGCACTGCTGTAGATTAATATTATTTATTAAACATGTGACCTATAACATTTTGATTAATAAATATTTTTATGTTCTCCTTGATAAGGTTAGATTATTTCTTAAATTTAATTGCAAAATGAAACACATCATTCATTAAAACTATGTATTATAACCCTGAGGTGGAACAACTTCATACTTTTAATATAGATCTAGAGAAATAACTAATAAATTCAATGTGCAATACAAATAATTGAAGATAATATAATGAACTAAATAGAATGTTTAATTCACTCAATATAAAATAATGCATTGCTAAAATAACCTTGGGCTTATAGATTTGTTATATGCTCTATAACGGAAAGTGCAGTAGTGCCATCTCCTGGAAAATATAATGATCTAGAAGAGGAGGTGTAATTAATATGAGCTCTTTATTTAATAAGTATTTCATATTAATCCAAACAATAAGGAAGGGAAGGAGAGAGAAGCCTACGGATTTCTAACAGTTATTTTAATATCAATTAAATTTGAGAATATTTCACCGTTACAACATTATGTCTTTACCCTTTAGAAACTTACATCAACATATATCATTAATTCCTTCGGTGTTATTATTATGAACATGTGTTGAGCTTACAAACATAGAAGGTTAATCACCTCAGGTCATGAGATTAAAGCACCTGTCTAAAGTGAGTCAGAACTCTCACTTTGTAGAATCCCATCCCCCTTTTAATCTTATAGCAATTATAAAATATTTTAAAATACAATTGGCCATAAAAGTAATTAGTCATGTGCTGAGAGTCTATGAGTTTATTGAGAATATTTCTCTTTACCTCCATATCATTCCCAAACCTGAGATTTCTGTTGTTTGAAATTTTTTTAAATAAAAAGACTTTAATAGCTTCTTTCGAAAGTTATTTTTGTGTATCATATTAGAAAAGTCATTTATCAACACTTGAATCTTCTGTGCTCAATGTTTAATCCACTTCTCCTAATTTTTTATCAATGGAGTCATTATTCAGAAATTTGTTTTATTTTTTACTTCCCTTAATGTCTTCTATAATTTTTGCCATTCTGTACAGAACTTTTTAATCTTTTACATTATCTTAAAAAATATCAAACTACATACACAATAATTTTTTCAAATTTTTATTTAAATTCTAGTTAGTTAACACACATGGTAAAATTGGTTTCAGGAGTAGAATTTAGTGATTTCATCACTTACATATAGCATTCAGTGATCATCACAAGTGCCCTCCTTAATACCCATCACCCATTTAACCCATCCTCCCACCCCCCTGCCTTCCAGCAACCCCATTTGTTCTCTACAGTTAAGAGTCTTTTCTTGTACAAATTACTATTTATGTTTCACTGTCAGTTTTTTGAATGGTAGGTATATTATTCACATTACTCTTAAGAGTATTACTTTTGGATAAATATCTAGTGATGGAATGGATGGATCATAAGGTAGGAGTATGTTTAGCATAACTGCAAATTCTTACATAGATAAATCAGCAAAACAGACCCTTCTTTTTTCCCTGAACTCTCATGGCCTGTTATGTACATCTAATTTGTGGGAATGATAAAATTCAGTCCTGGGAATTAGTTATGCTTTCTTTATTCTGTAAATCTCTATTAAAAACCATATGAAAACATGGATATTTTCTTATTTTTCTCTTTTACATCAATGTCATCTCCATTATGAATGTTTAATAAATATGTGTCTCACAAGAAAATAATTTAAATACAGAAGTATTTTCATATATATTAGTTTGGCCTCTCATCCCTCTTAGTGACATGAGGTTCTTACCACTCTACCTCCTGCTGTTTTCAATATTTTCTGTACTGTCTCAGAGGAAAATTCAGTATTGCTTTTAAAGGACATGTGAATGCTAAAAAGTGAAGTCAAGTTGTTTTTCCAATGAAGAGAAATGAGACCATAACATGTCACCAGATCAATGGAGGTACTAAAATAAATAAACTTAATAGGTGGAAAAATATTTTAAATGCCAATTTTGAAACAACTAATACATAACAGATTTTATTGTGAGATAGAAATGAAGCTAAAAGGGAAGTTCTTACCTGATGCAAATCATCACTGAAACTTCAACATTTATTGTCCTTACTACCTGCTTTGAAGGTCAAGACCACATCCTGACCAATAAGAGATGGTCTGAAAGATAAGAACACATTCACCAAAAATAAGCTTAAATGTGTTTTCACAATTATAAAACACCTTTAAAAAGTCAATGTACTAATTACAAGTATTTGTGGACATGAATAAGCCAGATATATATCTCAGCAATATTTATAGATACAATCCTTGCATTAAACAAGCCAAATGACACATCCAGTATACCAAGAATCTTTCTTTCCTCACCAGATATTGTGAATAGGAATTATCAAACCCCTTTGGAAAATGTACTCTTCATTGTCAACTAGCAATTTTCAGTGTACATGAGTGTTTTAAAAAGTCTTTTGAGGGGGGCGCCTGGGTGGTGCAGTCGGTTAAGCGTCCGACTTCAGCCAGGTCACGATCTCACGGTCCGTGAGTTCGAGCCCCGCGTCAGGCTCTGGGCTGATGGCTCAGAGCCTGGAGCCTGTTTCCGATTCTGTGTCTCCCTCTCTCTCTGTCCCTCCCCCGTTCATGCTCTGTCTCTCTCTGTCCCAAAAATAAATAAACGTTGAAAAAAAAAAAATTAAAATTAAAAAAAAAAAAAAAAAAAAAAAAGTCTTTTGAGGGCAAAGATACTGCCATAAGACACTATGCTTTGAACTATGATACCACAGGACCAAAATCATGTTTATTTTATTAATCATTATTAATATTTCATTATTTTAATAATTAAACTTACGTCTAAAATGGATTCATTTCTACTATTTCAAATAGTTCTGTTTAAATTGTTTAATGGTGGGGCGCCGGGGTGGCTCAGTCGGTTGAGCGTCCGACTTCGGCTCAGGTCATGATCTCACAGTTCGTGGGTTCGAGCCCCACATTGGGCTCTGTGCTGACAGGTTAGAGCCTGGACCCTGCTTCAAATTCTATGTCTCCCTCTCTCTCTGCTCCTCCCCGCTCATGCTCTGTCTCTCTCTCCTTCAAAAGGAAATAAAAAAAACATAGAAAAAAATTTAAAAAAAAATAAATAAATAAAATAAATCATTTAATGGAGTGATTAAAATATCTACTGAAAATCATTGCAGTTTATTTTTTGTAACACAAGAGAGATGTCAACACCTTTGTTTAAAATTATTTTTAAATGGAATATGAGAAACACAATTATTTTCAAATATAAAAACATCTCTAACAGGTTTGCCATGTAATTTTTTTAAAAAGTGATTGATGGTTAGTATCAAAAGTATTTAAATTGAGAATCCAAAAGGTTAATTAAATTTTAATTATTAAATATATATTCCAGATAATGGAATTAATATTAATAAATTAAATATGTATTATAAAAAAAACACACAGTTTATGTTAGAGGCCATAATTCCTATGAAAGAGATGAGAAAAAAAGAATTCTATAAATCCAACATTTCAGAGTACTCCTTTAGATTATCGAAGTGAATATAAAAGGCGAATTTCTTTTGGAATATTTAATCAATATTAATTTAACATAACAGTCATTTATACCTTATGGTGAATTAGGTCAAAAACAAATAATCTTACCCTTTATTTATTGCCTATTTTTATTACTTATTATCTCTATATTCATCTATTACTATCTTTTTTCCCATTATTTAGTCTATCAAAATGTATATACTCTTTCAAGGCAATGACTTCAGGTAGTTGTCAAAAATAGGTATTTGTTCTGGTATTATGGTTAATTTTATGTGTCACCTTGAATAGCCACAAGTATATCCTACTGATTCTGTTTCTTTTTTTTTTAATTTCTTTTTAACATTTATTTATTTTTTGAGACACAGAGAGAGCATGAATGGGGGAGGGTCAGAGAGAGAGGAAGACACACAATCTGAAACAGGCTCCAGGCTCTGAGCTGTCAGCACAGAGCCCGAGGTGGGGCTCTAACTCATGGACCGCGAGATCATGACCTGAGCCAAAGTCGGACACTCAACCGACTGAGCCACCCAGGCACCCCCCTACTGATTCTATCTCTGTGGCTAACCCTAATACACCTGACTTGAAATGTATGCCAACTCATACCTAAATAAAATTGTAAAGCCTTCAAATTCACCTACTATTAAGAGGGCCTCTCTCTTTAGAAACATCAACACCACAGTGATCACCATTTGCTATCTGCATTCAAGCTTAAAAGCAAATCAAACAGCCTAATAGATATCAGTTCAAAGCCTGAATTGAACACTTAAGTAATTGTGTAATCTTAACTTCATTATATCACCCTCAAGCCAGTTTCTGTATCTATAAAAAGAGGACAGGAACCATTGCTTTGTGTGGCTTTATTAAAGATTATACATTATTTAAGAACCTGAAATCCAATAGTGGTATGATAAATAATAGTTTTAAAGTTTATTTATTCATTTTGAGAGAGAGAGAGAGAGAGAGAGAGAGAGAGAGAGAGAGAGAGAGAGAGCATGCACACAGGGGATGGGCAGAGAGTGAGGGAGAGAGAGAGAATCCCAAGCAGGTTCTGTGCTGCCAATGCAGGGCTTGATCTCATGAATCACAAGGTCATGACTTGATCCAAAATCAAGAGTCAGACACTTTAACCAAATGAGCCACACAGACACCCCTAAATAATATATTTTATTCATTAGTTTAATAACAGAATCATTATATTGCCAAAAACCCAAAGTTATTCTATTCCAAAAGGATAGCATTGTTTTTTAATCCACAGATAGTAAATATTTATCATCAGATTTTTATGTAACTTAGCCAGAATATATGTGCTAAGGAATTTTTTAATAAAGAATTATTGACACATTGAAAATTATATATATCAGCTATTTGTATTCCCTAGATCATATGCTTCTCAAGTAAAATAAAACAATGTTTATAATTTGTTGCTGTAAACAACTTAAAAAATTTTATATTTCCTAATAATGAATCTGTTGACCTAAAGAGCAACAATCAAGTAACTCCATTTAAATATGTGATAATATTCCACAGAAAATATTGTGACTATTATAATTAATCCATTCTTCTACAGTGTCATTGAGAATCTATAATGTTTTCCAAAATCGCTGAATGTTCACTCTTTACATCAAAAGAATTTGCATGATTTATCCATGTGTGCAGTGTCTAATAGGGCTTCCTCCTAGATTTATGTAACTAATTTGAGACTTAAAAGCGCAGTTAGAGACTACCTATGTGAACTTCTCTTTTTGCTAAAAGTGTGGTGATACAACAGCACATGTTGTATACACTTTAGACAGTTTCATCCATTTAGCTCTATAAATTAATTGTGTAGCACCCCCTCAGAAACATTATTTTAAAGCATTCTGGAAATCTTTAAGGTTTTCTAGATTTTCACATATCTAAATCACACAGGATTTCCAATGTTTCCTGTCATATCTCATTCCCATCTACCTAAAACGTAAGTTGGTGGTATATTTTCATCAATCTTTTCTCAACATACTTCAGAATAAGCTGAAACTATTTCTCCATTACTTTCATATGTGAGTTTAGGCAATAAAACATTGACTCTTAGATAATCAATGATGTTGACCTGTTGGGGTTAGGGTATATTATAAATACAGAGACTTCAAATAAAAATATATAAGTATGCATATATGTGCAGATACCTATACACTAATTAAGATATAACTTTGTAAACATCAAGACTAGCATATTCAATTGATCAATGAATGAGAATAACTTAGTATCTCTTAATGTTTACATATAGCAATTATATAAACCAAATTTTTTCATTCATTATGTAAATTTTTCTGTGTGCTTAACATGTACAATATACCATAATAGGCACTTTATGTATGTAAAGCTTAATAATTTCCAGAAACCCATAATATGTAAGAATAAAAACAAATCTTAATAGTAATCAATAACAATCAAAAGACAAAAATTAGATTAGTATCATAAATCAGAATGATTAAGAAAAATTTTCACATAGTCTAATTGTCTCAGAGAATAACAGTGTGCAATAAAATGAGGTCAGAAACCTAGAAGGAAATCAAACAAGAGGACCACATTTTTTGAGAACCTTGATAATCCAGTTAAGTCCGGTTCTATAAATCAGGCAATGAAAAAATTTCAAAGGTTTATAAAAACACAAGTGACATGGTCAGTATGGATCTTGCATAAAAATGGAGTATCTTGAGTTCAAAAAGTAGACAAGAGTTGAGACCAAAGAGAAGGAAGTCATTACAGGCTTTTTAAAGTATCTAAATGAGAAGGAGTAAAGGATTAATTCCATAGTGGAGCAATGCAAATCAAGAGAAAAAGACAGATTTAAGAGATGATATGAAGATAGAATTGAGAGGTTTTGGCAACTGATTTTACCCATTGGCTATCAGCCACATCCTAATTCTGTAAGAAAAAATATAATTGTGAAATACTAAATAGCAAAGCTATTAAAATCCCTACCTTCATTGAAGATACATGTTAGAGCCAAATGTATTCTTGAGGAAGATTATAAGATAATTTTAGGAATGCATTTACTTCATTAGGCTTTACCTACATTTTTATGCAGATGATTCACTCAAGTGTTCCACACTTCTATCAAGAGTTTCCCAAATGTTTTTCAAACATTTAAAGCTGGACACTTTGCTCATATTTTAAACTCAAGAATCCCAAAATTTAGTTTTTCATCACCCAACAATCTGCTCAGTTGATAATGCTCTCTAGCCCAATGAATGTTTTCACCGTAAATGAAACCATTTACATGTGTGCTTCCCACACGTGAACAAAACCAAGTAACAAAACTTCCAGTCATCAGTGATGAAAACTTGAGTGCTTAGACTTAACCCTCTACCTTCTCAAGAACTTTTAAGGGGCTGAGATTTTAACCTACTTTTAAGCTAACAGAAGACATGTTTCATGGTAACTTTGATAACAACAGAGGACAAGACTTCTTGTCATTACTCACATCACAGCAAGCAGCATGAGCTTTATGTCCATTTTGGTCACCCATGCCCTCCAAATACAACAGAGATGACATGGAGTGACCCACTTGGTAGCTGTATACACAGTAAATCTGTGTCATGGCTGAGCAATTCCAAACTGAGGAAATCCTAGTGTTTCAAGGAACTATTAGAAAACCTTGCTCTAAATCTGTGTCATGGCTGAGGAATTCCAAACTGAGGAAATCCTAGGAACTATTAGAAATCAAGGAAACTATTAGAAAACCTTGCTCATCTTTGCATATAAAGAAGATACCATCTTCATTATCATGGTCAGGTATCAAATCTTTCCTCTGTCCTGGAGGGGGAGAGTATTTCTATTTTCTAAGGTTGCTTGCTTTACAAGAATCATTGTAAAGACAGTCCAGAACAAAAGCCAACCCAAGACATGCAGAAATGTCATGAAGAATTGTTTCCCAACACTACTTATCTGCCATGTCTGGATTCTAATCCTTTCAATTAGGCTTAAAAAATATAATTTCCTAATTAAGAAGGAAAGGATTAAGGGAAATATGGCAAGAGAAGATGAAGAGGTTCATAGAGAATATCAGCTACATGCTTTTGAATTTTATTCCAGCCTTAAGAATCAGCCTAAATGTGATCTTATATATACCAACTTAATGATAAAATACCTCTTTGCTTGTTAAAACTTGTGGCTTGGTGAATTGAGTGATATCCAGCTCACTTATGGGCTATTAAGAATGCAGATTTCGTTGGTGTTCTATATATAGGCATTCAGTTTCTACCAGGGCCCAGATATGAACTACTGGCCAAACGCTTTACATAGAAGTAAACATTGATCATAACTTGCAGGAACATAGTAGCACATTGTAGCACAGTGCTATTAAACAACGAATCTTAAGACTAATATCCTTGTTCTGATTCCATTCATTGTAGGAGTATTCAAGCCATTCAGTATAGCATGCTTAATACTACTGAATGCACTGGTTTGAGCAACACAAATACCTAATTCACTTTTACATTTCTTATTATAAATGAACAAACTGAAGTCCTGATTTTGTTTCTCTGTTTAGGTTTTTCTGACCTTTGACAGTACATTAGCTTCCTTGAATACAATTACTTCTAAGCACACTAATATTATGGAGTATCTGAATCTTGACACCTGAGAGTCCATATCCGTAGTGAAGACTTCGCAAGGTGAACACAACTTACAGACTGAAAGGATGAAAAGTCAGATCTCTCTAGGAGACATACCCCTTGGCCTTACCACAGGTGCTTTTCCTCTCACTGCATGCTGTCTTCAGTATGGAACAACCTTCATTTTGCTGCCTTTTAAGGTTCAGTTTAAGAATAAATCAATTAAATCATCCTTCATATTCAAAGTCAGTATTAACAGCATGACTCTGTATTGGCTTAGCACTTTACATTTACATCTATTTCTCTGTTTATATTATAGCCAGTTTTAGTCAAGAACTATACCATATTCAGATGCATCATCCAAACAGCATCTTGAAGAGTGCTTTGTAAATAAAAGTATTTTCAAAAACATACGTTGAATCAATAATTCAAGCTCCACTATTAAATCTTGACTCATATAAAATTGTAGAGAAACATGAGATCAGGCATGTTCTCATTAATATGTATTATTCTTACCAATAAAAAAGGAAAAAAAAATAAAATACATACTAAATGTATAAATCCCAAACAGGCAACTCATAAATGCACACAAAAAGTTATAAAATATGGAAACCTCAATTTAAGTTTAATTATAAATAATAAAGCACTGCTTTTACCTAAGTATTGGCAAACAGGAAAAAAAGACTGTTAATACCTTGACTGGGGGAAATAGACATGCATGTGAGAAGATATATACACTGTTTGATAAGCATACAATTTACCATAATCTTTCTCGATAGAGGTTGCACAATATGTACAAAAAGCATTAAAATATGTATACATAATAATTATACTTCTGTGGGTTTACCTAATTGAATTGAGTACAAAAGTATGCTTATAGATTTTCAACACAGCATGCTATATCCTTTTCTCATATAACATTATAGAATGAACATTTTCCATCTCAATAAGATATTCTTCTTACAAATATATTTATTAAAAGCTACATAATACTATTTCATATTGGAATACCATACTTTATTTAGCCACTCAAGTATTGAATATCCAAATTATTTCTGCAATTTTATCATTATAAATAATATTGAAATGGATATCTTTCTTTACATATTTCTTTGGGCTCGAGTCTTAGAAAAGAATCACTGGGTAAGAGTGAGTGCACTTAAAATACTGATGCATATTTCCATTACCTTTCAGTGTTACAAATTAACTTTAAGTGTTACACTTCCATTAGTAGTATGTATGAAACTATCTTACCATGACTTCATTAACATTATACCATTCTTTTAAATGTTTACTTATTTTTGAAAGAGAGAGAGAGTGTCTGCATGAGAGGGGCAGAGAGAGGGAGACTGACAATCCCAAGCAAACTCCGTGCTGTCAGCACAGGGCCCAACACAGGGCTTGAACCCACAAACCATGAGATCGTGACCTGAGCCAAAATCAAGAGTTGGTCACTTAACTGGCTGAGCCACCCAAACGCCCCTAGCATTATTATATTTTAAGCACATTTTTAATTCAGCAGACATTTTTAAATCTTACTATTGCTTTTTATCTTCTGTTGTTCATTTTAATCTTTTACTGCATTTGTGGCAAATTTTCATGTATTTATTGGAAATATGCATTTCTATTTTTACAATTTTTCTGTTCATTGTCTTTACGGTGTCTACATTGGTCCTTAAGGGGTTTTGTCTTATTGATTTGTATGAACTTTATATATTAAAAATGTCAACTTTTGAAGCACACTGCTTTATAACTTTATGTAATTGCAACTACATATATTTTCCTCTTTGAGACAGAAAAAAGGATTACATATTTTAAAAATACTGTTCACAGATTAAGTATTCATCTATATTGCTGTTTGTTGCTTTACATTTAGTTACTTACTTAATATTTACTTGAAATATACTATTTTCATGAGAGAGGCATGATTCCAAATATTTTTCCAATTTTCCTAATGTCATTTATTTTAAAAACCCTATTCCTTCCATTTCTAGCTAACGTACAACTCTTATATCAATTTCTTATTCCTCCTTCTATTACAAATTACTTTCCTATACACTTCCATTCTATTGTCAATCTGTCCTTATACAAGTTCAATAAAATGCCTCATTTTCTTCTTTTTAATATTTTATGTATCTGGTAGTATAAACATTTCTTTATTGTACCTCCTTTTCAAAATAGGCACAGAATTCTCTTAATTCTTTAAATAATCACTTTGGCTACAGTCCATAGTATCTCTTGGGAAGGAATATTAACCTAAAATACCATGAAATTCCCAGATGCTATGTTTCTAGGTATGAAAACATAATTCTTCCCTCAGGATCAGTCTTTAAATCAAAAAGCCATCTGTGTCTGGTATGGGAGGTTTGTTTAAAGATACTGTAATGAATAATGTCTGAGGCTGTAGGAAAGGAGATAGAGTGATTTAGAAAAAATTTATCAGGTTGGAGTTAATGTCCCCTCAAGTGCCTCCTACAATAATGAGAGATGAAAGATAAAGTTTCTCAGACAGCAAAATACTAAGGACTAATAGACAGTATATACAATAAGAGTTGTTAATAACAAGGTTTAATAGCCTTCAGTGGACTCTGAAGGGCTGACTTTACTAGAGGTTTGGAAACACTGGAGTCTTCAAAACTGAGACCTATCAAGGGCTTAACTCTAACTACCAACCTTACTCATTCACTAAGCAAGGATCTGCTTCCTGAGATGAGACTAACCTCTTTGGAGAAAAGTAGAGGAAAGAGCTATAAATTCTGTAGACTCATACAAGTGTGAAGACAGCTCACTTCCTAAGGTTAAAGGCATTCTAGCCTGAAGCTCAGAAGTTCACAACTGGATGGAACGTCAATCATGTTTTGTTTTTGGAAAAATTCTGCTGAGATGAACTATAAAAATAAACACAAATGGGATTTATGATAGTTTTTAGGAGATGCCTTAGGCCAACTTTGAGGATCAATGAATTTGCTTCTGACTTTAATGCTTAGAATGACTCCTTTATATACCTCGGAGAAAATAGCTTGTCTAATGTTATCCTTTTGGAACATAAAGCAAGTGGAATTTTCTTCATCAAAACAAAGTGTTTATTATTAGAATCAAGTTAAAGTTATTGATTCTTCTCCACAAAGTTGTTATAAATCCTAAGATAGTACTGAACTGCATAGGTCACAAAGGACTTCTTTTTTGAAATATCCTATATCTATTTCTCCATTGGAGCCTAATTTGTAGAAATAATCTTCAGGTGTCAAGAAGCAATGACAGAAGCTATACAATCTATCAAAGTGATAGTAAACGGGAGGGCTTTAGAAGCACCCAAAGGAGAGCAAATCACAAATGCCACAATCTATTTTTACTTGATAAAATATTCCTAAAATCATCTCTTATTAAATAAAAAGAGTATATTTAAAAAACAATTTTAGGAGGATTGAATTAAAATTAAATTCCTTCATATATAATCACTGATGCACATATATATAACCCTCAATACTTTTCAGTTGGTGTATATTAATGTAAAAACCAAATATATTGTTCTAAATATCACAGAAGTATACATTTGGTAGGGAATGAACTTCATACTGCTTACATAATAATGAATCACAGGCAAAAGATATCAATGATACATACATAAATCTATTCACTTAGAGGAAATTACTAATACCGCATAACAGAAAACTAGGAAAATCCCAGAATTTCACTCCAAGTGAAATGTATTTATTTAGTCTTTCCTTTAATAAGCATACATCGTGTACCCAGTATGTTCCCAGGTACTGAGCTGGTCATGCGGATAAAAGATGCATATGAAACAGTTTTGGATTCTATTGTGACACAGCTTAAAAAAAAAAAAAAAAAAAAAAAAAAAACTCACAAACCAAGCTAGTTACAGTCAAGTTTACACTAGTAAGAACTAAGATTCTTTTTTCGAAAACACTCGGAAAACTTGTTTTCTTATAAAAGTAAAGTCTTTCTTGGAAAACTTAAAATCATGGTATTGAAAACTGGTAGTAACACAAAGGGTCACTCCACAGAGGAAGAAATTGAATGCTTACTTGATGGCCTAGAGGTCATGAAACCAGAAAGCAGCCAAGCCAGGTCTATAGTTATGTCCTTTCAACTATTCTTTCTGCTGGATCCGAAGGTCCACTCGGTACAGCATACACAG
This sequence comes from Panthera onca, assembly GCF_046562875.1. Classification (NCBI taxonomy): domain Eukaryota; kingdom Metazoa; phylum Chordata; class Mammalia; order Carnivora; family Felidae; genus Panthera; species Panthera onca. Next base: position 136,756,677 of record NC_138340.1, on the reverse strand, counting down.
TTGTTTCCCACTATTGCGCAGAGGCTCACTCATCAACCTTTTAGAGGTATGGCGCTAAACTTTTGTTAACACTTAGAATTTAACTTGACTAATATTGAAAAAATATACTGCCATAGTTCAATACAAGTAAGAATAATAAACCAATACTTAATGTAGAAAAGCATGTTAAATGTAGAAGGGGATACAAATTTCTGTGAATAAAAAAAGTAAACAACAGGTATAGGGGGATCATTTGCAGTGTCTTGTTAGCAGACTTTATCTTGTAAACTAAGTAACAGAATTCTGAGTGGAACATTTTATGCCATCACAATATTTCTACAAGAACAAAAAGTAAGGGCAGAAAGAGAATAAGACATTTCCACTATGATTTTTAAAAAGTGACCAAAACAGTCCTTCAACCACCATCCATAACTCACCTTCAACCTACATAAAAAGATTATTTAAAATTGACACAATAAATCAGGGAATTCATAGCCGCAAGGTATCAACCCAAAAAGAATATGGTGGTATTTTCCTTTATCCTACATGAAGAGGATTATTTCCTACCAGACTCAAGTAAGGAGACTCCAAGCAAATCACTCATAGAGGCTGAGGGCCCTACAAGAAGGAACACCTTGAATATTTTTCCTGGGGCATAAGTAAAAATATAAATCTTCATTCCTGGAGATGTGTGAAGGCAGGTGGAAGACCAAAACATTCTATAACGGAAAAAAGAGGCATCATTATGGTAAACTGAATTATTATTATTTGCTTGACAAGGATATATTAATTTCCTGCGAGACAAGTTAACAATATGGAAGATAGCAATGCTGGATCATCTAGAAAGTAACCACTTCTAAATTGTGTCCTATTACAGGCAGGGAAGTGGTAAGAGACACAAGTATATAAAGCTGGAAGCAAGAATGTAAGTCTTCCCCTAAAATTTAGGACTGTACGTTGCCTCTGCTTATACTGCATGGTGCAAAGTTCCCCATGGGGAGCATAGGAAGAAATCACTTAGGCCTCACACAAGGATCCACGTTTAGCCATCTATCAGACTGATGGTTGCAGTAGATACCACCTTAACAAGATCTTCACCCTTTTCTGCTAATAGCCAATGCCCAAAACTGAAGGGGAAATGGAGGGATACACTGGACTGCACGAGATTAATGTTTTCATACAGATTAGACCAGAGATTTTAACAGCTGGAAGTAGGTCATGATTAGCAAAGTAAGTTATTCTTATAATCCAAGGTCACCAAAACCTTACAGAGTATGTCTGATATCTTGCCAAAAGAAAAGGAATACTTGACATACAAACTTAAGTCTTTTTCTTGCTATTTTTAACCAAAATGAAACTGTTCAGTTAATGAGACATACTAATATCTTTACGCAGCTATCAAGATTTTTCCTGACATTTTTATTTTTTTAAGTTTATTTATTTATTTAGAGAAAAAAAGAGAGAGAGAAAGCACATGCAATCTCATGCACACGAGTGGGGAGGGCAGAAAGAAAAGGAGAGAGAGAGAATCCCAAGCAGGCTCTGTGCTGTTCACTTGAAGCCCAATGTGGGACTTTAACTCACAAACTGCAAGATCATGACCTGAGCTGAAATCAAGAGTCAGACGCTTAACCAAATAAGCCTCCCAGGTACCCCTTCCTGGCATATTTAAATATGAAATTTTCTATTATTTGTAGCACAGAAAACCTATGCATATAAGCAAGATTATACAAGCTGAGAAGAGAGGTATCAAAAAGTTTTCCATTTTCATTTTCAAAACAAGCAGCTAACAATTTAAATGAGTGGCTAGAGCCCAACACGTAGAACCAACAGGCAAGTAAAAAATTAGTAGCCCAAAATGCCATCACCAAAATGCCATCTCTAGGCTGCTAAAATTTTTATTGAATTCCTGTTTACATACATCCTTGTTATGCTCATGTTTTCCTTTCTAACAGTACTCTTGAAAATGTCCAAAAAAACAATATATTTATCAAACTCTTAAGGTACAAAAACACAATTTTATTCTAAATACTAGAACAAAAAATATTATAATTTACAAGAGGATCAAGTCCTAAAATACTTACAAAATATGTGTGAAAGACCTCTACACTAATAAAGTAGATTTTATTTTCCTAAATGAATGCAATAATGTATCTGACTACAAGCACTTCTTACAATGTGATTTTGACCACTCCTTCCACCAAAAGAGAATCTGTGCTTCCTTCCTACAGGCAGTGAAACTTCCTAATAGATTATGACAAAACTTCTCTAATAGAATATGATAAAAATGATGGCATGTGGCTTTCATAGATAGGTCATAAAAAGGCATCGACTTTGACCTAGCTCTCACTTGAAACTCAGCCACAAGTTAGTGAGGAATCCCACAGTACACAGACAGGATGTGTGCCAGTGCTCTGGCTGACAGCCACAGATGACATCAAGGTGACTGCTAGTACCAACTGCAAGATCTATAGTGATGAGCCTTCAAATGATTCCATCCTCCTGCCTTTGAGATACCACAGCTCATACTGAGTGGAATACTGATAAACTCTCCCCTCTAAGCTTTGCTCAAATTGCACATTCATGAACAAAATAAAGGCTGCTTTTAAAATTTCAAACTCTGAGGTTACTTTTTATACAGTATTAGAATAAGTGAACAATCTGAACAATTGAAAAATATACATTGATAAGACAAAGAAAGGGTTCTAAATAATTTGAAAAGACAATATTCATAAAATTGAAGTTTTGATTGTGGCTAATAATTATTCTGAAAATTACTATATAGATTTAATGCCATCCCAATCAAAATTTCAGCAATTCTTTTGGGGATGTCTAGGTGGCTTAGTCAGTTAAGTGTCTGACTATTCATTTCAGCTCAGGTCATGATCCCAGGGTCGTGGGATACATACAGCCCTGCATCAGGGTCCACGGGAGTGTGGAGTCTGCTTAAGATTCATATTCTCTCTCTCTCTCTCTCTCTCTCCCCCCCCCCCACTCTGCCCCTCCTCTTGCTTTCATTCTCTCTCACTCTCTAAAAAAACAAAATTAATTTTTTTAAATTTTTTTTAAGTTTATTTATTTCTGAGACAGAGAGAGACAGAGCATGAGTGGGGGAGGGGCAGACAGAGAGGGAGACATAGAATCAGAAGCAGGCTCCAGGCTCTGAGCTGTCAGCACAGAGCCCGACGCAGGGCTCGAACCCACAGACCGCGAGATCATGACCTGAGTTGAAGTCGGTCACTCAACCGACTGAGCCACCCAGGCACCCCATTTTTTTTAAAAAAAATTGACAGACTCTTTCTAAAATTATATGTAGATAAAATTAGTAGAAAGCCAAAAATAATTTTGCAAAAGAACAAAGTTGGACTTATAGTATCTAATTTTAAAAGTTAACTTCAAATTTGTAATATTCAAAACATGTCATATCCGGGTAAGGATAGATATCTACATAAAAAGAACATTACTGAGTCCCAAAATAGACACAAAAACATCTATTCATTTTGGACAAAGATGTCAATGTAGTTCTATGGGGAAAGGACAATTCCTTTCAAAAACGTACCATTAAAATGAGTAGGTATTCATAAGAAAACACCAAGGAAAAAAAATTATATTTAAACAGACAATAGACCTAAATAGAAAAGCTAAATTACCTAAACATCTAAAAGAAAATATGAGAAATCACCTTCACAACCTTAGGGTAGACAAAATACACTAACAGTAAAAAAAAGAAAAATTGATCGATTGGATAGCCTCAAATTTAAAATTTTCTGGTCTTTAAATACACCACTATAAGAATGTAAAAGAAAGCCACACACTATGACAAAACATGTATATTGTTTGTGAGAAGGTCATAACCACTCTGTGAATTTCTTTCTTATAAATGTAAACATAAACTTAGTACATATGACCCACTAGTTCTATCTCTACTTATTTACCCAAGAGAAAGAAATGTTTATGTATATACAAAAACTTGTAAATGAATATTCACAGCAGCTTTATTCATAATAGCCCCAAACTGGAAACAACCCAATTCAAAAGGTGAATGGATAAACTGGTCTATTTATATAAAGAGAGACTACAGAACAACAGAATGGAATATTAATGCACATAATACCATAGATGGATCTCAAAAATACTGTTGAGTAAAGGAAGTCACACATCGTATGAATCCATTTATTTGTAATTCCAGAACAAGTAAAACTAAGTGACCAAAAAAAACAGATCAGTGGTTGCTTGGCACTGGGGATAAAAAAAGGATGACAAAAAATGAACACAAGGGGACTTTGGGGATGATGGAAAGGTATGTAAAGTATTGTTTGCAGGGGTCACACAGTCATATAACGTGTCAAAACTTATTCAGCGATACATATATAATCTATGCATTTCATTCTATGTAAATTGTACTTTGGGAAAATCTGATGAGAAAAAAATACACCTGGTGACAACACTAAACTATTAACACCTTGCAGTGTGTTTACAAAATGCCTGGAGAAGTGACATGTGACACTCTGAGTATACTATTTAACCCTAACAAATCGTGATGACATTATCTCCTTGTTCTAGAATATCCTACTATCCTGTGACCCAATTTTAGCTTTGTGGATGTGATTAATTAGCTTCATTACAAATGAAGAGGTTTTAAGCAAGCAAACTGCTACATACTAATTGCTGATTTCTAAATGAGGTTTACCTGCTTGTCCACATAATGTCTAAATGAGATGAAAACTGTATGGATAATTCTATTACTATTTTTTTGTGTGTGCATGTGTCTACAAGTCTCACAGCCTGTTTGATGAAGTAAAAAACTGAACCTTTTTGGAGGTTTTTATCTAATCAGGATATTTACTTTCTTACAGAATCCCAAAAAAATCGCAGTGTGTTTGAATCTCATTATATAGATTCTTCTTTCTAAAATATAGATAAAATCATAATATCTCACACATACTTCAAAACTATTGATAATTCATTACATAAAGAAACAGTAACAAACACACAAAATGAGATAACAATAATAAACGTTACTTCTTTGGCTTGCTATGTGCCAGGCACAATATTAAGACTACATTTATTCACTGATTTAATCATTATAATAACACCTTGAAAAAATTAGCAGCAGAAGCAGCATTATTACTTACAAGTTGTGTGAATGGGGACATAAATGCTGATTGTATTTAATAACACCATGTACAGTATTTTTACTGATTAAGAACCAAATCAATATAGTAATTATGTTTTGACTTTTTAAATCTGAAGTACAGATTTTTAAGAATAATCCTCTGAGACACAAAATTGATAACTGTTAATTCTGTAAGAAGATAAAAAAAGATATTTATGTCATATTTACTTGGGTTAACTAACCATGTAGCTTATCAGATTTAAAAGTCAAATCATCAACATGGCACTTTTATGGTCTGTCTCCTAAAATTCCACCCTCAGCTGCTTTTATCCCTGAGGAAACATGGAGTTTATTAGTTCTGTACTTCTGCTCACAGGGGAAACAACATTCACCTGGAAAGCTTCCCCAGCAGGGCAAGGGAGCTATATATAATGCTTTCATTTATACATTAGTTCAGAGACACTGCATTCTATATAGTTTTAGTAGAACTCCTGCACCAGGCATAAGAAAATTAGCCTAAACATATGCCAAATAAAAATATGTAAATGACAGATTGAAAACATTTCAGACTGCAACAGCCTTTAACGTTTTGGCATACTTACTATGATTCATATAGCATCAGTATAATACTGAGAAACAATTTTTGAAAATATTTGGCAACTTTTACTTCAGGATTATATTGGAAAAAAAATATCCAAGGTGTTATAACACTTAAAAGACTAAGAATGCTACATGAAATTATACTGTGGATATATTTGGTTTTTGCTTATGTTTCTTAAATACTCTTCCTAATAGTATAATCAATTGTGTCAACATTTTGTAATGTAAGCTGATGTAACACTGGTTCAATAAATTTGAAAGTGATATACATAAAAATTGCTGTTCCAATTCAGAACAAACTTGTGAGCCACAACCATGTGCTAAATGTAATTTTAGGTGATTTCTTCATATATTTACCATCTAGGTTTTTTTTCTTTTAACTATTCAAAGCCCCAGTTTGTGGTCTATTTCCAAAAGAATCCATGGTCAGCAAGCCCATTCTAAAATAATGGCTAAAGGAAAATTTTAAGAAGGTAAATGGAAAAATAAAATCCTTGGAAAATCAGGAATTAAAGTATAAGAGAATTGGTAAAACTATGGATGAAGAAAATATTGATTTCTTCTTAGGGTCTTTAAAATGCATCGAATGGTTGAAAGCAAAAATTATGAAATTGTAAAATGCGGTTTTCATGTAAGTGTATGTAATACAGAAGACTAAAGGACCTCTATGATGCTAAGATTTCTCCACACAAATTAAGGTGGTAAAATGTTAATTCAAAATAGACTGTGTAAAGTGTGAATTCTGTTATTACTAGAAAAAACAGTAAAAATTACAGAGTTATAGACATCATCGTAAATTAAAATGACATAAACCAAAAAAAAAGGAAATAGAGGAATGAAAAACAGAACAACCAGAAAAGAACTAATAGAGCAATCACTCCAAATTCAAGCATATCTATAATTATAGAAAATTAAAATGGTCTAAAAAAGAAACCAACTTAAAAACAGAGATTATAAGAACAGATCATAAATTCAACCTATGTGCTGTCTACAAGAAACTTACTTGTAAGTAAAATTACAGAGGTAGGATAAAAGAATAAAAGGATGAAGAAAACATACATTATGCTAACACAAATTACAAGAAAGCAGTAGTAATGCCCACATTCAACAATACTGTATATGCACTTAAAATTTTATTAAGAGGGTAGATCTCATATTAAGTGTTCTTACCACACACACACAAGACAAGGAAACTTTTGGAGGTGATGAATACATCTATTAGCTTGCTTGTGGTGGTGGTTTCATTGGTGTTTGCATACATACAAACTCATCAAATTATATACATAAAATATATGCAGTTTTCAAAATATCAATTATACACTGACAAACCTGTTCCTTAAAAAAAGGAAGCAGTAATGGTTATGTAAATATACAACTGCAAAACTGAAAAATGCCAAATCACTTAAAATAATTATAACATAAAAGATATGCTTATAGATATATATCTGATAAAATATGTGCAAGATATGAAAACTCAAAACTACAAAACACTGATGGAAGAATTTTTTTAAAGATGTAAATAAGTTGAGATGCATACCAAGTTAATGGATTGGAAGACTTAAAATAACAATCATAACCTATCCATGAATTGATCAATACATTTCTTGTAATATCAATAAAAATTGATTTTTTTGCATAACTTGATTATAAAATCTATAGGGTGCAGAAATTTCAAGGACGAGGATAATTAAGTCATCAGAGCAAAGGAAGTAGCTAATGCATTTTGGTAAAGAAAAATTCATTTAAAGAAGTCATGCTACCCAATGTTAAGACATTTAAAGATACAGTAATTCATCCACTGTAGAAATGGTGAAAGGACACACATATAGATCAAAAATAGAATACAGAGGGGCACCTGGGTGGCTCAATTGGTTAAGCATCCGACTTCAGCTCAGGTCATGATCTTACAGTTCATGGGTTTGAGCCCTGCATCAGGCTCTGTGCTGACAGCTCAGAGCCTGGAGCCTGCTTCAAGTTCTGTGTCTCCATCTCTCTCCCCACCAGCAACCCCCCCACCCCCACTGCCAGCTTCCACTTTGTTTCTCTGTCTCTCAAAAACAAATAAACATTAAAAAAAAATAGAATATAGAATCCAGAAACAGGAACATATAAATATATCAATTTCATGTCTGATTAACACACAAAAGATATTCAATAAAGGTATGTCTTTTCAACAAATAATGTTGGACCAGTTGTACATAATTTGCACAAAATGTATCTCAAACTATCCTTACATTTTATATTAAGATTAACTCGAAAAGAATCACAGATCTAAATCTAACACAGAAAACTAAAACTTTTAGAAAAAATCATTTAAGAAAATCTTCATGATTAGGTGAAGAGTTCTTCAATATAACACAAAGTAAAAAGAATACTGATAAACAAAATGTCATCAAACTTAAAAGTTTTGCTCTGTGAAATACCCTGTTTAGAGGAAAAATAAGCATCAAACTGGAAGAACATGTTTACAAAGAACTCATATCCAGTGTACATCACAAGTGGTCAAAATACAACAATAAGAAAGCAAACAATCAATTATAAACTGTGAAAAGGACATGAAAAACTTCACCAAAGAAAATACAAAATGCCAAGTAAGGTGATAAAAATATGTTTAACATGATTAGCCAATAGTGTAATGCTAATTAAAACCACAATGAGATACTACTATACACCCTATGAGAATGGTGTATAAAGTGACATAAAATACTGACAAATCAAGTGCTGGTGAAAATACAAACTAAATGGGATCCCATATATTGTTGGTGGGGATGAAAATATTACAGGCACTGCAGAAAACAGTTTATCTTTTTCTCATTCAGTTAGACATACCCATACTATATAACCCAGCAATCCATCTCTTAGATATTTACCTCCCCAAAATGAAAACTTACTATATTAGTCCATCATGGCTACCACAATAAAATACAAAGATTGAGGGGCTTGAGGTGCCTGGGTGGCTCAGTCTGTTAAGCATCCAACTTCGGCTCAGGTCATGGTCTCATGCATTGTGAGTCTGAGCCCTGCATAGGGCTCTCTGCTGTCAGTGAGGAGCCTGCTTCAGATCCTCTGTCCATCTCTCTCTCTGCCCCTCCCCTGCTTGTGCTCTCTCTCCCCCCCCCCTCAAAAATAAGTAAACATGAAAAAAAAAAGACTGAGGGATTCAAGCAAGATAAATTTATTTCATCACAGTTTTGGAAGCTGGAAGTCCACGATCAAGGTACTAACAGGGTTGATTTCTGGTGAGATCTCTCATCTTGCTTTATATACAACCCCTTTCTCATTCTATCCTCAAATGGCGTTTTCTTCATATATATGTGCATGGATAGAGGGAGTTCTGTTGTCTCTTCCTCTTCTCTTAGAAACATTATTCCTATTGGAGTAGGGCACTACCCTTATAACCTTATTTAACCTTAATAACCTCCTTAAAGGCCCCATGTTCAAATACAGTCATGTTGGAGATTAAGATTTCAACATCTGAATTCAGGGGACATGATTCATTTTGTAACATTCTACCCTCTGACCCCCAAAATTTATGCCCATATTACATTCAAAATACATTCATCCATACCAACAGCTCCAAAAGACATAACCCATTCCAGCATCAATTCCAAGTCCAAAATGTCATCTAAATATCATCTAAATCAGATAAGGGTAAGACTCAGGTTATGATTCATCCTGAAGCAAAATTCCTCTCCAGTCATAAATCTGGTGAAACAACAGGTTATGTATTTACACATTACAATGGTGAGACAAGCACAGTATAGACATTCCCATTCCAAAAGGGAAAAATGGGCAAAAGAAACAGGTGTTAAGCACCAAGGAAGTCTAAATCCTAGCAAGGCAAATTCCATTATGTCTTAAGACTTAAGAATAATCCTCTTCAGCTCAATACTCCGCCCCCTCGTACAACTGGGGTGTCAGTATTGCTCTCTCGGCTCTAGGTGGTGGCCTATCCCCTTGGCTCTGCAAGGTGACCTTTCCCCTAAGGCATTGCATGGAGGCATCTTGGTCTGCTGAAACCAAGAAGGTAATTTCTTTTGGATGTAATATGATGAACATTATAATTTTTAGAGTATCAGAAATCCTCTTAATGGAAGAACATACATGTTTTGGAAAATACCTTAAATATCTGTCTGACTTGAGTGATCAAAATGGAAAAGAAAGGATCTAAGGAACTTGTTAGTGTACAAAAAAGCTAAGTTGTTTTGACATGAAGCAAAAAATTAATTAATTAATTAATTAATTAATGGATATTGGAGGAGAAGAAAGGAAGAAAAGATAGAGGAGCTTTGGGACTAAAACTACTGTTAAAAATATGCCAAAATCTAAAGGAATTTTAACAGTAATCAGGTGAAAGTTATGTTCTTATAGCCTAAATTTCTTTGCAGTCCACTCATTTCCTTAGAAAAATCTGCTAATATCAAATACTTTATGGGGAGAGTATTTTGGTGAGGAAGGTAATGAGTTTCACTTTAGACTCAACCTGGCTTGAAAGAGAAAAAACAGTCACAAGATTGAAAACAACCCTCTCCCTGGACAACCAGTAAGTCGTTGGAACCAGAAGTGACCATGAAAAATAAATCAAAGTTCAGACGGTAAGCTCAAAGAAGTTCTGGCTGGGAAGGAAAAATTAAGAATTACTGAGGTTAAATATAAATCCATAGAAATTACTCAACCAAAACAAACAAAAACAATTGAATAAAAAGTAATAAAACCTCAGAAATCAATGGGAGAACATAAAAAAGGCAAAGAGAGTTCAAAAATGAAAAGGAGATGGGGTGCCTGGGTGGCTCAGTCGGTTGAGCGTCCAACTTTGGCTCAGGTCATGATCTCACAGTTCGTGGGTTTGAGCCCCGCGTCTGGCTCTGTGCTGACAGTTCAGAGCCTGAAGCCTGCCTCCGATTCTGTCTCCCTTTCTCTCTGCCCCTCCCCCACTCACACTCTGTCTCTCTCTCCTTCAAAAATAAACATTAAAAAAAATTAAAAAAAAATGAAAATTAGAAAAGAATGCAAAAAAAAAAAAAAAGATCTGAACAAATGATGTTTGCAAGTTCCCTAAAGTTATGAAATAAACTTTAGCATATAAATTCAAGAGACTCAACTTATACCAAAGAAAATAACCACAAAGGAAACCATAGTCAGGCTCATCAATATCCAACTTTTGAAAACCAATGATAAAACAAATCTTGAAAACAACAAAAAATAGTATCTTTTATAGGGCATGTGGTTTTTAAAATGTTCACAAATTTGGGTTTTTTTCTAAATGTTTATTTATTTTTGAGAGAGACAGAGACAGAGACAGAGCGCAAGTAGAGGAGGGGCAGAGAGAGAGGGAGACACAGAATCCGAAGCAGGCTCCAGTCACGGAGCTGTCAGCACAGAGCCTGACACAGGGCTCAAAATCACAAACCATGAGATAGTGACCTGAGCCGAAGTGAGATGCTCAACAAACTGAGCCACCCAGTTGCCCCACACATTTTTTTAATGTCCTTCCCCTTAAGGAATAGAAAGAACTAATTGTCTCCTCTTCAGTGTGGACTGGACTCAGGAACTCCTAAGGGACAGAATAAAGTGGAGGTGATAACGTGTAACTTCAGACATTACGTCTAAAGGGACTGTGGTTTTCTGCTCTCTCTTCACCTCTTTTTCTCTGCCTCTATCAGATCATTTGTTTTGGAAGAATCCAAGTGTCATGTCATAAAGTTACTCACTTGTGGAGAAGCCCACACAGCGAGGAGCTGAGGCTTCCCTCTAAGAGCCATCAAGGAACTGAAGCTTCCTGCCAACAGCCACACGTGTGAGCTTCAACACAGATTTTCCAGCCCTAATCAAGCTTTCACATTATTGTAATCATAGCTGATCACTTGATTGCAACCTAACGAGAAACCTTCACCAGAACTACCCAGCTAAACTGCTCTAGAGTTCTGATCCTCAGAAATCTATGGAGATAATAGATGTTTGTTGTTTCAGCTACTAAATTTTGTTATAATTTGTTACATATCAATAGATCACTATTATGGACATTGGTACCTGGAAATGAGCTGCTGTCAAAAACTTTAAGGGACTGAGTAGCTATGGAATGAGGAGTAGGTGGTTGCTGGAGAATTTTGAGGCAAGTTTTTAGAAGAAACAGATTAACAGGAATGCTGAAAATTTTCACTGAAAGGGTCAGAGACAATACAAAATGAAAAGAAACCTATATAGCCCTAAAATTCTACTGGTAAGAAGCAGGCTTATACTAGCCAAGATACAGAAGCATCCTAAGTGTCAATCGACAGATAAAATAATAATGATGATGCGGTATATCCATACTGTGCTCCACGTGGGACTCCATGTTCGTCTTTGTATCACCCATTTTCTGCAGAAACACTATCAAGTCAGTTTGGAAAGAATCCCCACCTTCTAGAGCTGGTTGAATTCTTCATGCCCTACCATCTCCAGGTAATAGTTTACCATCCTGGCCTGCCTTCAGAAAGAATCTTGTTAGAAAGCCCCAGCTCCTTGACTATAAATCCTTGCTTTTCCTTGTATTAAAAGTTGAGCCCAATCTCTTCCCTCTTTCAAAACCCCCAGAGCTATAGTCCCTTAAATAAAGTCTTCCTAACAGTTGAAAATAAAATAGAAGCCCTCTGGGAATTCTCAAAACTCTAGGGAAGGGTTTTGGAATTCCACTGGCCAAGGAATAGAGAAGGTGGTATCATCAGGCAATCTCATCCAGGTCCCAAATGGCAGGAAGGGAGACACCAGCTCAGTTATAGAAATAACAGTATTTTCTGTAACATGAGAACTGCTATTAAAATTATTGCTCACTTATAGTATACATATGGTTCATTAGTTTCTAGATTTTAAATCTTATTCTTGGTTCCACTTTACATCTCCATTATAGGTTTTCCTTGTGCTATTGTGCTACTCTTTATTATTACTACTTACATCCTACTCTGTATAATTACTACTTTTAAACTGTGTTAATTGAACTGAAGTTGCGTTTGTAACATGATTGGGAAGGAAAGAAACAAGAGAAAGAGGGAAGAAGGGAGGAAAGAAGGAAGAGGGTTTCAAAAATTTGGGGCTTATTATCTTTCACATTTCTGATTTTATTGTTCATCAGTTTGCCATCAACAGCTCTTTGCCATCTTGATATCTCTTGTAACATACATACTTAAAATCCTTACGATAAGTGAATTCACATCCATCCATCTATGAAGATGACATAACTAATATTCAGTATAAGCAGAATGGAGCTTACTGATCTCTCAACACTCTACAACCCTTCTTACAAACAAAAACACATACTGACAAATGATCTTCTAGCATTTGGAGTTCACTGTTTAGTTAGGAAACCAAAAGTGCTGCTGACCAGAATAGGAATAAAGTGATGGGCTTATAATCAGTAGTAACACAATCTAATCAAGGATTATTCTTATACTGTTCAGAAATATGTAAAGTTTATTTTTACGGTTTTCTGTCTTTCCTTTTGAAAATCTCTTCAACTTTTGGTGTCCTGATGATTGTTTACACTGTTCCAGGGTTTTTCTCACCTCCAAATAACTAGTTGTGTAGTGAATACAAATGATTAGCCCTCTCTGTGTTGTCCTTCATTGCAGACCTCGTCTCCACTGGACTTACTCTGTCTCCCTTCCCACTGATAACATAAGTCTATTTTTCCAAGTTCCAAGATCTCAATTCCACTCTTCTCAATTCTAAAAGAGAGAATGGAAGGAAAGGAAACTTTATAGAATTACAACAGCCTAAGTGCCTCATTTCCACCATAAAGGTAGGAAATATGTAGCATTCACAGTAATTCAAGGATAAAAGAAGCTGAAATTCACATCCATTGACCCTCTCAGGACCTAAACCATCAGGCTTTGGCAGCCAGGGTGTGGCTAGTCCCCAGAGTTATCAAAGGAAATACAATGACATTTTATAATCTGAAGGCACCTTGACTGCCAGGACTTGAAATTCTCTTCATTCAGTAGAATTTACATCATCTTTAACAAAGATTCTCTGCCTTGATTTCTTTTTGCTCAGTAATATAACATCTGCATTACTCTCCTCTGACATCCTAAGAAGGTCTCCATAAATATGCATTTTCCATTGAATTTATGATACAACCACACTGAGTGCATTCTTGACATCATGTCACTTCCTTATTCGTGCACTGACATTATAATGTTATTTACTACAAAGTTGCATTGACAGCATCTTGGGAACACTGTGACAGCATTTTAGTTGCCATGAAAATGAATACCGAAAGCACATTTGAACAAAAATCACTTGCAGAAAAAAATATATACCAAAGAGGACCTAGATATAATTATCATAGTTTTTAAAAACAATTTAACAACCTGAACACTCACTAGAAGTTTGTTCTAGTTCAGTGGCAGATGAAGAGAGCAAACGCTGCTCCTTTCAAAATATTGAAAGGAACTTTTGTCTGAAACAGAGAAGCAGAAGAGAATCTAGAAAGAGTTTTTTTCTGAATGCAGGATCCTTTTGTTATCCAACTATTGTTTTTTTATCAAATGACTGTATCAATAAAATGACAATCTACATTAAAATGGATATTTTAGAAGTGTATATTTAAAATATATACTTAAGTTTAAGTAGTACAGACTATCTGTAACCCAATGATTCATTTTAGATAGTTTTCATGCATCAGCTATTAGTATTACCTATTACATGTATTTTTAATTGCCTTGATAGAATATAATAGATGCCTCTAGGTAATATTTGCAGGAAAATGAAAGGAGAAAAAATAAAATAATGACTAACATTTAATAGTGTCCACTCAGTGCCAAATACTGCAAACCAAACATTTTTTGTACCTACATGCACTTAGTCATGACAAGAATCCTGTAGGGTACGTGTAATTATAATTTTCTACCAATAAGAAATAGCCTCCAAGAGGTGAACCATTTTTTGAGGGACCAGAGCTACTAAGTAATGGAATTAGAACTAGAACATATCTGACTCAGTGACTGTTGCAATGCTTCTTGAAAGAAGAGAAAGGGAAAAAATGGAACCAAAAGTCTGCACATGGTGGGGTGTGCCAAGCATACCCAAAAATTCTTCTAGTTCATGAAGACAGTGTTTTCATTTGCCATTCCTGCCTGCAGAGAGGCTGGTGGAAGGCAAGTGTTTCTGTCATACAGCAAGGATTGATAAACCCAGTGTAAGATGTCCAGTAGGGTCATTTCTGACAAGAACTGTTGAGTAAGAATGGGCTCCTCTAGAACCACACATAGTACCACCAGGTCCTTTGAGTTTTAGGCTGCTGCTACTAGTATTCTAGCAATTAATGCAAATAATTCCATTTTATAAATTATTTAGGTTTAGGGTTTAGCATAGTGGGGTATCTAATCCCAGTTTAGGTATTAGCTATTATGTATTCAGAGATATTAAAGTCATTTCCATCCTGCATTATTACTTTAGGTGCAGCTATTTATAGCTTATTTAAAATTTAACTTCATATTTTGACTCCCTTAAACATACTTTTTGCTAAATGTTACTAGCTTGCATTAATCATATTACCAAAGTGGCAGACAAAAAAATTACCAACCCTTAAATACAGTGCTTCGAACAGATCATTAGAGCAAGGGAGCATGTAATACCTACCAAAAGCTTCATGGATGGTCTAAGAGAAAGATGTGGACATCTGGACATAGATCACCCTGAATATGTACCAGAGACAGCAGCAGCTGGACTCTCTAGTCAGGTAATTTGGGCAAATACATATAATGCTTAATAGCATTTAAATCTATTTTATTTCAGTAACTAGTTTTTGGGTTTTTTATTTGTTCGTTCATTTGTTTGTTTTGTTTTATCATTAGCCAAGATATTTGTTAGCATCTACTATCCACAGTGAGATCTTATAAACAGTCTTCATATTTAGTTCAAGACGTCTGAATAGTTTTCCTAAAATGTCACTGTGTCTCTGCCTAATCTTGCAAGCAGCCTTAGTAGGGACTGGTGCCACTCCAAAGTGACTTCTGCCCTGGAGAAAGAAAAAGACAACCACTTGCATATCAGTTTGGCTACAGCCCCAGAAGCTAAACTTTATAACTGACAGTGTAGAAAGAGTGCCATATGCAGTCCCAGCAAATGAACTAGGGACAGATATCCGTTCTGAATGCCAGCCCTGCTCACCAAATAAAGCCTCTCAGGAAACAAGGTAGGGGGAGCACCCTATAGATCAGCACTCCTACAGCCAAAACAACAAACTAAGGGCTGACATCTGGTTTCTCTGCAGGTCCCTCCCCCCAACAAAAGTCTTTCAAAGGACAAGGCAGCAAGATTACCCTGCAGTTCCATACCATCACAGCACTGGCAAACAGGCTGAAAGCTGGCATCTGATCTGACAGCTGGCAAGGACCAACTACAAGCCCATGAAAGCCCCAGACTGACCCCTTAACAGCATAGAAACCAAAGCCAGACCACAAGAAGCAAAGTGGGCCACTGCAGATGACTGGACTGAAGGCAAATGAAGCTCAGCCACAACAGCAGAGCATAAACAACTCACACAGAAGATACCTCTGAAGTACAGAGGTACTTTGTTCTAGTGAACAAAGGACACTGCACGACAGGACACCCAGGGCCTCTTCTTCATAAGCCACTACTTTCAAGATCAGGAGACATAACTGAGTTTCCTAATAAATAGAAAGAAACACAGAGTTAGACAAAGTAAGGAGACAAAGGAATACGTCCCAAATGAAAGAATAGGACAAAGTGACAGTAAAAGAGCTACTAAATGAAATGGAGATAAACAACATGCCTAAGTAAAGAATTCAAAGTAATCATGAAGATACTTACTAAATTTCAGAAAAGCGTGGAAGACCTCAGTGAGACCCTCAACCAAGAGACAGAGTATACTTTAAAAAGTCAATCAGATATGAAGAACTCAACTGAAATTAAAAATACACTAGAGGGGAATAAACAATAGACTAGAGGAAGCAAAAGAATGAATCAAAGAGCTGGAAGAGTAATGGAGAGCAAACAGGCTGAACAGAAAAAAGAAAATAGAATAATAAAAAATGAGAATAGGTTAAAGGAACTCACTGATACCATCAAGTATAGTAACATTTGCATTGTAAGGATCTCAGAAGTAGAAGACAGAGAAAAGGAAGAAGAAAATTTATTTGAAGAAATAACACCTAAAAACTTCCTTTAATCTGAGGAAGGAAACAGATATCCAGATCCAGGAGGAATAAAGAGCCCCCAGTAAAATTAACCTAAGGAGGTCCATACCAGGACACATAATTAAAATAGCAAAAAGTAGTGATAAAGAGAATTTTAAAGCAGCAAGAGAGAAAAAAATGATTTCATACAAGGGAAACCCCATAAGGCTATCAGCTGATATTTTAGAAGAAACTTTTCAGGCCAGAAAAGAGTGACATGATATACTAAGTGCTGAAAGGTAAAAACCTGTAACCAAGAATATTCTACCCAGCCAGGCTATCACTCAGAATAAAAAGAGAGATAAAGAGTTTCCCAGGCAAACAAAAGTTAAAGGAATTTATCACAATTAAACTAGCATTACAAAAAACACTAAAGGAAATTTTTGAGTGGAAAGGAAAGACATTAATCAAAAGCAAGGAAATGAGGAAAGAAAAAAATTTCACTGGTAAATGCAAATAAAATAAAAGTAGTAAATTAATCACTTATAAAACCAATATAGAGATTAAAGCACAAAGCAGTAAAATCAAGCATATCTACAAAAACCCATTAAGGCATTCACAAAATAAAAGGATATAAAGTATGACATTATATACATAAAATGTGGGAAGAGGAGGAGAAAAAATATAGTGCTTTTAGAATGGACTCTGACTTAAACAACCATATCTAGTAGTAGAGACTACTATACATACAACATCTTATATATGAACATAATGGTAACCACAAATCAAGCCAGAAATAGATACCCAAAAAATAAAGACAAAGGAATAGAAGCATATCTCTTAGAAAAGCTATTAAACCATGAGGGAAGAGAGCAAGAGAAGAAAGCAACAGAAAAGAACTACAAAAACAACCATAAAACAAGTAACAAAATGGCAACAAGAATATGTCTATCAATAATTACTTTTAATGTAAATGGACTAAATGCTCCAATCAAATGACACAAGGTGATTGAATGAATAAAAAAAAAAACAAGACCCATCTACATGCTGCCTACAAAAGCCTCACTTCACATCTAAAAACACATAGATTGAAGATGAAGGGATGGAAAAGCATTTATTATGCAAACAGAAATGAAAAGAAAGCTGGGATAGCAATACTTATACCAAACAAAACAGACTTTAAACCAAAGACTGTAACAAGAGAAAAAGAAAGACACTACATAATGATAAAGAGAACAATTCAACAAGAGGATATAACTGTAAATATCTACATACCCAACATGGGAGCACCTAGGGGGCTTTAACATCCCACTTACATCAATGGGTACATCATCCAGACAGAAAATCAACAAGAAAATAGTGGCTTTTAATGACATGACAGACCTAACATATATTCAGAGCATCCCACACAAAAACAATGAAACGCACCTTCTTTTCAATTTCACATGGACTATTCTCCAGAACAGATCAGGTTAGGCCACAAAACAAATCTCAACAAATTCAAAAAGACTGAAATCATATCATGCATCTTTTCTGACTACAATTATATAAACTAGAAATCAATCACAAGAAAAAAAATCTAGAAAGAACATAAAAATATGGAGGCTAAAAAACATGCTACAAATGCACCAATCAAGAAATGAAAAAGGAAACCAGAAAACACATGGAGACAAAGGAAAATGAATACACAGTGCTTCAAAATCTTTGGGATGCAGCAAAAGCAGTTCCAAGAGGTAAGATTATAGAAAGATAGGGCTACGTTAAGAAGAAAAATCTCAAATAAACAACTTAACCTTGCACCTAAAAAAGCTAGAAAAAGAACAAATCCCAAAGCCAATAGAAGGAAAGAAATAATAAAGATTAGAGCAGAAATAAATGAAATAGAGACAAAAAAAAAAAAAGGAGAAGAAGAAGAGAAGAAAAAAGAAAGAAAAGGAAAAAAAGTCACTGTGTAGAGAGAGCCATCAACACTGGAACATTTTTATTTTAATAACTTCAAGTTTTTCAAGTCAACAACTTAAGTCAGTTTCTTTCTGGCTCCCTTATTTAGCCCTATGATGTGAATCAACTCTTTCCACCATTCACACCATGGAATACACATATATTCCATGTATACATATGAATGAATATATATATATATAATTGTAGTCTCGGTTTGATAGCAAATTGCCCCCCAAATATTAAATACTAGATAGCTACTCCTGAAAAACAAAAAAAAAAAACAAAAAAAAACAAACCTCTTTTTTCAATAGGTACTTAAAAGTTTCAATAAAGTAGGCTTCCTAGGGACTATTAAATGAATGGATTTTCCTGGTTATATTCAAATGATTCCTACACATAGTAGCTGGATGATATTCAACATAATCGAACATACTGCTAGTTTGTTGTCTTCACTTTAGAAAAGTATTTTCCTTAAATAATTAGCTTGAAGGTGAGTGAGTGCTACGAATCCCTGTATCGATTGCTGTTGTTAGAAATTATCCCTAGTGATTTTGCTTTTCACTTAATATATAATGTGAAAAGTTGATAATACTTGTTTTGTTTTGATAACAGATTCATGCCTCAAACAGGTTATTAATTATATTGGAAGACTTGACCAAAATATAACAAAAATACACAGGCACAGACATTTCTAGCAAGTCACTATTCCCTTGAAATGATCTGCTTCATTCATTTTTCTGATCTCATAACAGATGGTTATCAAAGAGTCAAATAACACAGAAGCATTTACAATGAAGAGTAATAAATTCCTGTCTAAATCTTTTCATCTCCATCTCAATTCCACTTCCTCTCTCCTTAGGTCATTTTTTTTTCATCTTTTGTTTTTTAGTTCAATTGGTGATTACCTCCACATCTTGAAATAATATCATTATACCAATTACTACAGGTTGTTAACTTCAGATATTTCTTACTGCCCTCCTTATATACTAGGTAAGGGTTCCCTCCCCTACATAATTAATACTTTCTCATTCTAATAATATTGTTTTATAACTAATTTAATTAACTCTTTAAATTGAAAAGACATATTTAAAACTACATTTTTCCTACCATTGAACACAGTATATCTTGGCTCAGTATTTTGAAATATGAGAATTCCTATCAGGACAAGATGGAGGTTTATTACATTTTTTATAGTCTATTCTAACCCATGGATATGATGACTCTGAAATTTTAAAACTAATATAGAATACTTACATCATTATTCTGATATATTTTATAGAATTTTTTCTATGAAGTCTTCATCCTTTAGACTCACAGCAAAACTAAGTGGAAGGTATATAGATTTCTGATATATCCACCACCCTCATATTTAAAAGTCATCACCAAACACAAGGTCATCCAGATTTACTCCTGTTAACTTCTAAAAGTTTTATAAATTTTAGTTTTAACTAAATGTGATCCATTTTTAGTTCATTGTTTATAAATATTGTAAGGTCTGTGCCTAGACTCACTTTTGTTTGTCTGTTTGTTTTTGCATGTGAATGTTTAGTTGCTTGAGTATCAATTATTTAAAAGTTTATCTTTTCTCTACTATAATACCTTTGCTCCTGTATCAAAGATTAGTCAACTAGATTAAGTGGGTTTACTTCTGGGCTCTCTATTCAGTTCCACTGTTTTCTTTGTCTATTCTTCACCCTGTAACTTTATAAGTTTTGAGTTGGGTAGTATCAACCCTCCAATTTTCTCCTTCTTCAATATTGTGGTAGCTATTTTCAGTCTTTTTGATGTCTACAAAATAACTTGCTGGAATTTTTATAAGGATTGTACTGAATCTACAGAACAAGCTGGGAAGAACTGACATCTTGACAACATTGATTCTTCTTATCAATGAACATGGAATGAATCTCTCTCCATTCACTTAGTTCTTTTGTGATTTCACTCTTCAGAGTTTTGTAGTTTTACTCATAAAAGTGTTGTACGTATTTTGACAGAGTCATACCTAAGTGTTTCACTTAATGTAAACAATATTTGTTTTAATTTCAAATACCATTTTCTCATTGCTGGTATATAGGAAAGTAACTGGATTTTGTACATTAACCTTGTATTCTGCAATCTTCCTATAATTGCTTCCTAGTTCCAGAAAGTTTTTTGTTTGTTTATTTGTTTGGTTTTGATTCTTTGGAGTTTTCTAAATAGATGATCATGTCACCCTGGAAAGATAGCAGTTTTAGTTCCTCCTTCCCAAACTGCATACTTATTTCCTTTTCTTGTCTTATTGCATTAGCTAGGTCTGCAGTATGATGTTGAAAATGAATGATTACAGGGGACTTCCTTGCCTTTTTCCTGATCCTAATGGCAAAGTTTCTAGACTTCTATGATTAAGCATGGTGTTTGTTTTAGTTTTTGTTTTATAGATATACTGTATAAAGTTGAGGAAATATCCTTTATTCCTAGTTTACTGACAGTTTTTATCATGAATGAGTAGTGATTTTATGAAATGCTGAATTATCCATCTATTGGCATGGCCATTTGATTTTTATTCTTTAGCTTATTAATGTGATGGATTTCATCATTGATCTTGAAATGTTGAATCAGGCTTTAATACTTGTAATAAATCCCTTGGTTGTGGTACATATTTCTTTTTATAAAATTATACATTGCTAAATTTGATTCAATAATGTTTTGTTGAGTATTTTTCATGTATGTTCATGAGAAATATTGGTATGTCATTTCTTTCTTGTAATGTCTTTGGTTGTTTTGGGTACTAGAGTAATAATGTTTTCATGGAATGAATCAGGAAATATTTATTGTTTCCATCTTCTGAAAGAAATTATAGAGAATTTGGTATAATTTCTTCCTTATATATTTAGTAAAACTCACCAGTGATTCCACCTGGACATGATGCTTTCTCTTTAGAAGGTTTTGGATACTGTTATTTATCAATTTCTTTAATAGATATAGGGCTATCCAGATTTCTTTCATATTCCTTCTTCTGTGAATTTTGGCAAATTGTACCTTTAAAGGAATTGGTCCATTTTCAATTGGGATATCAAATTTGTGGGCACAGGACTGTTTATAGTATTCTATTATCCTTATAATATTCATAGGATCACTAGTGATGTGCCTTCCTTCATTTTGGTATTAGCAATTTATATTCTCATTCTTTATTTTTCTTAGTTGGCCAGTAATGTATCAATTTTATGAATCTTTTAAAAATACCACCTTTTGGTTTCATTGATTTTCTCTTTAAATTTTGTAGATTTCTGCTGTAGTTACTATTTCTTTTCTTCCATTTACTAGTGATTTAATGTTATTTTTCTAGTTTCCTAATGTACAATGTTTGGTGACTCATCTTTCATATTTCTTCCTTTCTAATATACACATTCAATTTATACATTTTTCTTTCTAAGTACTGCTTTTGCTGTATCTCACAAATTTTGGTAATTTGTATTTTCATTTTCATTTAGTTCAAAATATTTTTCTAAATTTCTCTTGCAATTTCTTCTTTGATCTATATGTTATTTAATAGTGTGTAATTTAATCTCCAAGTATTTTAGAATTTTCCAGGTATCTTTCTCAATCTTGATTTCTAACTTAATTCTATGATGGTCTGAGAGCATTGTATGATTTCTATTCTATTAAATGTTTTAAGTTGTGTCTTTGGTGCAGAACATGGTCTATCCTAGTGAATGTTCCATGTGAGTTTGAGAAGAATGTGGGTTCTGCTGTTGTTGGATAAGTAGTCTACAGATGTCCATTATGTCCAGTTGACTGACAGTGTTGTTGAATTCAATTACGTACCTACTGGTTTTCTGCCTGTTGGATCTGTCCATTTATGACAGCAAGGCATGTTAAAGTATTCAACTATAATAGTGGATTCATCTTTGTAACCTTGCAGTTCTACCAGGGTTGCCCCTTTGACACTCTGTTGTTACATAGATTTAAATTAAGTTCCATTATGTCTTCTAGCCTAGGCTAATTTCTCAACTCACATGAATGATTGATTACAACAATGGAAAAATCAAAGACTCTCCAACTTAAGGTGACAGAGGAAAGAATGTGTGACTGGAAAATTGAAAATTTAAGAAAATAAATATTGAAGGAAAGAAATAAAAAACATAACAGAGATCCAAAATCTGAGTAAAAATCCTGAACAAATCCCCAGGCTAACAACTAAACTATATATGTGCAAACATAACACAAGGGGGCTAACGAAAACATGCCCAGAATAGAGTCTAATCTTAAAAGAGAGGGACACCACATGAGGTTTGTAGGTTTCCTATACATCTTTTAAAGAAACTGAATGCATTCTCCAACCTATTCTCAAGAATCAGAACACTGAATCCTCACTGACTTCTGGCACCAAGATACAGAAAAGTGTAAGTCTTACAGAAGAGCTAAAAATTCCCAGAATCTAAAAATAAAATCTGCCTAAATCTTCAGCTGATTATCAAACCAAACAAACACAGCAAAGACCCTTTGGACCAGGATAAAAGAGCACCAGCTGGAGTCTGTCAATACTAAGCAGAAATAGCTGCTGTACTTTGTGGGAGAGCAGAGATTGCAGTTTAAAAACAAGCTGACTAACTAGATCAAAAACAATAACAAGTCTTCAGAATACAACCAAAATCCAGGGTTGACACAATCTATCATCTAAAATACCAAGTTTTTAAGCAAAATTTCTGTGGAGGAAGAGAAACAACAAAGTAGGACATATACTCAGAGAAAGGTGTATCAGTTAATAGAAACTGACTACAAGCAGTTGAATCTAACAGACTAAGACTTCAAAGTAACTACTGAAAAGAATGTCAAAGAATTAAAGAAAAATGTTTTCAAATGATTAAAGGATAAAATAGTCTTATGGTGAACATACAGGAAATACTAACAGATGAGTTCTAACTACAAAGTGGAAATTCTAAAATTGAAAAGAAGAAAATTTTAAGAAAGCTTTACAGATATGTGTGGGACAATATCAAGCAGTTCAACATACATGAACATTTAGTTACAGAAGATATGAGATGGGAGAAAAGAAGCAAAGTATTTGAACAAATAATGGTCCAAACCTTCCAAAAATAGACTGAAAATATTTGCTTATACATCCAAGAAACACACAGAAACATACATGATAAAAGGAGCATGTGTTTAAAATTAAAGTTATGGTAATTTAATATTGGGTTTATAAAATTAAAAGATACAATATATGCCAATAGTGGCTCTGAGTAAAATAAATAGAAATGCATTGTGGTGAGATTCCCATATTATACCTGGATTAGAATATTAATTCAAAATAGACTGTAACAAATAAGTTAAAGGCCTATACTGCAATATCCAAACCAAGCACTAAAAATAATGCAATGGTATATAGCTAAAAAAACCCCAATGGAGATATTAAAATGCAAAATTGTGGGCACCTGGTGGCTCAGTCAGTTAAGCCTCCAACTTTCGCTCAGGTCATGATCTCACACTTCATGGGTTTGAGTCCCACATTGGGGCTCTATGCTAATAGCCTAGGTAACAAAGCATGCTTCGGATTCTGTCTCCCTCTCTCTGCCTCTCCCCCACTAATGCTCTCATGCTCTCTCTCTCTCTCTCTCTCTCTCAAAAATAAAGAAACATTTGAAAAAAATTTAAACAAAAAACAAAATAAAATACAAAATTCTATTTATTTTTATTAACCCATAAAGGCAGAAAAGAAAAAAAAAATTTAAAAATGGATGAGGCAAATATAAAACAAATAGCAAATGACAGGCTGAAATACAACTATGTAAATAATTAAGTAACAATAAATGTAAATGGGCTAATATCTGTATTAAAAGACAACAACTGTCACACTGGATAAAAAGCATCATACAGCTAAAAGCCATGTAAAGAATATTATAAATATAAAAAGAAAAATAAGTTTAAAATAAAAGGATGGGAAAAGATTAATCATGAGCCAGTAAGGCTAAGAAAGCTCAAGTGTTATATAAGGGGGGAAAGCCTTCAAAAGAAGTAGTACTACATAGAGACTATGACTTGAGATATATATATTCATTATTTACATTTCATGAATACACATACACACAGACACATATATATGTGTGTATATGTATATACGTATATATACATATGCATGTATACATATACATATGCGTATATATACATATGCAGGTATATATATGCATATGTATGTATGTGTGTGTGTGTGAAGTCGCTAATTTTGTTTACATGAAAATATTTGTATTGCATAATTATTTTTATTCTAGGTTGACCTTTTTTTAGAACTTGGAACATGCCACTCCAATATCTCTGGCGTCCTTTTTTTTTTTCTGATAGAAGTCGTTCATTGTTCATACTGTTCCTCTAGATATATGTCATTTTTCACTGCTTTAGATTTCTTCTTTTTATTGTTGGCTTTTACAGTTTGTCTATAATGTACCTAAAGTGATGATTTTTACATAATACTTGGATTTTTATACAATAACATTTTGCTAAGTCAGTGGACTAAAGGTTGCTGATAGTAATAAAAGAAATAAAACAAAGCATATAGTGTAGACAAAGAAGAAGCAGATGAAGACTTTCTAGTGTAACGTTTTCATGTGAAATGCTTGTTCTTAAAAATGGAGTATGTGACATTTGATGTTTTGTTAAATCCATCATTGTGCTGAAGCTAGCTCATAAAACTGGTTTACCAGAAAAAATTTTAAGTATCTCATGGATTGTTACGCTTATTTTTTAAACCACTGGCAGATTAATTTGATAACTGGGGAATACTTATGACATGGAAATTGGCAAACACTACCAATCAGTTCTCCTCTCTCAGAGCCAGCTAAACATTTGCCAGCATACTGCTACTCAAACCTAAAAATGTAATTCATAGTATTACTGCAAAAGATGGCACTAGTTCCAGTAAAACCGGGCGCTCTCTCCCTCTCTCTCTCTCTCTCTCTCTCTATATATATATATATATATACATATATATACACATATATAACCAAGTTTCCTTTATATCAAATGCATGTAGAATTAACATAATAACCTATATTTTATTATTAATCAAAGTGAAATGGAATATGTATACTTTTACTATTTTTCTCAAATTTTTATATTAGTCATAAAAAATATAGACTATATAGTTTCAAAGTTAATAGAACCATTCTAGTAAATACTTAATGCAAGTAATCTAATACTAATATATTATTATTATATTACTAATAGTGCCAATCAGTATCCATAACCTACTATACAATCTAGGACACTTTAGACTTCCACAAAATAGTAGAAACATTTTATTAGAGTCCATCTGCTTCTTAATAAAGTAATAAAGTGGAAAAATAATTGTTACTTATAATTCAGAAATGTAGCAATTTCATGCATTTATACAAAGGTAAATCCATATAGTTTTCTTCTAAGTCCAACACATCATTTTTATAAAAGTTAGTTTCATGATACATAATTTAAGAAAATACTTTTTATCTCAGACCTTCAAATCAAAAGAAATTCACCATGGATAAAGAACAGGTTCCACTAAAAGGTGAGAATAACATTGACTGAGAATGCTGTATGACAAGCAATCTGTTATGCTCTTTCACTACCTGTATAGCAATTTTTTAAACATTGCAATTTTACTGCTTTGGAGAGACAAGGAATTGAGAGTCATACAGAATATATTTAGGTTTCAATATTAATTTATTTTAAGATGTACTATTTTGGCTAAATGAAGTAGATATAAATTGAGTAGAAATTTACTGACTAGTACCATAAAAAATATCTATAATTCAAATGCCTTAATTAGGAATATTATTTAGTCTTCAGAAGTAAAATAAAACAATTGAGTCAATAGTAATAGACCCCTGATTCACTGAAGGAGTCTTAGGGAAAAAAGAATCTAATAAAAGACACCATTTCTGACACAATAAGTTTCAGAAAGGTTACACAGTTTTTGATGGTAAAAGAAAGGACATGAGGAATAGCATAAGAGTCTAGCCAGAAATGGAGAATAATGCACTCGTCATATACTTCGTATTTAGACAAAAGTCTGAAACCACCCAAACCAGTCAGTATTTCTTAGGTAGGATCCTTGGCAGGGAAGAACTAAGGAAGACTTAATATAGTCTTTATCTCAAGAGGAGTTGAGAACATCTCAGCCACACCAACCTAGAAGACGACACTCAGGCCAAGAAACTACCATGCTTTTGGTGAGGGCCAACAGGTGGTTAGTCCCAACTCTGTCTACATACAACACTCTATAAATACATCTCTTTCCTTTCTTTTTTTATCTAAACACATAAGGTAAGTTAAAATAAGATCTTCCCAAAACCTTAAAATTTACATCTAATGATTAAAGACTCCTTAGAGTCATAACTTCTGGAACATTACTCACAACCATTCTGAATTAACTTGCCAAGGTAATACTCCAAATAAAGAGCAAGACCAGGGGGGTATGGAACCCACGGCAGCCTAACTCTAAAGGTCATGTTCTAACATTCCCTGATGAACCTCAACAGCACAGAAAATTATAATGACATTATTTAGATAAGGAGCAAATGCCTTACTTTCTCCTGCCATCCCACTGATATGTCATGAAATGCTCGCTTTTCACGTTCACTTGATTTTATATCTTGCAGTGTTACATGCAATTTCTTTTAAAATATGTAGCATTCACTCAAGTTATTAACTATGGTTAAACTCCACAAGGGAGCATTTCTTCTGCATCCATGGCTCCTTTTGAACTAGATGTTAGTCTTGAGCAGAGGAAAGGGCAGAGAGTAATTTCCCTATGTGACTGAACTGAAATATCAAGATTCATGTATGGGCAAAGATACAGAAAAGCTAGAATTGAGATAACAAGATGATAAATATCTCTATTACCTGATAAGTATCTTTACTAATAACTTCAAAGTACTAAAACTTCTATATATTAGATGTTAGAGAAGAATCGCAAATCTTTTAAAATTAATCACTCATCACTTTATGAAAAATTAAATACTGTAGGTATGCATCATAAAGTTATGCATTCCAGTATTATATGCTGAATGCTTGTTGCAAAGAATGGAAAAGAAAGGAAATGCAAACTAGTGCAAAAATGGCAAGAAAAGTCATGGCATTATTAAAAATACCTAATGGTATTTCATTCTCCTAGATTTTAGGATAATGGAATTTTATAGTAAATCTTTAGCCATACCTAGTATACTTAATTCACATCTTAAATTTAAATTCTACATTTGTGCCTATGGGACTGATGAGTCTCATTGACATTCAGCACCACTCTCATCTTGGCTACAAAAACACAGTATTATTAAAGATAAAATGCAAAAGTCATATTCAAGAAAATGATTTATTCTATTGAATAGACTTTGGATAAATAGAAATCCATAACCCTTGAGATTCTAGGATGTGAAAAGTTTTTCTAATTGCTTATTTGCCTTTTGTTTAGAATGAAATGTTCAGAAGTGATCATAGACACTTAATTGACTACTAAAAGTATCATAGTACTATTTCCTTTCCAGAACTTACAAATGGCTGAGAGAAGCAGAAGACTACTCATTAGAGATTACCCTGGAAGGTAGGAAAAGCTACCCTCCTGTCCTCCCTAAGATAAGAAACGTTCATTATACTGCCATTCTACACTAGAATGAGCATGATATGTTAATTTAAAAACATACTAATACTATTTTCCTATTATATTTTAAGCTGATAAATCTGGTAAACATCTAACATTTACTGACTTCCTATTATGAATGAGAGCCAGAACCAGTGCACAGTCTGAGGAATCAGAAATGAGCAAGAGAGGATCCCTGCCTTAGTAGAGAAAGCAATCTACTAGGATAGAGATCCTATAATAATGATAACAATACTGTTAATATCATATGCTTAAGATGTGTAATGCATTATGCGAAAGTACTTTACATGCATTAACTCCCTGAATCCTGTATGCAATAAGTACCGTCATTATTATAAGTATCCCAGTTTACAGATGAAGAAGAGGAAGCTTAGAAAGGTTAAGGTTACCCAGATAGTAAAGGGCAGACTATAAAATCAAACCCAGTCCTGTCTGAATTCAAGACTATCAATCATGCTTGTTGCCCAGCCAAACAAAGAAATGCTAAGAATCCTGTGTATACCTAGTTCGGGATGCTTATCCCAACTGGGATTCAGGAAAGGTTTCCTGAAGATGGGGCTTAAATTAAATTAAGTCAAGTGAAGGAAAAACAAAGACTTTCCAGAAGTAAGAAAAGAAAGAGCAAGAAGGTAGAAGTATGACATAATCCCAGTAATGTCTCACTACATCATGAATGATGAGGCTACTAGTGAGCAATGGGGTAAGTCAGGGAATAGTTTGTGTCCTGTGCTATATAGCTTGGACTATGCTCTGGAAGCCTTTAAAAGATTTCCAGCTTAAGATAAATAACAGATTTAGATTTGCATTAAGAGGGATCAACTAGATAGCTGTGTGAATAGTGATTTTAAGTAAGTAAAACTAAAAGGATAAGAGATAATCAGTACCGAATTGAAGCAGGAAGAGAAGACAATGTTAACTTTCATGTTTGCAATCTCATACATGGTAAGTGCTAAGAACTTGTTAAAAGATTACAACTCCTCGCTAAACAACTTCACCCTTAATAAATAGCTCATTAATTTAAACATACAACATTTGCTGCTTCTGAGCAGATATTTACCTAAGTCCAATATAGAGAACTGATACTCTTTCAAATGGATGGAAATATGAGATTTTTCTTCCATTAACTTTCAAGACTGTAGAGAAAAGCAAAAGCCTAGAAACCCAATGCCTACTCGGTTATCTCAGTGTTAGTCCCTGCCTCCCTGGCAAGAAACAAAGCTCATAAGTTTATAAGCATAGGGATACTAGATGAATGACTAACCACATCAAAAAAATTACAAACTTAAAGTTCTAAATAAATGCTAATATTTTACCACAGTCTGTATATTAAATATTTATACTCACCACCTCTTCTTTGATCCTCCTTGGTACATCTTAAAAGAATAGTGGAAAAAGTAACTGGAAAATTTGTTTAATCAATGTGGGAATCCTATAAGATGTGGGCTTCAAATTGTAATACAAAAATACAGTAGCTGGAGAGCATGCTTTTAGGTTGAATTTCTAAACCCGCTGAGTTATTAAGACGTGTACAATTTAGATTCTATCCAAGTTAAATGAAACTTGTGAAAAGAAGCTAAGCTTTCACACATATAATTCTTATTTTCTTTTAATCAACAACAGCAACATTTTTATTAGCTACCAAAATAGCAACAATGAATTCTAATTATTTCATTTTGAAATCACCAGCTTAGCTTGGTTAACAAAGGATATCTTCTTTTTGGACCTCTTTTATGTTAATGAAAATTAAAATTATTATAAATTACTTAATTTACAAAATATAATTGACTTAACTTAAACATTGATATAAACAAAGTATGGGCTACTTTACCTAGGCTCATATTCCTTTTAACATAAAACCTAATTATGAAAATCGTATCATTTTCAGATAAATAATTGTAAAATGTACATGTTTCTGTACATCTTGAATTATTTCTGTTTTCTATACAATCTCTCAGGAGTTCAGCTGGGTCAGGACAAAGAGAGTTGAGCCATCAGGTGGAAGAGGAGCCAATGAAAGCAATAAACCATAAGTGAGCTAAGCCTTTACTCACTGTAATGAATAAACAAAAGTCTAAAACTAAAACCTGAAGGGGGCATCTGGGTGGCTCAGTAGGTTAAGAGTCTTAACCTACTTGACTCTTGAAGCCAGCTCAGGTCATGATCTAGTGATTTCATGAGTTCAAGCCCGATACTGAGTGTGCAGCCTGCTTGGGATTCTCTCTCTCTTTCTCTCTCTGTCCCTTCCCCACTCATGCTGTCTCTGTCTCTCTGAAAACAAATAAATAAAACTTAAAAAAATTTTTTTAATCTAAAACCTGAAGAAACACTGATCACACTATTCCCCCACAGATCAGACACACTGGTGAAGGATCAAGTGGATCAATAAAGATGTGGGGGGTTTGCCTCACTGTTGAAGGAGCCCAGAATGAAAAGCTAAGGCAATTTTACAGGCTGGAAGGGGCACAGGGAGAAGGGCTAGGAGTGAGAAAGTACTAGGTACTGAGTCAGAATGGAGAAAGGTGTTTTTAAGGTTCCTCTCTTCCCCCTTAGGGAAACCTCGGGAGATGCTTGAAGATGACCTCCTCTCCAAGGCCTCAGATAAAAAGACCTAGGAATGAGGCACCTGTGCTAGAAATAAACTATATGAAAGAGCATGACCAGCCAGCAGGGCCCGAGGCCTTCATTACAACTCCCTTCAGAGATTACAATGACTATGTACCAAATCTGATGTCTGAAATGCAGTGTTCCTCTGAGGCCTGTGAGGTAAAGACTTCAGAATTGTTTATGGTCAGGGTTGAAAATTACCCATATCTTTCTACTAAAATTTAATGTGGAAAAGCGCCACATCAAATAAAACATCTGCCAGTTTAATACTTCTAGATGGCTTACAAAATGGATCACTTTCTACAAATTGACTTTAAAACATCAGTATATTGGGGCACCTAGATGTCTCAGTCTATTCAGCATCTGATTCTTAATTTTGGCTCAGATCATGATCCCAGAGTTGTGGGATGGAGCCCTGTGTCTGTCTCCATGCTTAGCATGGAGACTGCTTAAGATTCTCTCTCTCTGGCCCCCTCCCCTACTTGCACTCTCTCATGCTCTAAAAATAAAATAAAAAAATAATAAAATAATAAAATAAAATAAAATAAAATAAAATAAAATAAAATAAAATAAAATAAAATAAAATAAAATAAAACATCAATAAATTGGCAACCCCATGGACATATGGCATGTAAGCGAAACACCTATCTATTTGATGAACTGATTTCTTTTATTCCCCAGCTAGGATGCTATCTTCTTGCGTGTGAAAATTACTTCTTCAATGGTCCATTTACAATATTCTCACTACCCAAATTCAGGTGCAGAATGAATAACCATCAAGAGACTTAGTGAGGTATCAGTGGACATCTACTTATTAGAATCAGATATCCTCTTCTGCCCTCTTCTCTTACTATGGATATATTAAGAACACAAATAAATGTAACCATCAATTTCCAAAAGTAGCAATATAAAAAAGCAAGAATCAAGAACTTGAAGAGCCATAAAATAAAAACAATATTTTCTTTTTAACAAATACCTCATAGAGAGTTATGTGGAAAGACTGCATAGAGGTTGGTAGATGGAACTAAATTTCAAAGTCCAAAATTCACTAGCTAAAGATTTGTATTAACTAAAGATCTGAATTAGAAAAACAAAACAAAACAAAAAAGCAGATAAATATCATCTGCAAGTACTCAAAGGTGAAAGCTATAGGCAGTTGGATTCAGTGACAGAAGCAAAAAGGAAATCAGGGTGATTAAATATATGAGGAAAAAAATTATTTACAAATACACGTAGAACAGGAATAAGGGTATGCCGAGAAATTCGAGTGGCAAGGTCAAGAAGATAGGAAAAAACAAATGTCCCTATAACACACCATGAAAGGAGATATTTCCTTCAACTCCTAACTTGTTCAGCAGGTAGTACTTCTAAAAGTACTCACCTTCTAAAAGTCACACCATTCCCAGGAAATGCACATTCAATTTTTCTGTTCCAACCATTTCAGAAATTCTTTCATATATACTTATTAAATAAATACAAAGCAAAATCTAAATGTCACCTATAACTGTTCCAAAAAAAGATTAAAAAATACTCAGTAGGGATAGTACAGCCAATTATTTTAGAAAAGTTGTTCATTAAAAATCTAAAAATAAAAATGCCCCAGAAAAGTTATGTAAGATTTGTATAAGAAATTTTCCTTTTATTTTTTCTTCAGTTCTAATACAAATCTTTATATAGTTAACTGTTTAAAAATTGTACAAGCAATGGTGATGAACACCTTTATTTCTCCCTTACTAAATACCATAAACTGTGCAAGGTATATTCCTACATCACCCTATTTAAGAGTACTTACTTGAAAACTATTAGGAGACTATGCTTCTCAACTCCCGAAACTGAGACATGATATTTTGCAGTTCATGATTCATAACTGCTATAGGCAATTTTCTTTGGTGATAAATGCTCATACTTATGACCTGCTTAAATCACAACTTATTTTTTTGGCTGTGTTTAACTCTGTTACTCCCTGTGGTTTTAACAAAATGATGCAAGACTACATAATTTAGTTAATCTAAATTCATGACCAGTTAGTTCAATTTCAACTAATTTATTGTTTACACATTCCTGACTATTTTACATTTGACTACTAAGAAATTATGGGTTAAATGCATCCAAAATAAGAGTGGTGATTTAGTGAATAAGGAATGAACAGTTCACCATTCTGGGAGCATATATAAATACAGAGGTTTTTTTACACATTAGTTAATTGATTCAGATCCCAAAACCTGTTTGTGAAGTTAAAAAATACTTA
This sequence comes from Panthera onca, assembly GCF_046562875.1. NCBI lineage: Eukaryota > Metazoa > Chordata > Mammalia > Carnivora > Felidae > Panthera > Panthera onca. Next base: position 136,723,474 of record NC_138340.1, on the reverse strand, counting down.
TCCTAAGCCATTTGAATTTAATTTTTCACTTGTGTGTGTTTTAACTATAGTTTGCAACCCAGATCTATTTCCCTTTACTCCCTCAGTATTTTTGCTGTAATAAAAATGAGTCACTCATAATTTTTAAAAAATGTTTATTTATTTATTTTGAAAGAGAGATAAAGAGCAAGCAGGGGAGGGGCAGAGAGAGAGAAAAAGAATCTCGAGCAAGCTCCATGCTGTCAGCACAGAGAGCCCCCTGACATGGGGCTCAATCCCACAAACCAAGAGATCATGACCTGAGCCAGAATTATAGACACTTAACTGACTAAGCCACCCAGGTGTCCCAGGGTCTTTCATAATTTTATGTTTTCTTGTTGTTGTTTGCCTTTTGGAAGGAATACACGTTTCCTGATGATGAGAAAAGTAAATCAGAAACCATAACTTATAAATCTTACTTTTAACTGAGTTACTTATATGATGTATATATTAAAAATTGGGACGCATGGTAGGCTCAGTTAAGCATCTGACTTCGGCTCAGATTATGATATTTCAGTTCGTGGGTTTGAGCCCCACATTGGGCTCTGTGCTGACAGCTCAGAGCCTGGAGCCTGCTTTGGATTCTGTATCTCCTTCTCTCTCTATCCCTCCCCTGCTTGCTCTCAAAAATAAACAATAAAAATTTTTTAAAAAATAAAATACATCACCTAATTTCTTTTTTATCTGTTTATTTACATATGGATAACAATGTCTTACAATAATGTTAGGTAGGGAACATGTATTTCCTTTGTAATTTTACCACAGATATTTGTTCCAAATAAATTCCACCTAAACTGGTTATCAAGCAAGAAGAAAAAATAATAATCTTGAATCCACATAATAAAAGAAAATGGCTTTCAAGGTAGGCAGCACATAAAAACCAAAATTAACTACATGATTCACATTTTTCAGGAGACAGGTCATTTCTATCTCCCAGGTTCCACATTTTAGCATCAGACGTCCATTTTATACCAACAGTTTATAATGTAAATCTTCCCTCAATTAGATCAAAAAAGTGTAGAATGTGTCTCACAATTCCCCCTTAAGGTTACAACTTAGAAGAACCCTTTGGCCTCAGTTCCTAAAAAGATTTGTCAGTAAAAAGTGCACCCAAATAGATAAACCAATTAATCACAAACATAAAGAAACTCAATTTATAATAATACAATAATAGTAAGGGACCTTAACACCTCACTTATAGCAATAGACAGGGCATCTAGCAGAAAATCAACAAGGAAACAACGGCATTGAATGCTACACTGGACAGGATAGAACTAATAGATATATTCAGAACACTGCATCCTAAAACAGCAGAATACACATTCTTCTTGAGTGTACATGGAACATTCTCCACAATAGATCACATACTGGGTCACAAATCAGCACTCAACAAGTACAAAAAGACTCATTACATACCATGCATATTTTCAGACCACAATGTTATGGAACTTGAAATCAACCAAAAGAAAGTATTTGGAAAGATAACAAATACTTGGAGATTAAAGAACATTCTACTAAAGAATGAATAGGTTACCCAAGAAATTAAAGAGGAAATTAAAAAGTACATGGAAGCCAGTGAAAACATGAAAACATGAAAGTCCAAAACCTTTGGGATGCAGCAAAGACAGTCATAAGACAAAAATATATAGCCATCCAGGTCTTCCTAAAGAAGGAAGAAATGTCTCAAAATATACAACCTATCCTTACACCTAAAGGGACTGGAAAAAAGAATGGCAAATAAAACCCAAAAACAGCAAAAGAAGGGAAATAATAGAGATTGGACCAGAAATCAAAGTTGTAAGAATCAAAAAATCTGGAGAACAGATCAATGAAAGCAGGAGCTGATTCTTTGAAAGAATTAACAAAATTGATAAACCCCTAGCCAGACTGATCAAGAAGAAAAAGGAAAGGACCCAAATAAATAAAATCACCAATGAAAGAGGAGAAATCACAACCAACACCTCAGAAATACAAACAATAATAAGAGAATACTATGAACAATTGCATGCCAAGAAGTTTGGCAAACTGAAAGAAATGGATATATTCCTAGAAACATATAAATTACCAAAACTGAAAGAAATAGGAAATTTTAATACACCCATAACCAGTAAAGAAACTGAATCCATAATAAAAAATCTCCCAACAATTAAGTTTAGGTCCAGATGGCTTCCTAGGGGAATTCTACCAAACATTTAAAGAGTTAATACCTATTCTGTTGAAGCTATTCCAAAAAACATAAATGGAAGGAAACCTTCCAAACTCATTCAATGAGGCCAGCATTATCTTGTTTCTAAATCCAGACAAACACCCCACTAAAAAGAAGAATTACAGACCAATTTCCCTGATGAACATAGATGCAAAAATTCTCAACAAAATACCTGCAAATCAAATCCAACAATACATTAAAAGAATTATTCACCATGATCAAGTGTGATATTCCTGGGATACAGGGCTGGTTCAATATCCACAAATCAATCAATGTGATACATCACATTAATAAAAGAAAGGATAAGAAAGAACCACATGTTCCTCTCAAAAAATGCAGAAATGAAAAAATGCATTAAAAGCATTTGACAAAATACAGCATGGTTTTTGATAAAAACCCTCAAGAAAGTAGGGATAGAAGGAACATACCTCAAGATCATAAAGGCTATTTATGAAAGACCCACAGCTAAGAACATCCTCTATGGAGAAAAACTAAGCTTTTCTCCTAAAGTCAGGAAAAGACAGGGATGTCCAACTCTCACCACTGTTGTTCAACGTAGTACTAGAATTCCTAGTCTCAGCAATCAGACAACAAAAAGAAATAAGCATCCAAATCAGCAAGGAAGAAGGCAAACTCTCACTCATGGATGACATGATACTCTATGTGGAAAATGCAAAAGACTCCACCAAAAAACTGTTAGAACTGATACATGAATCCAGCAAAGTTGCAGGATATAAAATCAAGGTACAGAAATCAGTTGTATTTCTATGCACCAACAATGAAGCAGCAGAAAGTGAAATCAACGAATCAATCCCATTTATAATTACACCAAAACCATAAAATACCTAGGAATAAACCTAACCAAAGAGGTAAAACGATCTATATCCTGAAAACTATAGAAAGCTTATAAAAGAAACCGAAGAAGACACAAAGAAATGGAAAACCATTCCATGCTCATGGACTGGAAGAACAAATATTTTTAAAATGTCTACACTACCCAAAGCAATCTACACATTCAATGCAATCTCTATCAAAATAACACCAGCATTTTTCACAGAGCTAGAATAAACAATTCTAAGATTTGTATGGAACCAGAGAAGACTCCAAATAGCCAAAGCCATGTTGAAAAAGAAAATCAATGCTGGAGGCATCACACTTCCAGACTTCGAGCTATATTACAAAGCTGTAATCATCAAGAGAGTACGGTACTGGGAAGAAAAACAAACACATAGATGAATGGAACAGAACAGAGAACCCAGAAATGGACCTACAAATGTATAGCCAATGTAGTCTTTAACAAAGCAGGAAAGAATATCCATTGGGAAAAAAAAAAAAAAGATAATCTCTTCAGCAAATCGTGCTGGGAAGACTGGACAATGACATGCAGAAGAATGAACCTGGACCACTTTCTTACACCATACACAAAAATAAACTCAAAATGGATGAAAGACCTAAATGTAGGACAGGAAACCATCAATATCCTAGAGGAGAAAACAGGCAACAAACTCTTTGTCCTCAGACGCAGCAACTTCTTTACTAGACATGTCTCCAGAGGCAATGGAAACAAAAACAAAAATGAACTCTTGGGACCTCATCAAGATAAAAAGCTTCTGAACAGTGAAGGAAATAATCAACAAAACTTAAACATAGTCTGGAATGGGAGAAGATATTTGCAAATGACATACCAAAAAAAGGGTTAGTATACAAAATCTATACAGAGCTTATCAAACTCAACACCCAAAATACAAATAATCCACTGAAGAAATGGGCAAAAGACATGAACAGACACTTTTCCAAAGAAGACATCCAGATGGCTGATAGACACAGGAAAACATGCTTAACATCACTCATAATCAGGGAGATACAAATCAAAACTACAATGGCTGATTTCAGAATGGGTAAAAATTAACAACTCAAGAAACACCAGGTATTGGCAAAGATGCAAAAACAGGGAACCCCCTTGCATTGCTGGTGGGAATGCAAACTGCTGCAGCCACTCTGAAGAACAGTATGGAGGTTCCTCAAAAAATTAAAAAATAGAACTATACTATGACCCAGCAAATGCACTACTAGGTATTTATCCAAAGGATACAAAAATGCTGATTCAAAGGGGCACATGCAACCCAGTGTTTACAGCAGCCCTATCAACAATAGCCAAATTGTGGAAAGAGCCCAAATGTCCATCAACTGACGAATGGATAAAGAAGTTGTGGTATATACATACAATGGAATATTACTCAACGATGGAAAAGAATGAAACCTTGCCATTTGCAACAATGTGGATGGAACTAGAATGTATAAGCTAAGCAAAATAAGTCAGACAAAGACAAATACATGATTTCACTCACATGTGTAATTTAGGAAACAAAATAGATGAACACAGTGGAAAGGAAAGAAAAATAAGATAAAAACAGAGATGGAGGCACACCATAAGAGACTCTTACATACAGTGAACAAACTAAGGATTGTTGGAGGGGAGGTGGATGAAGGGATGGGCTAAATGAATGATGGGTACTTTTTGGGATGAGCATTGAGTATTATATGTAAGTGATGAATCACTAAACACTACTCCTGAAGTCATTATTATACTATATGGTAACTAACTTGGATTTAAATAAAATTTTTTAAAAAGATAGAAAAAAAAGGGATTTGAGGATTAGTTCAAGGTTTACTGAATGTAGTGGATTTCACTTTCAATGTAATTTGAATAGCAATTAAAGGTGGTATCTTCTACTTCTGCTTTGTCTTTTTTTGTTGTTGTTTTGGGTGTTTTTGTTTGTTTTTGCTTTTTGTTTGTTTTTAGAAATTCACTGATAAACCTCTTTGAGTGTGGCAGGCTACTGTTCCATCAGTACCTCCATTATAGCCCAAGCTATAGTTTGAAAAAAAGAGTAAAACAAAGGGAAAGCTAAAATGCTCTATGTAATTAAGAGGAGAAATCTTGAATTTCTGGAAATAACCCAAGAAGGAGGATATATAGAACTTCACTGAACAAAAAAAAGTCCCTGCAAAAATGGTAAGAAGAGGGGCGCCTGGGTGGCTCAGTCAGTTAAGCGTCAGACTTCAGCTCAGGTCATGATCTTGTGGTTCATGAGTTAGAGCCCTGCATTGGGCTCTGTGCTGACAGGTCAGAGCTCAGAGCCTAGAGCCTGTTTCAGATTCTGTGTCTCCATCTCTCTCTCTGCCCCTCCCCCACTCATGCTCTGTCTCTCAAGAATGAATAAATGTTAAAAAAAAAAAAAAAGAATTAAAAAAAAAGGTAAGATGAAAGGAATATTCAAAGAGACAAGACAAATACACTCGGTTGGGTAAAGAAAACTGCTAACACAGTGGATAAAGACTGATTTGGAAATTGCATTCTAGCTCTCTTTTATCTCCAAAACTTCAATAAAAATGCTGCCAGTCGTGATACCCCTGGAGAATAAACTGTAGAAAGTAAGAGTGCATTGGGATATAATTATCCATTGGTGCAGAGGCACTAACAATCTTTTGTTCTGCACAACTTTTCAAAGGTATTTGTATAATATATAATACAAATTTGTATAATTTGAAATATGAACGAGTATCTTCTTCCACAGGAGAGAGCTACTTTATTTGCTAATAAAAATAGTGCCAACCTCTGGGACAAATGTGTATGTTTTCTTAGAGCCCACTGGCAAAGACTGGGACTTCCTAAACTCAGGGCTCCTTTCCTTTAATGCACCCTACTTACCATGAGAGTAACTGGGGCTTAGGGAACTGACATAAGAAAATGGTGATACTCTGGTCACTTATATTACTGTGAATAATAAACTAGCATTAGTTTCTGATCCAGGAATCACATATATTCTACCAGCATCCATGAAACTGCCACAAGCTGACTTGTTAGCTTGCAAGTAGAATAAAATCTAAGATTTTTCACAGTCCTTATAAAAGGGTGATGTCCAGCATGAGATGACAGTGACCAATGAGAAATGACAGCAAGTGGCAAGTGCTCAAAATAACACATAAGAAAAGGAAGCAAACATTGGCTGATCTACATTAAATGTAACCTCCTTTCTAGGTTACCCAAAAATAAAAGATATTAGGGGGAAAAAAAAGAATGTCTCCTTGTAAGGAGTATGAGTATCAATACAGCATTTGGATATTTTTTAAAAGGGTGGCCTTAGGGGTGCCTGGGTGGCTCAGTCAGTTAGGCAATCCACTTGGACTCAGGTCATGTTCTCAGGGTTCACAAGTTTGATCCCTGCATCAACTGTGTTGACAGCTCAGAGCTGGAGCCTTCTTTGGAATATGAGTCTCCCTCTCTCTCTGCCCCTCTCCCACTCATACTCTGTCTCTCTCTCTCTCTCTCAAAAATAAATTAAAAAAAATTTTCTTAAGGGTGGCCTGAATAAATTAGAGGACTAAGAGATACTGGGAAAACCAATTTTATATCTTTCAGCTCAACTTGATGATTTATTTTTCAAGCAGCCATGACTGTTTCAAAGATCCACATGGCTGCAAGAAATTATTTTGGCAGAAAACCTTTTTTTGTGACAGAGTATATTGTTTTAAACAAATCATAGCCATATACTGTTAGTTGAACATAACATTTATGCATATTAATATACATGTTCCATTTGTCATATTTCTTTGTTTAATAGATTATTATTCTCCAAAATAAACCTTGGGACATTATTGTAGATGACACATTAATGATTCCTAAGAACAATTATAGTGTTATAATAATTGATCATTTTTTTCTAATTTTAGAAGTTTGGAATTTATAGTGAATTAAAAAAGGGAGTGAAGTAATATTTACTTTTGGCACCCTCTCATAAAGAGTAATTAAGAGGGGTGCCTGGGTGGCTCAGTAGATTGAGCATCTGACTTCAGCTCAGGTCATGGTCTTACAGTTCATGAGTTGTAACCCCGCATCAGGCTCTGTGCTGACAGCTCGGAGCCTGGAGTCTGGAGTCTGCTTCAGATTCTATGTCTCCCCCTCTCTCTGCCCCTCCCCTCCTCATGCTCTGTCTCCGTCCCTCTCTCTTTCTCGCAAAAATAAACATTAAAAAAATTTAAAAAGAGTAAGAAATTAGCAAAGAAATAGGAAATAACAAATTTCCTTCCTTCCAAAACAAGTACCAAACATTAAAGAGATATTATGGGTGTTGCAAATTCAAAAATGCACCTGTAGTGGAAACTGAAGCCTGACTGCATAGATTGGTAGTTAAATATACTGTTTCATGAATCACTTCTATCTAGTAATAAATATGGAGAATTTATTTTATTAAGTCAATCTAAGTAAGTATATGCATTTGCTTCTAATTTTTTTTTTTTTTATTTTTGGAATTCAGTGTGTCCATTCACTCAGACCAAAGTTCTACCAAATCTGAGGCATTTTTATTTTTATTTTTTTTATTTTTTTAACATTTTATTTTTTATTGAGAGAGAGAGAGCATGAGGACAGGAGGGGCAGAGAGAGGTGGAGACACAGAATCCAAAGCAGGCTCCAGACTCGGAGCTGTCAGCACAGAGCCCGAGGCAAGGCTTGAACTCAGGAACTGTGAGATCATGCCCCTGGCCAAAGTCCATCGCCCAACCCAACCAACTAAGCCACCCAGGCACCCCTGAGGCATTTTCATTTTTAGTGAAATGATCAATGTCCACTCCCACCTCTTGCTTTTCAAATGAAATCTACGGTAATAGCAGATCTAGAAATCAAGAAAACAGTATCAACTATCAACTATTTAGCTCTCTGAGAATATTTCATTTCTGGTTTAGTCAATCAAAAAATTCACCCATTAATACACTCCTTTGTTACCACATGAGTGTCACTATAGAAGCTTCTGCACATTTTGTTCAGGTTATCTAATTGTCACATAAAACTTGATGCGATGGAAGCAGAAGGGTTGTTTCCTGTTTTCAGTTACTTTCTATGAACACAGTCCTTTCTCTGTGAACTTGATTAAAACAGAATAAATAAGTCTTACTAATGAGCTCTTTTTTATTCTCTCCAGGAAATCAGAGGGGTAAAGAGTTCATTGATTGGTGGTCTTTTAATGATTTTTGCTAGGGGTATCAGAATGAAAAGGTGATCACCCCATACTTGAAGCCTGAACCAAAGTTATTTCTTATCATTTGTGCCACGTAGCCAGGGTTTCCCATGCCCCTCCCCTCCTGTCACATAGAGAAAATAACCACATTAATCCCGTACACTGGAATAACCAACAAGTCTGTGACTGACCTGTTTGCAGCACAACAGTGTACCCTCAATCACCCAATGGGTGGGAAGCTCTGAGGAGGCCATTCTATTCTAAGCTCTAGGGAACACATTGCTTTTTATATACGCATTTTCTGGACACTTCCTTAAATCTCTTAAAGAAACCAATCTAAAAGAAAAGAGGGCATTATTCCTTCTTTAAATTTCAGCATTTACTTACTTAATGACATTCATTACCTGGAAAACCATAAATTGTATGCAAAAAATATGAATACCTTACTATATATTCTTTACCTTAGTATGCATTTTCTCCACTCTTTTAACTTGCTTTCTTCCATCACACTGGGTAAATATTGGTTGCACACACATACATAAGCACTGTGAAAGGCATTAATGTACGAGAACATTTTTTTAATGCAGGATGAATTACCAAATCCATTGCAGTATTACAAATTTTGTGTAATAATAATAAAAACTCTAAATCAACCTTGCATTAAAATCATGAATCCTGATGAATACCTCACCAACATAGGCATGACCCCAAAAGGGTTATAAAATGCTGTTCTGAGCCAACAGCCAGGTAATTTAATTCATCCTGTCTTTATTGTAAGCTTAGTTCCAAACTTCTTTATATTTCCTTTAGAAAACAGAAGAAACAGAAAAAATTTCCTTCAACCACTGTGAGATTCCACAGAAGCTGGCCAGTATGCAACTCACCAAATTTACTTGTTTCTTCTAATTATAATTCTAGCATACATATACAATTATAATACACAAATATCATATATATATATATATATATATATATATAATTCTAATTATATCTTCTCATTTTCTCTTCATGACAGCTTTTTTTTTATGTTTATTTATTTTGAGAGAGAGAGAGAGTGGGGGAAGGACGGAGAGAGAAAAGAATCCCAAGCAGGTTCCGCAATGTCAGTTCAGAGCCCGACATGGGGCTCCATCTCACGAACCGTGAGACCATGACCTGAGCCCAAATCAAGAGGTGGATGCTTAACCAACTGAGTCACCCAGGCACCCACCCCTTCATGACAACTTTTTAAGGAGTGGAACAGTGAAAGGAAAAAAGGGGTGGAACTGTGGCTGAGGGAGAGAGATGGAGATGGACATGAAGGTATTGAGGGACATAACAAAATTAGAATGAAACACATGAAATATTCTAAGATATTCATATGATAGCATTAATATTTATGGAAATGCTATTTAGTTGTATAATATCTTAAATATTTTTATAATGATCTATTCTCTAATAGATAAATTCTGCTTAGTATAAATTAATGCTTTCTTTTAGATAAATATATATGAGGAAGAATAATATATTCAATATATTCATGAAGACTATATTGGAGAGAATTCTCTATATCCAAAAATATGCTCCTTTCCTCTTCAATCTCCCTCTTTCTTTGTCCCTAGGTCTCCAGCTACTGCCCCATGGCTGGAAGTCAGAAACACATTAAATGTTTCTTTAAAAGATACTATGAAGTCAAAAGGAAAACTGGTCAACCAAAGTTAATGTATTCAAAAACAACAAGTAAACTGGTCATTGAGTGAATTGGCTTTTGGCTAAGTGACTTAGAGCCCAGTTCTGTTTCAGCCTGGCTCTTCTAAAAGAATAATGGCCAAATTTCATTTGGAAAGGTCTGAAACTCAGCCATGGTGGTCTACATAGAAAACAGTACTTTCATAATATGGCTATTGTTAATGCTTCTATAATGCACATGCCCCTTCATATCAGTATTTTTGTATTCTTTGGATAAATACCTAGTAGTGCAATTGCTTCACTGTATCGTAGTTCTATTTTAACCTTTTGAGGAACCTCCATATTGTTTTCCAGAGTGGCTGCACCAATCTGCATTCCCACCAACAGTGTAAGAGAGTTTTTTCTCAGCATTCTTGCCAACGTCTCTTGTTTCCTGTATTGTTAATCTTAGCCATTCTGAATGGTATGATGTGGTATCTCATTGTAGCTTCGGTTTGTATTTCCCTGATGACGAGTGATGTTGAGCATCTTTTTATGTATGTGTTAGCCATTTATAGATGTTCTTTGGAAAAAATGTCTATTCATGTTTTCTGCCCATTTTTAACTGGATTATTTATTTTTTGGGTTTGGAGCTGAATAAAGAAGATGTGGTATACATACACAAAAGGATACTGTTCCATCATCAAAAAGAATGAAATCTCGCCATTCGCAACAACGTGGATGGAGCTAGTGTACATTATGCTAAGCAAAGTCAGTCAGAGAAAGATAACACATGATTTCACTCATATGTGGAATTTACAAAACAAAACAGGTGAACATAGGGGAAAGAAAAAAGAGAGAGAGAGGGAGACAAACTATAGGAGGCTCTTAACGACAGACAACAAACTGAGAGTTGATGGAGGGAGGTGAGTGGGGGATGGACTAAATGAGTGATGGGTATTAAGGAGGACACTTCTGATGAGCACTGAGTTTTATATGTAAGTGATGAGTCACTAAATTCTACTCCTGAAACTAATACTACACTATATGTTAACTAAAACTTGAATAAAAACTTGAAATATTAAAAAAAAAAAAAGAAAAGTAAAGAGTACTCCCATCTATTCTCCATTACAATGTATCTTAAATATAATCCTCCTTGGTGTCAGTCTAGTTTTTCAATCTTCTCTTCTGTCATTTCTTGCTTAGCACCAACATTGCCAGAACTTTCAGGGAAACCATAGAATTCTGTATCAAGTGGACAGAGCCCATCCATTAGGCATACACATCTTTGTTTAAAGATTCAAAATTTGTTCAGTTTTTATAACAAACTTTTGTCATAAGTCATTTTCTAGTCTCAGTTTGCTGAATATTTGCTCCTTAAAAGCCCATTTATTCAGCAGAAATTCTGCTGAATCTTCACTGCACACAAATTAAAGTCATTTGCACATTTAGATATATCCATCTTCATTCCCTCATCTCTGACATTCATGATAGATATGCTATATCCCATAGCCCTAAAAGAATCCCTTGTAGGACGCCATAAAGGCAGCTTACAAGCTTAAATATACTATATTAATAAAAACATATTACTTTGATTCTCCAACTAATTTTCATTTGCATAATTATATTTTCCCCCAGGTTTTAAAGTGTTGCGTTTGAAAACTAAAGTGCTTAAAGGTATAATAACAGTTCAGTATCCATAAAAAAATTAATTCCAAAATGTGGATCCGAGCTTTTCACATCATAAGTATGATTCCAGTATAATGAAAAAAATTAACACTGCTTCGGCATTTAAAATTAACTTCTTCACTTTCACCTAAAATATATTATGTACATTACATGCATTAAATTGATAAATTTAAATATTTCTAATATTCCAATAGAGTAAAATATCAAAATATACCTTGATATGTAGTTTTACTATGCATTATGAAGTAGTTGAAATGTCCATGTATTACCAAAGCAATATAAATAACATCTTTATAAAATCAGAGTAACTAGAGTAACTTTGCATAAAAACATTACAGAACTTCTTTCTCAGATTTATTATCAAACTGGACTGACATTCTCATGCTTCATTTTTAACAGACTTAAGAGGCAGTCTTTTATAAAACATGCTACATTGATAAAATTGTATGTTCAAGTTAAATAAAATGTTTTATTCATAAGTATTTTATAGTTTCTGTATTAAAATAAGGCACTGAATGTCCTCTGAATTGTTTTTTAAGTGCACAACTTCCATCCCCTTCTCAATGTGATAAGTTACCAGCTCGTTTTAGAGACAACTTAAATGGAATAGTACAAGGACAGAGAAGGCAGGAAGCAAACAGTAGACAGTTTTACGTTAACTCTATAAAAACTTCCTAGAATTTTCATAAAGAGACATCTTAACACCTAAGGAACTATTGTTGGATCATCTTCATCATGGGATTCTGTAACTCTCTCCTTACAATAACAGGCGGAGAAAACCAAGAACAGGAATCAGAACAAAACATGGTCCAAGTGAGGTGGTGACTGAAAGCAGGTCTGGACCTACAACTGTGAAAATTCTGGACGGGCTTCCATCCAAACCAATATTTTTTAATTTTTTTTTTCAATCTTAATGTGAACAAGAAAACTGTCCACTTATTAAAAAGGTATGTTTTTTGGGGCGCCTGGGTGGCGCAGTCGGTTAAGCGTCCGACTTCAGCCAGGTCACCATCTCGCGGTCCGTGAGTTCGAGCCCCGCGTCAGGCTCTGGGCTGATGGCTCGGAGCCTGGAGCCTGTTTCCGATTCTGTGTCTCCCTCTCTCTCTGCCCCTCCCCTGTTCATGCTCTGTCTCTCTCTGTCCCAAAAATAAATACAAAACGTTGAAAAAAAAAAAAATTAAAAAGGTATGTTTTTTTTTCCTTATATTACAAATAATGATTATATACAGTGAAATGTAATACTCCATTTTAACTTACTATATATTTGGAATTATGTTTGTATCATTGTTGTTCCACCATTCATGAAATAAATGGCACAGTCACTCCAGTTCAGGGATTATGTTAATAGACATTTACTTGCTTTCCACTCCCAAGAGTTGCCAGATCTATCAACAACAACAACCACCACCACAACAAAACAGGATGGCCATTCAAACTTAAATTTCTAAATTTTTTTTTTTTAACGTTTATTTATTTTTGAGACAGAGAGAGACAGAGCATGAACGGGGGAGGGTCAGAGAGAGGGAGACACAGAATCTGAAACAGGCTCCAGGCTCTGAGCTGTTAGCACAGAGCCCGACGCGGGGCTCGAACTCACGGAGTGTGAGATCATGACCTGAGCCGAAGTCGGCTGCTAAACCGACTGAGCCACCCAGGCGCCCCTAAACTTAAATTTCTGATAAATAGCAAATAATGTTCAGTAGCAACATATCCCAAACATTGTAATCCTAGATTTTAGTTTAAGTATGTCCCAATTTTTTGAGACATGTTTATACTAAAAATGTTTTCATTGTTTACCTAAATTTCAGATATAACTGAACGTCCTGTATTTTATCTGGTAATCTATGACCCACATTTAGAAACTGTGGAACTCAATTTGAATTAAAATAAAATAGCAAGAAATGTTTCTTTATGGGATTTACATTTTTTAAAGGATGAGATGTAGGTTAAGTATCCTGGGCAAAGAATGCTTCTGGGTCGTAGACGCATCAGGAGAATTTAGGCTGTTATCTATTCCAGACAGGAAATAACGGAGACTTTCACTCATAAGAACAGTGAAAGAGCTGAAGATAGAACAACAGGATATGCAAGTGCTAAAATCAACAGGGAAGGCTATTTGTCTAAACTAAAGGAAGCTAAAGCTTTAGGGTGCCAATGTAACAAGGATGTTTTCTAAGGAAACTGGACAGCCTCTAACTAGTCCACCTGCATCATTTCAGCCCCACTGTAATCAGACATCACACAGCAGCCAGAGCAATCTTTTCAAAAAGCAAATAAGATTTTGGCATTTCTCCTACATAAGATCCTTCAATGGCTTCCTATTGCTCTTAGGACAAAGATCATTCCACATCTGGCCATTGCCTCATTCTCCAGGGCATCTACTACCTGCTTCCCCTGGCCATCCCCAAGACCTCCAGTCATACTTGCTTCCTTTCTCTCTCAGATCTGGTATTGCTCCCTCTGCAATAGGGCTTTGAGTCTTGTTCTTGATTCTTGACAGCATGTAACTCCCATTCGTCTTTCTAGTCTGAAGTGTCACTTTCTGTCAGAAGCCCTTCTAGACTCCCTTAGCTGTATCAAATTCCTTTCTCCTATGTTGTCATCAAACTGCAGATCTCTCCTAATTCTTAGAACTGAATTTTTCATGTTTACTACTTTTTATTATAGCAGATATTAAAAATATACACTAGTAGAAAGAATAAGATAATCAAGCCTCATGCTCCCACTGCCCAGATCCAGCAAATAGCAATTCATGGCACTCTCTTTTCACTATGTCCTCATGCAGACACCAGTCATATTATTTTCAGACATTTCCCACTTCCTCTCAAACAATTCAGTAAGTATCTCTAAAGGATATTCTCTTTAGAAAACATAAACTGGACTGGACTATAAAATTCAAGAGGATAGGGGCTGTATCTGTTTTCAATATTTTTCGTATCACAGTATCTAATACAATTTTGAGCACAGAGCAGTTTCTCTGGCCTGTAAATAGATGTTAATTGACTTATTTTTTTTTTTTTCATTTCGTCTTCTCCTTTTTAGTCTACATTTTTTTAACATTTTAAAAAATTCATTTATGTTCAGAGAGAGAGTGCATGCGCACGTGTGCACCAGCAGGGTAGGGGCAGAGAGAATGGGAGACAAAGAATCCCAAACAGGCTCCACCCTGTCAGCATAGAGCCTGATGCAGGGCTTAATCTCACTAATCATGAGATCATGACCTGGGCTGAAATCAAAAGTATTAAGTTTAATCAACTGAGTCATCCAGGTGCCCCTAGTCTACATTTTTTATTCATATTATTTCTAATTTGTATTGCATTCTGTAACTAGAACAGGAATTACCACCATAGGGTGGTGTCAGTTAGGACCTCAGAAGGTTCATTAGCATGCTAAAGAAATTACTACTCCAGATTCAACTGTAGCCTAAAGACTTCCCTCAAGGGAAATTAGATGGATGAATGCCTAACACACCACCACCCGAAATGCAGTGGAATCAGGCAGAAAGTTTCCTCAAATGCTGACACAGAATACAAAATGTGTGAAGTGGATATATTAAAGAAATGAAATCCAACAAAATGAAATTTAACAAGAAAAAAATGTAAAGTCCTACACATGGTTAAAAACCACTTCAAAATTTCTAAGTGGAGACCATGGTTTAATGAGAGCTCTTATGAGAAAGAAAAAAGGGATTTCATTAAATGTGCTTCACTAAAATGTATAGGTTCACTGTTCAGTTAGTTTGCCTACAACAGCTCCTTATACTCAATAGATATTCATTAAATATTAGATGAATTCAAAAGTGAATGAATCAATGAACTGTAAGTTCTAGCTGCTACAAAAAATCATTTAAATCTTGGACTACATTAACATAATTACAGGCAATAGAACATACAGAGAAGACAGCCCTGTTCTGCTCTCAATAGCCTGACCCAATTATAGTAAGGTTGTGTCTGAACAATGTACCTAGAGTGGATGTGTAAAGCCAGATTATTCAAAAAGAGGTTACCAAAATGATGATGCCATTGAAAGCCCAATAAGAATAGCAGAAGATGTGACTGAAGGTGAAACAGCAGGTAATTGTGTTTATTTTCATTTTGTTTGTGGTTTCCAGTTTTCATTGAAATTCCACTTAATTAACATACAGTGTAATATCAGTTTCAGGTGTAGAATTTAGTGATTCATCGCTTACATACACCACCCAGTGCTCATTACAAGTGCCCTTCTTAATACCTATCACTCACTTAACCCACCCCCCACCTCCTCTACAACAATCATCAGTTCTCTATAGTTAAGAATCTGTTTTATGGTTTACCTCTCTTTTTTCCTTATGTTCATCTGTTTTGTTCCATAAATTCCACATGAGTGAAATCAGATGATATTTGTCTTTCTCTACCTAATTTCGCTTAGCATAATACTCTCTAGCTCCATCCACATCATTGCAAATGGCAAGATTTCATTCTTTTTGATGGCTGAGTAATATTCTATTATATATGTGTGTATACACACACATGTCTATATATATATATACACACACACATACACACACATATATATAATTCCATTATATATACCATTATATATAATTCCATTACACACACACACACACACACACACACACCACATCTTCTTTATCCATTCATCAGTCAATGAACATTTGGACTCTTTCCATAATTTGGCTTATTGTTGATAATGCTGCTATAAACATCAGGGTGCATATATCCCTTTAAATCATCATTGTTGTATGCTTTGGTTAAATATCTAGTACAATTGCTGGGTTGTAGGGTAGCTCTATTTTTAATTTTTTGAGGAAACTTCACACCATTTTCCAGAATGGATGCACCTATGTGTATTCCCACCAACAGTGTAAAAGGGTTCCCCTTTCTCTTCATCCTCTCCAACATGTTATTTCTGTTATATTCTGTTATATTTGTTGTTAATTTTATCCATCCTGATGGGTGTGAGGTGGTATCTATACCACTATATTGTATTTTCTTGATGATGAATGATATTGAGCATCTTTTCATGTGTCTGTTATCCATCTGGATGTCTTCTTTGGAAAAATGTCTATTCATGTCTTCTTCCCATTCTTAACAGGATTATTTGTTTTTTGGGTGTTGAGTTTTAGAAGTTCTTTATAGATTTTGTATACTAACATTTTATTGGATATGTCATTGGCAAATATCTTCTCCCATTCTGAAGGTTACCGTTTAGTTTTGTTTAAATATAAAAAGAGACATTTATTTGGAAAGGGGGTTAGATTTGCTCTAGGTGGCACCAATGAATAGTTCGACAAAGTGACTAGAAGAAAAAATTCAGCTCCAAATAAAGGAAGGATGTGCTAAACGACCTGTCCCAAAATGCCAGGAAATGCTAGAAACTGTATATTTGTTTTCCCTTTTTGAGTGTTTGCATATTTTCCCTTTTGAGATATTTAAGCATAAGGTAGGCAAGCACTGGTCATAGAAGGATTAAGAACATGAGATAAATTATCAGACTAGAAATCCATAAGATACCTCCAATTCTTAATCTTTAAAGATTTCCTTTAAGATAATATGAAAGGTGGAAAACATTCTTATGTGTTTCATAAAAAGACAAAGCAAAGAAACATAAAATTCTTTTATCAATAATGCAAAATATATTTTAAGAATATGGAACCTCATGGGTCCAAGTTTTATCTATCTAGGGAAATGTGATGAAGTAGAATACTGTAATGATGCAAATGTATTAGATTTTCACCTGTACTCTTCTAGAAATAAACTCATTTATTAATAATTAGCTGATACTAATATAATTTTATTATAAAAATGCAATAAATCTTTAAATATGAATGTTTATAAAAAGATGTTATCATTTAAGAGGTAATCTAGGCTAAACTTGTATAAAAGTTCATCAAAGTGTCTCTCTAGTCTCTCATTAAATACACACAAGCTTGAGGAATCTCTTCTTTCAAGAAGTTGCTAGTTCCATTGTGAGATATATTTTAACAGCTGGAAATTACGTTAAGTTAAATTTTCCCTTCCCATAATTTCTACCTAGTTCTATTCTCCAGAACATCATAAAAGCAATATGAACCTTCCTACGGAATCCTTGAAGAAATCAAAAAGAGCAATCAAGTTCCTAATTCTTTCCTTCTCCAAATGAAACTTTCTCAGTTCTTTCTATGCCTCCTTTCTCATGATTTCCAGACAGTGAACCAGAAATGTGGTCATTACTTCTCCTGAACATTCCTTGATTTGATTAAAAGACCTCCAAAAGTAAACCTTCCAGGAGAGAACACAGCACCCTAGGTGAGGGTGGCAGCACAGAGTAAATAAGCCCCATTCCCTCCCTCACTTATGTTACTGCAAGATCACAGAATACCACTTACTTACATTGGGCTTGTTAGCAACTAAAGCTCAAGTTCTTCTCAAAACTTGATTAACAATTGCCATGTTAAGTAGCAGTGGAGTTGATTAACATATAATTAACATTTCTTTGTAAATAGTATACAGTTCTCACATTTTTTTTTAGAAATAAACAGGTTTTACTCAGCAAATGAGTTGTGTTATTATTCTCATTTTATAAATGAGAAAATTAACGATTAAATGACATGTTTAAATGATTTATATCTATTTGTAACAAATAAAATTCTCCATAAAGCAATATGTAAGATAATGAATAAGGAAAACAATTCTCTTCATTGTTCTTACTCTCCTGTGTATATTTTTAAAATACATGAACAAAAGCTTTGTTATTTGTTTAGTACTTCTGAACAAGAGAGGCTTTTCTTAAAATGTTTTTAAAAGAAACTATCTTTAATTCAATCTGACAGGTAATATTTCTTAAGGGTCTAGAATGATGAAAGTAGCATTTTATGCTAAGACTCTGGAGATGGTAAACAAAATAAGAATTATGTGCTTAAACCAAAACTTATGAACTACAGATTCAAAATTTATTAGCATGGACATAAAAGCCATTTTAAAAATTGAAAATGATACAGTTTTCATCAGCATTTCAGTTTCTTTCCAGCAGTGAATTGAACAAATCCATTAGAGCTAAAAACATATTTTAGCAGAGAGAATTCAGTTAGGATCCTGCTGGACAGATAGCAGTTGATGTCCAGGAAACAGCAGGAAGGTCCTTGAACTGTGACACCTGAAGAAACTTGGTATGTGTAATGCATACATCACTCAGAAACTCTGGGAAATCCTTACTTTCTTATATTCTCAGAGACATGTATATGTAGCTACATCTTCAATTATTTCTATAAATTGCTGTGATATATCATATTATTGCTGGATAATATCATAAGGGCTGTTTAACTGATAACCACATTTTCTCTGAATTTACCAGGAGCTGTGCACACCATTCTGGTGCATCTTGGGGAAACAAGATTCAAGTCTGCCATCTGTAACTACTAATTATCTCCCATGAGTGAGGACACCCTGGCCGGGCTATGTCAGGGCAATGATCAAGTCTGTGCAAACAATGCTCATTTTGTATAATACAGCCACCTCTGACAACTCAACCTCTCACCTCCCTGAAGACGACAGTCTCCATGGTCATTTGAAGGTTTGCCACTTAACCTTATTTTACTGCGTGCTCTTCCCTCCTGCCTTCAGGAGTCTCATTTGGCCCTGTGTGGCTTGATTCACACTCCACAGCCTGGAAAGGTTTTCTCTATAAAATATTCATTAGGTCATGGGACAAATTTTTCCTGATTGTTTTATTCTCTCTTTCAAGGACAATCAAGAGAAAAACTCTCTTCTCTCCCTTGGAAATTTAATCATTTACCTTTCCTCTAAAGACAAGAAGCTTGCAGCAACTGCAGTAATTTATTTTTTCAATTTATTACAGATTATTATAAAATCATGGAAAGAGCACTGGACTCGAATATTTGTCAATGAATCCAGATAACGCCAAGCATTTCAGTAACAGAGTTACTTCTCTGAGTTCGGATTTCTCCCCAGGAATTAACACAATATTTACGTCTGAAAAATATTGTGATGATAAAATCAGGCAAAATAAGTGAAAACAACAGGCCCAATTACCTGGCATTTAGTAGTTTCCCTAAATGTTTACGCAATCACAAGCAAATAATTCAATTTGTATGATATTTTGATTGTCTTTTCATAGCTGGATACATGATTCTTTTCACAAAAACTGGTTGTTTTCAAAGGCCCCACCATATTTAGGAGTCCAACAAACAAATATAAATCATTAACCAGAAGCACAAGATACATTATGGTAACAAAAGGTGGTAAGATCTCTGCAGAGTAAATTAAATGCATGCTACTAACTATAGTTTACATATTGACAGCATCATTAAAAAGTAACCCAGGAGTATTATTATTTTGAAAATAAACCAGAGCCTAACTTCCAAAGTGCTGTGCTTTATATTCCTTGTTTTGTAATTTGATATCAAAAATAAAGACTGAAAATCTGTAGTAGTTAAAAAAAACTTAAGTGAAGAGTAACATCTGTAGGTCACAGAAATCTAAAATTTGATTTGTAAAAATAACCCTGCTTAGCTCTTCCTCCTGCACCCCATCATTTCCTTACTGATAACCATCAAAATAATAAGTTCTTGATGCGTATAAGAAGGCATAAGCAGATTCAATTTTTGATGATAATTTGGCTATATATTTCTTATAAAGAATGTTCTTGAGGACAAGAAATGTCTGCTTAAAGTGATAGAGTCCCCTGTAATTATGCTGCTAAAGAGAACTGACTGAAAAAGTTTAAAATCATGCTCATTTCCGGGGCGCCTGGGTGGCTTGGTCGGTTGAGCGTCCGACTTCGGCTCAGGTCATGATCTCGCGGCCCGTGAGTTCAGGCCCCGCGTCGGGCTCTGTGCTGACCGCTCAGAGCCTGGAGCCTGTTTCAGATTCTGTGTCTCCCTCTCTCTCTGCCCCTCCCCTGTTCATGCTCTCTGTCTCAAAAATAAATAAACGTTAAAAAAAATTATTAAAAAAAAAAAATAAAATAAAATAAAATCATGCTCATTTCTGCACTTGAATTAATCAAATTCCTACTGCAATAGAACAATGACTACTTATAACTAACATAACCAGAGAGCTTATAAGATATATAGATATATTTCAACACTTCCATAACACAGGAAAAACTAATTTCCAGAAGGTGATAGCAAGTTTATTTTTCATGGGAAAACGTAGATGGAGATGATTCCTGGGCTCAATTCTGTTTTCAGAAAAGTCTGAAAACCATACCTGTTGAGAGTATATGGCTTAATGTAGGAACATTTAATATAAGAATAATGTATAAATAATAAATACAAATAATGATATTAATAAATAAAAAAATGTAAGACCATTTAATGTAAGAACAACACATTTTCTGTGTGTGTTCGTTTAAATTAACAGAAGACTAGTTTAAAGCAGTAGACACATATGGACAAGATTGGAGGGCATTTTTCATTATTTCTATAAACTGTCTTCAACATAAATGATCACCTTTCTAAGGAAATAAGCAATAAAACCACTGAAAAGACTCAAGTCCCCAAAAGGACATACATCAAGGTGAATACCTGCTAGAATTTAAATTTATGAAAGAGTCCAGGCTGAAGTTGTGACAATGGTAAAAGTGACCAAGAGACTGAGATGCTGAAGAATCATAGAATGGTTTTAGCACTGACACACTCATCCAAATCCAGACCTTGTTACATCAGTACCAGGGTTTTTCCAACCACAGGGCTGAAAACCGATTTACCACTAATCCATCTGAACTTTAGTTTTCCTTCAAATGTAAAAGTAATTGTTAATTTTTTCTCCCTAAAGTATCTTATTACCTTTTTTATTGTATGCTATACCTGCAGAGACCTATCACTTACTTATCAAATAGAACAAAGAAGAAACTACAAGCTGTTGACACCTGACTTTGACAGCTACTCAAAATATATAGTAACATTACTATGGCTGCAACTCGCCATGAATAATAATTCCTTTATCCTCTTATTTTAACATATTTCATTTTATGATATGGCTATATGTAGTCTACTTTCTTCTCATTCTTTGTAACCCATATTATGTATCTCATTCTTATACGTGACTTAATTAAATTATTTGTTGTCTATATTTCCTCACTGTGTTATGCCTTTTAAATTTTAGCGTACATTTTCTTTTTTTCTATCAAACACTAGCAAAATATCCATAGGGAGGAATAAAATCACAGTTCTCAGATATTCAAGAGAAATGAGTTGATGGATATGATTTACTGAAACTTATGATAGGTTTGGATACCATTTTTATTACTTCTATTCACATAATATTTTAGCATTATATTTTATTCACTATTACAAGCTTTATCATGAGAATTAATATGGAACAATTTTCTGTTGCAATGAAAGGATTTGATAGTAAAATTGATGAATTGTGTTCCATGTCTGTTCAAATGTTTCAAAGAGGAGTAAGACCCATTTAAGGTCTTTCTTAGAAAATGAGTGCTATTTCTACCGATACCATGATTTTCAAGACATTAGACTTTTTTCTTCACTTCCTAGGTAGTCTCAGGTTTCAGAAACCTGTTATATCTGGCAGTTTGTATCCTCAGTTCATATAACAAAATGTAGTCTATTACAGCAAACCTTGGTCCCATGCAACTAGAAAATTTGAAAGAAACAAAAATCAGCATTTCATGAGAATATCAATGAAGATACTTTGTCTTTTAAATATGAAAACATAGAATGCAGTTAAAGTATACCTTAGAAAAGTTGTGTGTATGTATATATGTATATTTGTAATTATTTTAATAACAAATACTCTATAATATCACTCTTTAGACAATATCTTACTGGGAGCAATTAACATCTCCTGAAACATTTCTAATGATCAATTTCCCAGGATGTAGAAATGAGCCTCATTACCCAATAAACTTGGAGGGTTGGGGAGTACAATTACTGATATATCACACTATTTGGCTTTCAAATTTCATATTATTGTTTTCCTTTATTTTCTACTTTGCCCAAGTATTTTTGATGTTATCTTTGTGTTTTATATGCATATGTTTGCAACCATCAATCCTTTTGAAATAAAAATGATTAAAGAATGAATACTGATTAATTAACAAAAACAACCTAGAGGCCGACCTATTGTTTAGAGTAGCAAAAATGACTCCAGCTGTAATCTAGACTTGAGACTCTCAAACTCACCATATTTCCTGAAGAAAAGTGTTCTTTTCTCCTCTCAATGAAAGGCACAGAAGGATTAAACAGACTAGGGGTCGGTAATCATTCTCTATGAAGGTACAGATAGCAAATATTTTAGGATTTGTGGGCTACATCCATTATCACATATTCTGGAGGTTTTTTGTTTGATCTATAAATACGTGATATACCATTTTTAGCTTACAACTGTATACAATCAGACCTTGTAGCTACTGCTTTGTCCAGTAAGCAGCATTGTTGAAAAACTCTGAGGACAGTGCTAAGGTACTTTGGAAGCTGCTTCTATCTCATTCAAGCCTGCCTTACACTGGCATGGCATTAACTCCCAAGAAGTCAGGCCTGCTGGACTAATCCTCTCTCTGCTGTTCTAATGTAAGCCTTGTCTACAATTTCCAGGAGCTCCTTTCTGAAACACTCTGAGCAGCAGTCAGCAAACTATGGTCATAAAATGTACTGAGCTTTGGAGTTGTACAAACCTGATCCAGATTCTGGCTGTGTGAAATCCTGGCAATGAGGCCTTGTTTAAATTAAAGGACAAAATGTTTAATTTCCTCCCTAGTAAAATGGAAACACAAAATCAGTGCTATGTAGATGAACTGAAATAAGAGAACATTTGAGAAAGTGACAGAGCCTAGAACACTATACTGCCTCAGACCTTGCTATGCTATGTTCTTTCTCATCCCTCTTGGCTGCTGTCCAGCAGCAGGAGCAGCAAGTACTAACCTCTCTTAAAGGCAGTTCTGCATGGCCTAGATGATTCCTTTCTCTCAACAGCAGGCCCACTTGCCATTACTATTTCAGAAACCTTTCTTTCCACTGAACTCGTATCACCAAACATGTATCAAGGTACAACTGCTTGTTAAGGCACCTAGTCAAAATGCCAGAGCATGGAACTAAGAAAATCTATCTATGAAAGGAGGTTCTAGAAGTCTCATGCTCACCTACCCTGGGACTACCTCTTCCCCAAGCCAACTCCTAGAAAGCTTGGTGTGATTATATACACTTAATGAAATAATATCAAAATTGCACTCAATATGTTATGGAAAGAGCCGACCATTTACGTCTTTGCAAGAAATAGTATTGTACCATTATATTTACATAAGAGGAATTAAAGTTGTATTTAATTTCAATATTAAGTCTTTGATAAGGGTTTACACCTTCTTAGATTATTATTCTCTTGAACTATGGTCGTCAAATGTTATGGGGAAAGCACACACTGTAGAGATCACTGGGATAGCTCCTAGATTTAAAAAATAATTAATTCTTTTGAAATTTAATTTCCTTTATTGTTATAAAACATTAGTTTCCACCACTGACTAGTAGTTTCTAAACCTACAAAGATAACTTTCATGATGAAATTTCCAGTGGCTAGTCTATAATAGTGCTAATAATAAGTGTTAATGATTTTAGAAAATATCAGACTCTTCCTTCAGAGTCATTATCCAAGGCACAATATGCGACACAAGTCTCATCAGTTTTGTGATATCTGTGTGTGCAAAATTCCTCATGATGGTTCTTCATTTTATTATTATGTAATCAATTAACTAACATTTAGCCCTCAGCATTGCTGGGCCAGGAGTTATTTAACCCTGATTTTACAAATGAATCTCCTATGGCAATCTCTGAATATTATATAGATGCCAGGGTCCTGTGCCAGATTGAATTGGGGTATAATTTTGTTGTAGGCTTTTTACTAAAACAATTGCAAGTGATACTGATGTGCATCTAGGATTGAGAACTCCTGTGTTCAGTTTTGTGGGGACAAAGAAGGGCAAATGAAAAAGGCTAATTAGGAACAGCCTAATGAGCTAAATCTTGTTATTAATTTATATTGTAATTTAATCCTCATTACTATTCTATCAAGGATTTCATTTTTCTCCTAGTATCAAAAATTGTACTCCAAAAATGAAATAGCTTTCAAGATGAAGTCAGACCTCCTACCCAAAAGCCCATGACACTCCCCTTAGATAAAGTAGCCGGCAGCCTAGCTGCAGCAGTGAAGCAGTCAGGAACCACCATGATCCCTGTGGCCTGACACTGTCCACACCTTGAAGGTGCCTAGTGTCCGGCTGCTACCCTGGCTCCACTCAGTGACAGGTCCTAATGGCAAACAACTTGAAGATTTAAAATGTTTGCTTATTTATTTTGAGAGAGAAAGAGAATACACGATTGGGGGACGGGCAGAGAGAAAGAGGGAGAGAGAGAATCTTAAGGAGGCTCCACACTCACCATGGAGCCCACACAGGGCTCAACCTCACAACCTGAGGCAAAATCAAGAGTCAGATGCTCAACAGACTGAGCCATCCAGGTGCCCCAACAACTTGAAGATTTAAGTTCACCCAAGGCTTAAGCGGACTCTGCTTGAATATACCCCAAATTATTTCAGGAAGGCTCATTCTCTAAATGAGATTTAAAATGCATTTTCCTGGGGCGCCTGGGTGGCGCAGTCGGTTAAGCGTCCGACTTCAGCCAGGTCACGATCTCGCGGTCCGTGAGTTCGAGCCCCGCGTCAGGCTCTGGGCTGATGGCTCGGAGCCTGGAGCCTGTTTCCGATTCTGTGTCTCCCTCTCTCTCTGCCCCTCCCCCGTTCATGCTCTGTCTCTCTCTGTCCCAAAAAAATAAATAAAAAACGTTGAAAAAAAAAATTTAAAATGCATTTTCCTCCCTCAAACTTAGTATATCTAGAGGAAGGCTCAGAGAAACTTTGATTATAAAGAGTCAATAAGATACTCTATGTAAAATTCCTAGCAAAGGGCTTGATGTGAGATAAGTATCCTAACAAGCACAGCCTTCCCTTTCCTATTTCTTCCTGGAACCGGACAAAACTAAAAACAAAGAACAAAACAGATGACGATGACAGCAACAACAAAAACCTAGAGCCCTGGTAAATGCTACCCCACTTGGCTAGAACACTGATACCTTACTTACTCCTGCAGGCTGGCATTCTTTTCTATATATGACCATAACCTCTATCGTAAAACTCCTACTACTGCATCACAGGCCAGGATCAGCTCCCCCATGTGATTAACAGCTACAGTTGAGGCCAGTTAGCCACTCAACCGTTGTATGATGACTGAAATTTCTGGTCATTTATTTGCAAGGTTATCCTGTAGGATTAATCCTAACCACATCTTTTTCTTAATTACCCCTCCTTTTTGTCCAGTTACCACACACTTCCATTTGGGGGAATTTACGAAGCTATCAGAATAAGGGGGAAATCCCAATTTGTTTGCATTTCCTACAAAGGTCTTCAATGATCTGGAGAAAATGTCCTTTTCAGAGGACACTGGCATAGTAAAAGAAAGGGATCATTATAGCAATACTCAGTGCCAGACACAAAATTTGTGCTTCCAGGACAAGAAGATCTGTAGTAGGAAAACATTTTTGAAATTCCTTTTTCTCCTTAATTTCTTTCTATCTCTAGGCCATTCCCTTATTAAAATATCTAGAATTCTAACTGTTTATTTTTTTGGGTGCTGAGTCATAAGAGTGCTTCATGCAGGGCAAAACAGGTAAAGAAGATTAAGAAGTACAAACTTTGTGTTAGAAAATAAGTCACAGGGATGCAAAGTACAGCAATGAAATGTTGTCACTAGTATTGTAATAATTTTGTATGATGACAGATAGTAAGCACACTGATTACAGTGAGCATTTTGTAATGTATATCAATGTCCAATCACTGTTATACGCTTGAAACTAACACAACACAGACTATCAATATACTTCAATTGGAAATTAATTAATTTTTAAAATACCCAGAATTCCAGGGAAAAGATGATATAACAGGAAAGAGAAAAAGAATTGTCAAGCCTTTTAAAAACCCTAGTCTCTGAGAGAAAAGAAAGGAGTCCATGCATATGGACAAACCTATAGTAAAACATTTGGTAGGTAAAAGTGACTCTTTCCACTCCAGAGAACAGAAAAGAATTCACAGAGGAAGAAACAAAGATAAGAGAGCTGTGATGACAGAAGTTTGGAAGGCTAGGATAAGAGGTTCAGACCTGGAAGCATTGTGATGGGGCAGGCAATGGAGAGAACATCTGGAGTCCACCTCGCCCCACTCCAAGGAGCACATTCTGTAGCTAGGAGCACAGCTGTACTATGATGTAAAAGGAGGTCCTTTGGACAGAAGAAAAATTACTAAATGAAAACACAGATCTGCATGAAGGAATGAAGGACATGAGAAGTGGTACCTCATAGTTAACTATATAAAATGTTTACCTTTTTATTTAAGTATATTTAAAATATAAAAATAAGTAAATAAAATATAATTCACTATTTATAAGCAAACATGTATAGCATGAGCTCCTAACATAAGTAAAAGCAAAAAGGTCAGGAGGAAAAAAATTATTGCCTTATTTTAAGGTCCTTGCAGTTAGATTATAAATTAGATTATCATAAATCCAGAAACAACTAAAATTTTAAAAAGAGACAATTCAATAAAAGATAAAATTGACCATAACACATATTTGATAAATCCAAAAGAGGGAGAGAAGGTAAAAAAGAAACAAAGACATATGGGACAAATAAGGAAAATAAAACTAAACATATGAATAAATCACATTCAATGTGAATAGTGTCTATACACCAATTAAAGAGGAGGGGGTGTCAATTACATTAAAACAGCAAGCCTCAACTATAGGCTGCCTACAAGAAAGACATTTCAATTATAAATAAACATACAAAAGATGGTAGAAAGCTGCACTGATTCTACTCAAAAGAAAACTGGAGTGGCTATATTAATATCAAATAGATCCCAAAACAAGGAATATTAGCAAGAACAACAACAACAAAAATGCTAAAAGAATCAACTCAAAAGGAGAATGTAGTAATCCTCAATGCTTACCAGGGCTTCAAAATACCTAAAGAAAAACTGATAAAACTTAAAGAAGAAATGGATAAATCTAAAATTATACCTGGATATTCTAATACTCTTTTCTCAATAATTTACAGAATATACAGAATATCAGTATATAATGGGGAATAGCATTGACCAAGTTGACTTAATTGACATTTTTAGAACACTCTACATATGGACAGCAGGATTCACATTCCTTACAAGGATACAAAAAAATTTACCATTACTTAGTCCTTATTATAACGAATCATAAAATAGCACTCAGTAGAATGAAATAATTCAAGTGATACAAAGAATGCACTCTGACCACAATGGAATTAAACTAGATACAACAGAAAAGGATCAGGAAAAGCTACAAGTATTCTGAAAGCAAACAACATAATTCGAAAAGTGTACAGGCCAAAGACAAAATGGATATTATAATGTATTTTGAAATGAATAAAATTTAAAATACATCATAAAACTTTGTTGAATGCCATTAAAGCCTTATTAAAGTATACATATAATAATAAATGCTTATATTAGAAAAGAAGAAAAGTCTCAAATCAATGATCTTGGCTTTCACTTTAAGAAACTAGAAAATAAGAACAAATAAAACCCAAAGTTAGTCAAAAAACTGGAATAATAAAGTTTAGAGAATAAAACTGAAAAACATAATAAAGAAAATTAATGATACCCATTAGATAAAATCAACAAAATTGTTAAACCTCTAGTCAGCCTCCTCTGGAAAAATTAAAAAAAAAAAAAAATCACGACTTACAATATCAGGAATGAGTGAATTGGCAACAACAGTTTCCAGGGGTAATAAAAGCATAATGGGATATATTATGAACATTTTTAAAAAATTTTTTTTTCAATGTTTATTTTTGAGAGAGAGAGCAAGCACAAGCAGGGAAGGGGCAGAGAAAGAGGGAGACACAGAATCTGAAGCAGGTTCCAGGCTCTGAGCTGTCAGCACAGAGCCTGACGCGGGGCTCAAACTCACAGACTGTGAAATCATGACCTGAGCTGAAGTCCGACGCTTAACTGACTGAGTCACCCAGGTGCCACTAAATATTTTTATTTTAATAAACTTGATGACAAATGAAACAGACAAACTTATTTAAAATATTAACTAATAAAGCTCACTCATCATGAAACAGATTACAGTCATATCTCTTAAATACTGAATTTTATGTAAAAATCATACCAGAGTGAAAATTTGAGAAAGAGGGCTCCCATAGTGAATTCTACCATTTAAGGAAGAAAGACTACCAATTCTACAAAAACTGTTCCAGTAAACTGAAAAGTAGAAACTACTTCCAAATTATTCAGTCCAGGATTCCTTTACAACCAAAATAAGATAGACATTATAAGAGAATACAAGATAGAGATCAATACTGCTGATGAACGCTAATGAAAAAATTGTAAACAACATTTTAGAAAGTTGAACACAATATGACATAAACAGATCATACATCATGGCCAAGTCGGATTATTACACAAATGCAATCTTGGTTTAACATTAAATAATCAATCAACGTAATTCACCATTTTTATAATCTAAAAAGAAAAAAAAAAAGTATGATCATCTAAATAGATACAGTAAATCCAACATCCATTTCTGATAAAAATATCCAGCAAACTAGAGTTAGAAGGAACTTTCTTCAACCTGATATTGAGCATCTTTAAAAAGCCTACAGCTAATACCAACTGAATAAACTACTGAATGTGTGTCTGCCAGTATGATGAAAAAGGAAAGGATGTCTGTCATAACCACTTTTGCTCAACATTTTACAAAAGGAAGTCACTGTAATGAGGCAAGCAGAATTAATAAGAGGTAAAGTTGTCTATAGTTATAGCCAACATAATTTTCCATGTTGATAATCCAACAGATTCTACAAAATAGCTTCTAACATGAGTTTAGTAACATTGCAAGACAAAAATCAATATCCAAAGTCAATTATAGTTCTACTAACTAGCATTGAAATATCAGAAAGGGAGATATTTAAATGCCATTTAAAATAGCACCAAAAACATGAAATGGCATGACAACAGATGTGAAAAACCTATAATCTGTATTGATTAGAGGGGCACGTGGGTGGCTCAGTCGGTTGAGCGTCCCACTTCAGCTCAGGTCATGATCTCACGGTCTGTGAGTTCAAGCCCCGCGTCGGGCTCTGTGCTGACAGCTCAGAGCCTGGAGCCTGCTTCGGATTCTGTGTCTCCCTCTCCCTCTGCCCCTCCCCCACTCATGCTCTGTCTCTCTCTCTCTCTCTCTCTCTCTCTCTCTCTCTCTGTCAAAAATAAACATTAAAAATTTTTTTTTAAATAAAAAATTAAAAAAATATTGATTAGAGAAGTTTAGCAAGGACTAAGTAAATGGAGATATATACCATGTTCACGGATTTTAAGTGTCAGTATTGTTAATGTCATTTCTCTCCTAATCCTCAACAGATTCAATATATTTAAAGTCCAAAGCCAGCTTTTCTCATAGAAATTTGCAAATTCCCAAAGTCAAATGGAAACACAAATGACCCAGAATACAGCCAAAAGTACTTTAAAATATCTGACCAAATGTGGAAAACCAGCACTACTGATATTAAGATTTGTTATAAATTTACAGTAATTAAGATGATATGGTGTTGGCTAAAAAACAAACAGGTCAACAGACCAGAATAAAGTCCCTAAAAACAGGCCCACTTGACTCTAATATATATATGTTGAGTTTTTAACATCAATCTTTATTAATTTTATAGTGAAAATGTACATAAGGGCTTCTGGATCAGAGACAAATTACCCACTCACTATCTCAGTTCTCACCCCTGCAGGGTTGTGATGAAAGTCGGATGGAGTAATCCCTTACACGAATGCCCAGACACTCTACAGGCAAGGGATAGTTTGAATAAATTTTCTCTGCTTATCAACAAAAGGAAGTGGCAGGTGATACCCCCTACCCTCCTAAAACTAAGAGAAGAAAACTTGCATGTTAGAAATGGAATGCAAAAGACTCTGGGTTCTCACTCTAAATAGGTGAAATGTAAATATACCTTTCCAAGAGCCAAATAAGCTTCAGTGTCTATAGCTTTTTACAACCTAGAAATGTCTCCAAGGTTTCAGGCCTCATTTTCTCTTCAAATGTAAACATCTACCTTCAAAGGTAAATCCTCTGGAGTTCTCTCACTATATATAGTCATAAATTCATTTCCCAAGGCTTTCCTTCAGCCCAGGATATCAAGTGTTTAGCAAAATTCATTCAGAAAGCCTCCACACTGAAAATATACAAACATATTTTCTCTATACCCCATAATACGTACAATAAAATACTACTCAGCAATAAAAATGGATGATCTGTTCATATACACAACAGCATGCATAATCTCAAAGTAACTATACTGAGTCAAAGTCAGACACGAATAAAACAAACTTTATAATTCTAGTTACATGAAATTCTACAAAATGCATATAGCCCATAGTGACAGAAGGAAAATCATGGTCTGCTTAGGGAAAGGGAAGCTGGGCTGAGAGTAATTATTTCAAAGAAATGCAAGGTATTTTTTGGCACTGATGTAGATGTTCATCATTTGTCTATAGAGATACTTTTATGGGGTATGTGTATACATAAAAATCTTTAAAAATTTTGTACTTTATTCATGTATAGTTGAGTGTAGATCAATTACAATTCAATTAAAAAATACAAAATAAAGACAGACACACAAGTAGATGCAAACACAGAAAACAAAGTTAGATTTTTTATGAAGACAGTGAACACTAAGGTACAAAATATTGTAGGCCCCTGCTTTCTTCTGGCTTGAAGATTTTGTGAAAGATATGATCACATCTTTAGTGATTATACAAGTGTATAAAATACACAGTCTGGGGCACCTGGATGGCTCAGTTTGTCAAGCATCCGACATCAGCCCAGGTCATGATCTCACAGCTCGTGAGTTCAAGCCCGCATCAGGCTCTGTGCTGACACCTCAGAGCCTGGAGCCTGCCTCAGCTTCTGTGTCCTCCTTTCTCTCTGCCCCTCCCCTGCTTGTGCTCCCTCTCTCTCTCAAAAATAAAAATAAAACATTAAGAAAAATAAAAGACACAGTCTCATGTCAGCTCTTTATAGGTGCTTTTTAAATATTGTCTACTACCTGCCATTACTTTTGCTTTCTATTAATACATTTGTCATTTACATGATTTATTACATATCCGTAATTGTAACAGAGATCCTTCAGGGCAGACTGTTGCCATCTTTAAAATATCCTACTTCCGGGGCACCTGGGTAGCTCAGTCGGTTGTGTCTGACCTCAGCTCAAGTCATGATCTCATAGTTTGTGGGTTAGAGCCCACGTCGGGCTTTGTGCTGACAGCTCAGGGCCTGGAGCCTGCTTCAGATTCCGTGTCTCCCTCTCTCTCTGACCCTCCCCGCTCATGCTCTGTCTCTCTGTCTCTCTCTCTCAAAAACTAAATAAAAACATTAAAAAAAATAGATAAAATAAAATATCCTACTTCACATCATGGGTCTCAGAATATGAAAAGGCAGGACTGACTATATTTAGTTTCATAAAATATTTTGAAATATAACATGATATCCAGATTTGATATAATATTTAGGACAGATTTCCTTCTCAAAGCATCCATACTACTATGTTTTCAAGAACACTTAGAGGTAAGACAGCCATCCCTGCGATGGCATTCACCAATCCACCATTCACTTGTTTTCTAACCACCTAGTTGTCTTCTCTTTCCAACCTCCTCATGCTCCTTCCTTTCACTTTTCTTTTTTCCTCTCCTGCTTTAAAACTGACCTTTGGCTGAACTTTCATTGCCCTTAACATCACTCTCAATATTAGCTGCAGGCGATATGCAGTTCAATTCCATCCGAATTTTGATTCTCTTCTCTAGTCCCCATTAACATGTTCAGCATCAAGACAAGCAAAAAAAACATGTGTCCCTCCTTCCCATATATTTTGTGAATAATAGCATTTTGGTTGATCACTTCTGTGACCTGGCTGCCAACATCTAAAGCTCTCCAAATGCCATGACTCATGCTCAGATGTTTTCGTATTTTAAATGCATTCAGCTTTCCTATAAATACAATGACCTCTTTCTTCCCCTGTTAAAATTATGCATTAAATCTCTTACTCCTTTTTCATTTTTTCAAAGATCTACATCTACCATAATCTAGTTTGTTCACATTTAGGCATCTTTCCAGGTTCCATTGTTACATTAATGCTCTGGCAATATTATAATATTTTACATTCTTATTTCATTTCATAACAAAATGTAGTCCTAGCAGGCTTCACAATATTATCATTAAACTCTTCTAACATTCTCTTTCTTGTTACAGGGAAAAGCTTTTCTAGCATGATCCGTAAGTCAATTTTCTATGAGGTACAAGTAATATTATCTCATCATAACACAATTGCAAATGTTGCCATTTTGTATTTTTAAAAATGGCATATAGCCACAAAAGGGAGTGGAGCTAGCTTCCAATTCTGAGGATACAACAAAATAACAAGACTGTTCCTATATGTATTAAATCCTGAAAAATATCACTCTTCTATAAAAATTGGCTTGAATTTTGATTCTTTAAATCAGAAAGAGATCAAAAGTGCAGTAACTAGCCAAAATGGTTTAACTATCTCCTTATTTTCCCACAGTAAAATGGCAAAAACATTCAAATACTATCTGCCATCCCTCCAACTCTCTACTGAGGTGAGAGTCCTGAGTGGGTCTGTTCTAGATCTCAAGCTGACAGACCATAACTCACTTGTAGTGGATGAATATAAATATAGAGAGTTTTTCCAGTTTACAGTAAATCAGTCAGATTTGACCATGAACAGAAAAAACAATTCTGTTCGCCTTTTTTATGTATCTTCTGGGCAGAAATCATTAGCTCTTATTGTAATCCTGCTTTAATGTTCTTGACTCTTTTAGGACACTGAGAGCTAACGTTCTTCCTATTCATTAAGAAAAGCATAACACATCTGGTAATATAATTATAAATAAAAAGTTTTCTTTTTAAAATATTTTAACAGTATCTGTCCTCCCTATCTTCTGAAAAGAGTACATGAGTTTTCTATTGTTGCATAACAAATTACCACAAACTTAGTAGCTTAAAACAATGCCCATTTATTATCTCAGTTAGTTCTACAGTCAGAGGTTTTAGTGGGTTGAACCAAGTTCTTTGTTTAGGGTCTCACAAGCTAAATATAAAGTTTTAGCCAGCAAGGATTTTTATCTAGAGGCTCTGAGGAAGAAATCACTTCCAACTCATTCAGACTATTGACAGATTTCAGTTTCTTCTAAGTATAGGACTGTTTCCTCCCTGGTGATCAACTAGGGGCAACTAACTTCTAGAGAGTACCAAAATTCCCTTTCCATACATCAGAGAAAACCTGCTTCTTTAAAGGATGCATGTGATTACAGAATGCATAATCTTATATACTAAAACCCTAAAGGCTCCACCAAAATCTGTTAGAACTAATAAATTCAGTAAAGTTGCAGAAAACAAAATCAACATCAAAAATTAACCGTGGAGGGGAGGGTGGGTGATGGGTATTGAGGAGGGCACCTTTTGGGATGAGCACTGGGTGTTGTATGGAAACCAATTTGACAATAAATTTCATATATTAAAAATAAATAAATAAATAAAATAAAAAGTGAAAAAAAATTAACCGTGGATCTATACACTAATAATGAACTAACCAAAAAAATTAATTTTAAAAGTCCCATGTACTTCAGCATGAAAAAGAATAAAATATTTAGGGATAAATTTAACCAAGGAGGTGAAAGATTTCTACACTGAAAACTATAAAACATGGAAGAAAGAAATCAAAGAAGATATGCTAATGTTCACAGATCTGAAGAATTAATGTTAAAATTAATACACAAAGCAACCCATATCAATGCAATCTGTATCAAAATCCAATGGCATTTTCCACAGAAATTCAAAAACAAACAAAACAGAAAAACAAACAAAACCCTAAAAATGTATATGGAATCACAAAAGACCTTGAACATCCAAAGAAATCTTTCTCTATATATCTGTTTCTCTCTCTCCATCTCTACTTGTTTTATCCCATCTCTATTTTTATCATATTCATATACATCATATACATGAAGGTATTTTACAGAATGACAGGACTAAAAAAAAACAACCTTTAAGTTAGTTTTCTGTTGATAAACACCACAATGAAAATAAGAAAGCAATAAATGCTGATGTATGAACCTAAGGGAGAAATGTCCCAACCAACAGAGATATACAATATAAAATGACAGCAACCTGGCAGCCCTTTAAACTTTACACACATTCTCATGTACATTATTTCATTTGACTCCTATCACAATCTAAGAGGTTACTATTATTATTTTCCATTTAACAATTAAATTGTGGCTCAATTTAAAAATTACTAAATGAATTATGATATATAAATATTTTAGCATCTTGCTATAACCCTAATGATAAATTCCAACCATTGGTAAAAGAAAAAATAGTAAAATAATATTTTTGATACTGGTATTAAATTGTAATAATATCATTAAAGCATTCTAAATTTGTGATTTTCAAGAGGCAGTAATATGGTGGCTTCTTCCTACTGATGTGTTTCAATCCACTTTTGGCATCATTATTTGAAAATACACTATATAAAATGTGAACGCAAATTCACATGGAGAAAATAAATTATAACGGGGGGGGACAACATAAAGGGGGTCAATGATCAAAACAGTTTAAGAATCACATCACTAGAGGTGATTCAAATAAAATAGAGAAAAGTCAAAGCTATAGCTTTAGAAGTTTTATTCATACTAATAAGATGCTTTATTTGTTAAAAGAATGAATTTACTCAATTCTGGGAAATAAAGCCATAATGACTTTTATAAGATCATTACTTTCTTGAGAAATTTAGAGAATCAACTGAAAATTTACTAGATCTAATAAAAGACCACAGAAAACTACCCAAAAATAAATAAGGAAAAATAAATTTAAATAGGTACATAAGTCATAGGTAAAGTCAAATTTACCTGCCCACTCCAAACAACTAAGAAATGGATAAAATATATTAAGTGATGATTTTCAAGACATTTGACATCAAGCAATGGCCAGTGATCTGTGAAAGATGAAAAAGTAATAAGGAATACACACAATTGTTCTTCCTTTCATATTTGACATCTTTCCCCAGAGTGGAATCTGGTCTTCCTAAACTGTTGGTAAGAGAGTTTCTTCTGTTGCTTGGCTTTACCTTTTTTTTCTTGCATTCGGATACATAAATCTAATAATCATTTCCCAAACATCTCACAGATTTTAATGCTTTAAGTTCCTCTTCTAGAAGAGGAAAAATTAGCACATAAAATTAGAGTACTGAACATTTATTTATAGATTTTTTCCCTCAAATGTCAATGGGACACACAGGCATCTAACAATTCACTAACATTAATGATAGTATATTAATAGATTGGTTTAGTATTAGCCATAGATTTCCACATTATTTTGTTGTGATTAGAATTGAGCCCATTATCCATCCCTCCACTACTATAAAACCCCACTGCAGAAGACCCTTTGAATGAAATCTGCCTTATTGTTTAAAAGGTGTCTTTAAATATACATATGTATCATATTAAAATATATACGTAACATGTAATTTAAATACAATTTATATAAATGAATATTGTTCCTCAAAGTATAATTTATATTTTGTATAAATTATATTTATACAAATTTATACAAATTTATATAAAGTATAAATTATACTATAATTTATAAATTGCTTTCATTTGGAATTCAGTTGAGCAAATTTTGGTTAACTAATAACTATATTAAGAATCATTCAAAAACTATAAAACTAAATGTATTTTTTATTTCTTAAATGGGTATGATTTCATGACTAAAAATTTTAAAAGATATCATTATATCTTCAAATGAAAAAACTCAAATGATGTAAAAATTCCTATGATTCCTCTAATGACATTTTAATCATATAAAAATGCTTTTTTTCTCCAGGCACCTGGGTAGCTCAGTCAATGGCCAACTCAAGATTTCAATTCAGGTCATGATCTTGCGGTTCATGGGATGGAGCCCCATGTTGGGCTCCATGATGACAGTACAGAGCTTACTTGGGATTCTCTCTCTCTCTCGCTCACTTTCTCTCTGCCCCTCCCCTGCTCATGCTCTCTCTCTCAAAATGAATAAAATAAACTTTAAAAACATTTTAGAGGCACCTGGGTGGCTCAGTTAGTTAAGCGGCTGACTCTTGGTTTCAGCACAGGTCATGATATCACAGTTTATGGGATTAAGCCCCACGTTGGGCTCTGCACCGACAGCATGGAGCCTGCTTGGGATTTTCTCTCTCTGCTCTTTCTCCACACACATGCACTCTCTCTCTCTCTCAAAATAAATTAACAAACAAAAAAAATAAGAGAAAAAATATTTTTAAAATGCCTTTTTTTCCATAATAAAGATAAATAAATGTTAAAGGATGAATAGCAAACTTTTATTTTTGCTAAAAAAATTTTGCACTCTTAATTATCCTTAAATATAACTAAATTCTCCTCCTTTTATAAAGATTTTTTTTTCCCACATCAGGAATTAAAATAAGAAAAAATATAAGAACACTTAAATAAATTAGATTCTTCCCATGTTTGAAGTTTGAATAATACATCATAATTTTTGATATTTAGTAAATCAACTTGAGTTATATTGAAATGTATATTCACTGAACTGAAATGTACCCACTTTCTATTAAAAAAAATGTGTTTGCTAAACAAATTAATCAAGAATCTCCTTTCTCCAACTGTCAAGTGATCGCCAAAGATGTTTTTAGCTCAAAAACTGTTAAGTTCAGTCCTTTTAAGAAAATTAAATTGTTTGCACTTAAAAATGCTTAGTATTTAAACTAAAGTGGATGCAGTTATTTATGAATGTATTTTATCTGTTCATTAAAATAAATACAGTAAGATTTATACCTAGAAACATATTTACAACTGACGTTACTGGGTTTAAAAGCAATAAAAATTCATTTGTTTAAAAAGTTCCCTAATTCATAGTTTTTATTCCATTAAAAACAAAATGCAAAAAGCTTTATACTTAACATACTTTGCTTACAGTAACACAAAAACAGATTAAGTATTATATATTTTGTAGATCATCCCCATGAAAAGTATAGGTTTTTGGGGTTTTTTTTGGTTTTGTTTTTTGTTTTTGGATATGACAAGATGCAGAGTTCTCAGTTGGCTTCTCCTTTAAAAAAAAATTTCCCCTAAATTTGGGTCTTGACATAGCTACACTATTTCTGTCTAGAATGATGATTATAGCCAGAGGGAATAAAGTTTTAAAATATTATTTTGAAAAAAGACTGCCAGATTTTGACA
Source organism: Panthera onca (assembly GCF_046562875.1). Classification (NCBI taxonomy): domain Eukaryota; kingdom Metazoa; phylum Chordata; class Mammalia; order Carnivora; family Felidae; genus Panthera; species Panthera onca. The sequence continues at coordinate 136,685,534 of NC_138340.1, read as the reverse complement.
TTACAAAATTTAGAAAAAAATAACTGATTTTAAAGGCAGAAGAGAGATGGTGATAATGAGATTATATAATTGTGCTTATTTCTCTATATCAAAATATTTCCCAAAAAAGGCTTACTGCTTAAGTAATTTTTCTGATATTATTTGTTAACTCTGAATAATTTTTTTCATATCAACTTATGGTATATTCAATATGACATTATTGGGAAAATAATGTACCTATCCATTACATACAGTTCTTCTGTACTTTCATTTGTTTGAATTCCTATAAAATACATCTTTAATCAATGCTTAGTCAGAGATCTTTAATCAATGTTTCATAGGCTCTAGAATCACAATAGTATGCTTTTAATGTATTTACTTACTATCTTTAGTGTTATTCATAATTACACTCGTTGGTTAAACCTACTCAAAAAAATAAAAACCCTATATAGAAGTAAGCTCATTAAACTCCCAGCACCATGCTCTTTCTTCCCACAAGCTCTGGTGTTTCTCATCATTTTGACCTTGATGGAGTTGGAGTCCTCACGAATATATAGCTTTCCTATAGATATTAAATCTCCTCCACAATTCACAGGCACACTGTTCCCACTAGTGGTTAAAGTATTTCTGCCACTGCAAAGGTCAGACAGCATCATCTAGAATGAACACATACACTTAAGATCATATCTCTGGGAGGCTCTGAGATTGAACCTGCTTAAACACTAAAAAGAAAAAGAAAAAAAGCTCTGTGCATAATTATTAGTTACAGTAGGTGCTGAATGATTTAATAAAAATATTGATAAGGGAATTAACTAATTCATGTTTAAGGCTGACATCATTCAGGATGCTAAATCACCTTATATGCAAGGAAAATATCTGTTGCTACTCAATCATGAGGTCCATTCCAAAGTAGGAATACAACTGTCTCTAAATGCTTATTTCAAATTTACTCTTTTAAAGCATAATGCATTTTGACATTCCCCTGCTCCAAAACTTAACAATTCTCCATTTTATATTAAAGTAAAAATTCCTTAGTATGCACAAAAGGTTAAAAATCATTTGAAGTTATGCAAAAGGTGCAAGTTATACATCAAGAGAAAAAGGCTGGAAATGTGAGGCATTCAAGATATTCGACCATCTGGTCCCAACATACCTTCCTAGGTATGTTCATTACTTCCCACCTTGTGTTCTAGTCCAAGTCAACTACTCTCCCTTAAAGTCTTCTATGCCAATGCTTTGAGCATCCTCTTTCTTACCTTACTTACTAGGTCTTATCTGCTCAGCTGCAAAAAGGAAGAACAACGTCCTTTTCAATAGATTACTTTAAAAATATTAAATGGGATAATATACGTAAAACACTGAGGGGAGTGTGAGGGACTTAGTAGATCTTCATAAAGGATAAGATGCTAGCTCTTAAAATTATTATTGTTATCATGGTTTTGTTACTGTTATAAGAATTCATAAAGCTTTCCCAACTCCTATGCAGTTACAGTCTCTCCTTTCTTTCCTCCCTTTGCAAATTTGGATAATAGTCCAACAATTTTAATCCTTCTAAGTATATGCCATACTCCCCTTTGTAGAACGTAAGTGCTTTGTAAAAAGGAGCCATGTATAGTTATACTTTGCTTTCTTAATTCCCCATAACCTCTACCACAGTAGGCATCCTAAGGGCTCATAAATAATTATCCAAGCACCTCTTTCCTATTTAAAAAAAAATGTTCATCTTCTCCTCAGAAAATAAGCAAGCAAGAAGAGAGTAGAGTGAAATACTTAAAGTGTTGAGAGAAAAAAATTGCCAACCTAGAATTCTGTACTCTGTGAAGTTATTCTTCAAAAAGAAAAAAAAACAACAACAACAACATAGGCTCTCAAACAGAAGTTAAGGGAATTTGTTGCCAATATACCTATTTGGTTGAAGAAGTTCTTTAGAGAGAAGGGAAATGATATAGGTCAAAACTCAGACTTACATTTAAAAAAAGAGAAAGTATGAAAGAAAGAAAAAGTGAAGGCAGAATAAAAACTTGTATTTCTTGGGGCACCTAGGTGGCTCAGTTGGTTAAGTGTCTGACTTCAGCCAAGTCATGATCTCATAGTTCATGGGTTCAAGCCCTGTGTCAGGCTCTTTGATGACAGCTCAGAGCCTGGACCCTGCTTTGAATTCTGTGTCTCCCTCTCTCTCTGCCCCTCCCCTGCTCACACTCTGTTTCTCGCTCAAAAAAAAAGAATATTAAAAAAATTAAAAAAAAGTTTTTATTATTTTTTATTGATCTAATATAACAGTTAATTTAAAATAATAATACCAATATTATATTCTATTATTTATGCTATTTATATACACATATAAATGCTTATGTATGCTTATGTATATGTGAAATGGATGACAGCAATAATACAAGAATAGCAGGAAGGAACTAGAATTATTTTATTATAAAATACACTACACATTAAGTTTTATAGTGTTATTTGAAAGTAGGCATAAATTAACTACCATGTATGTCTGTGTGTGTGTGTGTGTGTGTGTGTGTGTGTGTGTGTGTATACATGGTAAGTTTTAGGGCAACCACTAAAAAGGTAAAAGAAAAAAAAAAAGAAAGAAGTATGTATAACCAATATGCTGAGACAGAAGAGAAAATACAATCATATAAAATGCTTAATTAAGACCACAAAAGGCAGAAAAAGAGCAAAACACAAAAAAATAGGAACAAAGAATAAGGGCAACATATAGAAAATAGTCATGAATATGCTAGATATTAACCCAACTGTATCAATAGTCACTTTAAATGTCAATAGTCTAAATGTACTGCTTAAAAGACAGAGATTATCAAAGTGGATTAAAAAAAAGCCTAATCCCTACTTTAGATTGTCTACAAGAAACCCAATTTATATTTAAATTAAAAGTAAATCCATGGCAAAAAATACACCACATTTACACTAATCAAAACAAAGCACAAGCAGCTACAATAACCTCAGTATGTTATCAAGAGTAAAAAAAAAAAAAAAAAAAAAAAAAAAAAAAAAAAAGAGAAATATATAATAATAAAGGGGAAAATTCTCCAAGAGGACATAACAATCTTTAGTGTATTTATGCCTAACAACAGGTTATCAAATTATGTGAGGGAAAAACTAAAAGAACTACAAAGATAAATAGATGAATCCCATATCATAGTCCAAGACTTCAAAACCCCTCTATCAGAAATGGATAGATCCAATAGGCAGAAACTCACCAAGGACATAGTTGAACTTAACACTATCAATCAAGTAGATATAACTGACAAATACCAACTATGTCATCCAACAGAAGCAGAATATATATTGTTCTCAAGCTCAGACAGAATGTTCACCAAGACAGACTTCAATCTCAGCCATAAAAAAAAAAAACTTATCAAATTTAAAATAATGGTAAGTATACGGTGATTACTCTCCAACCAAGTAAATTAAATTAGAAATCAATTAACATAAAGAAACTGTTAAAATTCCAAAATACATACAGATTAAACAACACACTTCATAAAAGAATACTAAAATAATACAAGAGTCTATGAACAACTTTATGCCCACAAATTTGACAAACTAGATGTAATGGACCAATTCATTTTAAGACACAATTTGTCAAAACTCATATAAGAAATATAAAAACTGAATAGGCATTTGTCTATTAAAAGAAATTGAATCAATAAATAACAATCTTCAAAACAAAAGGTACCAGGCTGAGATAGGTTTATTGGTGACTTCTACCAAATATTTAAGGAAGAAACTATATCAATTCCTTAAAATCTCTTTCAGAAAATAAAAGCAGATGGAATACTTCCTAACTCATTTCATAAGGCCAACATTACCCTAATACCAAAATCAGACAAAGTGATTACAAGAAGAAAATTATAGACCAACAAATCTCATGAAAATATATATAAAAATCCTCAACAAAGAATTAGCTAATCAAATTCAACCATACATAAAAAGAATTATACTCCATGACCAAGTGATATATTTACCACAGGTATATAAGCCTGGCTCAACATCTGAAAATTAATGTAACCCATCACATCAATAAGCTAAAAAAAAAAATCACACGATCATACAAATAGATGCAATAAAAACATTTGACAAAATCCAACACTCATTCCTAAGCAAACTAGGCATAAAGGGGGACTTCCTCAACTTTCTAAAGAACATCTACAAAAACCTACAATACGTTCATACTTAATGGTGAGAAACTCAAAGATTTCTTACTAAAATCAGGTACAAGGCAAGGATGGCCCTCTCACCACTCTTTTTCAACAAAATTCTAGAACAAAATTCCAGCTAATTCAATAAGACAAGAAAATAAAAGGTATACATGTGGGAAGGAGGAAGTAAAACGGTCTTTATTCAGGGATAACATAATCATCTATGCAGAATATCCCAAAGAATTGGGGGGGGGGGGAGAAACTAACAAAAAATTACAGCAATGTTGGCAGTATACAAAGCTCATATACAAAAGTGAATTGCTTTACTATATACCAGCAATGAACAAAACAAATTTGAAATTAAAAACAAAACACAATTTGCATTAGCTCACAAATAAATGGAATACTTAGGTATAAATCTAACAAAATACATATAAGAGCTGTATGAAAAAATGACAAACTTTAATGAAAAAAATTAAATAAATGGAGACATATTCCATGTTCATCAAGAGAAGACAATATTGTCAAGGTGCTGGCTTTCCCCAACATGATCTATAGATTCAATGCAATCCCAATGAATCAAAAGCCCAGCAAGTTATTTTATGAATATTTACAGCCTGACTCTAACGTTTATATGGAAAAGCAAACAAAACAGAATAGCCATCACAACATTGAGAAAGAACAAAATTGGAAGACTGACAAAACCTACCTTCAAAAGTTATTATAAAACTACAATAATCAAGGCAGTGAAAAAATAACAAATAAATAGAACATAATAGAGAACTTGGAAATAAACTCACATAAATAGTCAACTGCTCCTTGAGAAAGAACCATAGGCAAAACAGTAAAACAAAGATATTACAATAACTGGTGCTGGGACAACTGGACATGCACAAGCAAAAATGAATCTGGACCCAGAGCCTAAATCCATTATAAAAATTGACTCAAAATAGATCACAGACCAGAACAGAAACCACAAAATTAGAAAATTCCTAGAGTATAAACAGGAGAAAACCTAGATAACCTAAGGTTTGGTGATAATTTGCACATACAACACTAAAGGTATGACACATAAAAGAAATAATGGCTAAGCTAGACTTAATAAAAAGTTAGAAGTTCAGTTCTGTGGAAAAAAAACAACGCCAAGAGAATGAGAAGAGAAGCCACCAACTGGGAGAAAATATCTGCAAGATGTATCTGATATAGGACTGTTATTCAAACTATACAAAGAACTCTTAAAACTCAAACATAAGAAAGCTAAGAGCCCAATATTACTTTTTTGTTTCAAGTTTTTATTTAAATTCTAGTTAGTTAACATATAATGTAATATTGGTTTCAAAAGCACAGTTTAGTTGATTCATCAATTGCAGGTAACATCCAGTGCTCCTCAGAAGTGCTCTCCTTAATTCCCATCACCCATTTAGCCCCACTTCCACCCACCTCCCCTCCAACACCTCTCAGTTTGGAGTTATCTAGACAGATAGATAGATAGATAGACAGACAGACAGACAGACAGACAGATGCATGCCACATCTTTACCCATTCATCAGTTGATGAGCATTTGGTTCTTTCCATAATTTGACTACTGTTGGTAATGCTGCTATAAATATTGGGGTGCATATGCTCCTTCAAATCAGTATTTGTGTATCCTCTGGGTAAATAATCTAGTAGTGCAATTGCTGATAGTTCTATTTTTAACTTTTTGAGGAACTTCCATACTGCCTTTCAGAGAGGCTGCACCAGATTGCATTCCCACCAACAGTGAAAGAGGGTTCTCCTTTCTCCACATCCTTGCCAACCTGAGTTGTTTCCTGAGTTAACTTCAGCCATCTGACAGGTATGAGGTGATACCTCATTATAGCTTTGATTTGCATTTCCCTGTGATGAGTGATGTTGAGCATCGTTTCATGTGTCTGTTAGCCATCTGTTTTTCTTCAGCCCATTTTTAATTGGATTATTTAGGTTTTTTGGTGTTGAGTTATATAAGCTCTTTATATATTTTGGATCCTAACTCTTTATTATCAGATATGTCATTGCAAATATCTTCTCTCATTCAGTAGGTTGTATTTTAGTTTTATTGATTGTTTTTTGCTCTGCCAAAGCTTTTTATCTTGATAAAGCCCCAACAGTTCATTTTTGCTTTTGTTTCCCTTGCCTCCAGAGATGTGTCTAGAAAGATGGCACTATTGCCAATGACAAAGAGGTTGCTGCCTGTATTATCCTCTAGGGTTTTGATGGTTTCTTGTCTCACATTTAAGAGCCCAATTTTAAAAATGGATCAAAGGCCTAACAGACACCTTACTAAAAAAAAAAAAGATATATTGATTGCAAAGCATATGAAAAGATCTCCACATCATTTGTCATCAAATAAATGTAAACTAAAAACAACAAGAGACCACTACATACCTACTCACACGGCCAATATCCAGGAAGGATACTGACAACACCAAATGCTAGCAGCAAAGATATGGAGAACGGGAACTCTCATTCTCTGCAGGTGAGAATGTAAAATGGTACAGTCACTTTGGAAGACAGTTTGGTATTTTTACAAAACTAAATATACTCCTACCATATAATCCATAAATTATGTTCTTTGATATTTACCTAATGGGGTTAAAATCTTATGTCTAGGGGCACCTCGGTGGCTCAGTCAGTTGAGTGTCCAACTTAAGCCCAGGTTAGGATCTCATGGCCCATGCGTTCAAGCCCCACATCAGGCTCCCTGCTGTCAGCATAGAGCCCGCTTGAAATCCTCTGTCCTTCTTTCTCTCTGCCACCTCCCACTCACACTTCGTCTCTCAAAAAATGAACATTAAAAAAAAACTATGTCTACACAAAGACCTGCACACAGATATTTACAGATTTATTTATATCTGGCAGACTTAGAAGCAACCAAGATGTCCTTGAACAGTGAACTGATAAACTGTGGTACATCCAGACAATGAACTATTATTCAGTGCTAAAAAGAAATGAGCCATGAAGCCATGAAAAGACAAGGAGGTACCTTAAATGCATATTACTAAGTGAAAAAAAGCCAGTCTGGATGGCTACGTACTGCATGATTACAGCTATATGAGATTCTGGAAAAGGTAAAAATATGGCAGTCAAAAGATTAGTGGTTGCAAGAGTTGCAGGGTAAGGGGAAAGAAAAATCAGGGCACAGGGGATTTTTTTATGGCAGCAAAAATACTCTATATGATATTATAATGAAGGATGAACAATGTCATTATACGTTTGTCCAAACTCATATAATATATAACACCAAAAGGGATATAAACTATATCACTATAAACTATATATAAACTAATATAAACTATGAATGATAATTATTTGTCATTGTAGGTTCATCTACTATAATCAACATACCAGTCTAGTGGGAGATGCTGATAATCAGGGAAGCTATTCCTGTAAGACAGCAGGGGTACATAGGAAATCCCCTTTGGTTTTGCTGTGAACCTTAAACTGCTCTAATTTTTTAAAATAATATATACACAATCGACCAATTAGGAAGAAAATGGTCAGAGCACAGTGATCTCAATAAGAATGGGTTTTTCAATTCCTAGAAGTATTCTCTCCTGGAGAACTTTCATTAGGGACAATTAGTAAATTCCATATCAAAATAAAGGCCCATTCTATTTCTCCTTCTTTGAATATTTGAACCAACAAATATTAACTTATCCTGACAAGCTTTCCATTAAAAAAAAAAAAAAAAGGAAAGGGGTGAGAACATAAATAATACTATTCCATTAGCTTACTACAAGAACTTCGTCTTTCTAATGATAGAATACTACATATTTACATCCGCAAAAGCTCTTTCTCAAGTGAAAAATGACTCAGGTGTCTGGGTTGTTTAAATGCGTTAACTGTTTAACTTGGGAAGAAAATATGATTTCACTGGACAATATTTAGCATGGCAAAAAATGGATTAGTCACCCTGAACCTTCTCAAATGAGAATGGAAGGAGCTGCATCCCACTTGTCAGAACCTTAATTACCACGATTGTTTCAGTGACTTTAAAATATTTGTCCACACTTTTATGTTTTCTTTCCTGTAGTTTAGAACACCTAGCAATTAAAAAAAAAAGGGTAACTGTGGCCAAGAGAAAAATTTCAGCAAAATAATCCTAATGCTCTTTTCCTTCTAGTTCTCCAAACTGTTCTTATGGGATTGATGATAATTTACTTGGTTCCATGCCCAAAACTGTTTAAGTTTCTTCACAGATGAAGACAAGAAATGTCTCTTAAGATATAAAAAAAAAGTCCTATAGAAAGGGTACTAGTATAATATCCTGGTTTTGGAATCATTTTCTCTCCTAGAGCTGACTAATCCCTAATTAGCAAGTTATATTATTTCCATAATGAAGCATTGAAGAAACAGACTGATGAGTCAACCTAATAATGAGGAAAGTATCTGCAAATGTAAACTTCAGTTGATCGATTTAATTGCCAGACACCATGATCTATTCTAAGGCACACTGTTTTATCCCATGTTTTGTAAGGAGAGGATTTTTCCATTTCCTATCCTCAGAATATTTAGAGAAAATAAGACTGACAATGATAGAGGTCTGTAAAATCTGAAAGATTCCAAACATAGTCAAGGCAGACCATCGAAATCTTAGAAGGGAGTAATGAGAAAATTCTATTAAAGGTAGGAAAAACAATCCCTATTACCATACCCAGACCTCCAGAGGGCACTGATAGCTGTAGTTAACCAGCAGGATTGCTGGAAGATTAAGACCAAATCTTCAGCAGAAACATAAATACAAAAACAACTCATTTTACAGTATAATAAATTGGAGAAGGCAATTATTTTATAAAAAAGTAATACTTTAAGAGAAAAATATAAAACTGGCCTTTAAATGTGTATTGTGAAAGAAAAAAATTACATTCCCATGGAATCTTGTAGATTTCAGAATTTTTCTCTGGATATTTTTCCTTTCTCTCTCGTTTGATTTCCCAAGCTACCTTTCATAGGATTTCACAGTTGCCTCACTGTCATCTCTGGCTCCATTTTCTCTATCCTCCACAACATTTTCTCCATTATTGATAGAAGGATCTATTAAATACTCAAATCATGTTGTTGTACCCTCACTACTTGGTGTAACATCTATTTGTGATTCTACCTGAACCCACACAGTTGTAACTCCTCTGCACAGCAGTGGTGGCCCTCTGTGCCCTAGTCCTGCCTCATCTCTCACTGCTGCCTCTTACTATGTATCTTACCTTGCTCAGAAACACTAAACATACCTGTGGTTTCCTAAGTTCTTACCTTTGCATGTTATGGTCCCTCTCCCAAGAACATCAATTTCAAGACTCGCTCATACAATAGTATCTATGGACTTCTATTTTCACCTCTTTAAGGCACCCATTTGAATTAAGACTACCATTAAAATACAAATCTTAGTATAATCTAGGAGAGATTGGCATGTTGAGTTAAAGTATCTAGATTCTAATAGGTTTCAGGAAGAATATGTGACAGTAGCATCCACTTAACCTCTCTGGGTCTTTGTTTACTCACATATAGAGTTATGGGAGTAGACTACACAATATTATAAAGTTCCATTCTACTTCTGAGAATTATATTTTATAATGTGGGCAAATAGTACATTATATCATTACTGCAGGTAATACTGATTTTGTTAAGTGAATAGGGAATTTCTAAGCAAATAACATACATTGTGTATGTTGACAAGTCAAGAGAAAAAGAAATAGACCAAAAGCTTTACAGAAAAAAAAAATTCTTGATTAGCTCATATGGCTAGAACATTGTTATGAGTCACAGCTCCTGATGAAATCACCCTGTGAATCAGTTAACCTCTTTACTGCTCCAGGGTCATAAGCAGCACAACTGATCAGAATAAGATCATAGATATACCCAAATTTATTCACCTAGTTTATCCTGAGAAAATCTGCTTCTGGAATAATGACAATTTTATGGTGGAATCACAGCATCATCATTTTACATGAAGATGAGCAAATCAGATCATTTCTATACTCTTCAAACCGACATTTTTGACCAATCATAATCTCCCCAGCCTTCCACTTTCAATCTTTCTGACCACTGTTCAATACATTATCTAAGGGTCAATATCTTTATCATTCATTCATACTGTTAGCATTAATTCAGCAAATATTTGAAAGTAAATAGACCTAATTTTGTTTTATATCTTACATAGTAATATACATAATATTATATAATAATTACCTGTTCTGTGCCTACCCCTTCATAAAAATAGATAAGAAATGTCCCCTCCCTTCATGAAATGTGTGTACCATTTTTCTTCAAGCAATGGAGTCCCCCATAATATTTTCCACTGGTCTACGTACATTATACCATCGAAGACTTTAATTCAAATTTCAGTATTCTATCCAGTGCCATCAGCCTTAAAAACAAAGTTAAAAAACTGTTTTTTTAAAAAAGAATCAGGTCTTAAGGATGATAGACGTCTCATTAATATTGCCTGTGTTAAATGAACTCCCCTTAAAAGGCCTCTAAAATATTTTTTTTGTCATAATAATTCTGGGATGGCTTAGTAATGCGTACTAATTTTCACATTCCTAAGCAGTACTGTCATAAAATGGAAAATGGAAAATGTTCATGATTGCTGCCCTCCTTTCCCTTTCTAAATTTGCAGCATGTAAGGTGACAATGAGCCAGTAATAAAATATTAAACAAATAAGGAATGCTCACAGCAAAAATAAAAGAAATTCTAAACAATTGAGAAGGGATCTAAAATTACACAAACAATTTTGATTGAATAAGTATTTCACTTTGTTTTATTTGAAAGATGTGTGCCAGCATTTGAACACATGAGAGCTACCGCAACAAAGGGCTAATGAATAAACAGGTGAATGAAATAATGAACACCTGTGAGGATAAAGGCGATGACAACTGCAACGGAGATTGGGCTGAATATACAAACATCTGTCTAGGTGCTATTCATCTAGAAAACAAGGTCACATTTTCCTTCTGGGAGTTTAGTTAGAGAAATGTAGAAGGAAATCTGGAGATAGAAGCTTATCCCCTCTCAGCTAATATCCTTATACCCTCTCAGCTAAGGAAGAGGGGAAGGAAGTCAAGCAGAGAAAGTGCTTCTCATAGCTGACCATCAAACCCATCCAGAGACAGCAGATGCCACGTAGTGTGACTTGTAGAGTGCTTGTTCTCACGAAGTGGAAACCACCCTCCATCAAACTATTTCCTGCAATGGCCTGAAATCCCTCCACTAGAAATTTAGTGCTTTAAATTGAGAATCTCCACCACATACATACATACATACATACATATATACATATATATATATACATATATATATGTATATATACACGTACGTATATATGTGTACATATATATGTATGTATTTTTTTTTAATTTGGTGTGCTACAGAGGAGTGTCAAGTCTTTGTTAGGGGACCTAATTATCAGTTCCCTAAAGTATACAAAATGCTTTTTGTGACTGACTTATTTCACTTAGGATAATGTCCTCCAGGATCATTCACATTGTTGCAAATAGTCTCAAGCAGTGACTCAAAGTACCATGCTTTTTCTCTGCATTCAAGAAACCTAGTGCTGTCTGAGACATGCTGGCTATTTAAATAGTTACTTAACTAAGGAAAATTTACAGCCCTGCCTTAGAACTGCTAAGTCCAAGAATTCTTTCCTAAAGTTTACTTCTCAATTTTGTATAGTCTGTATTAACCACTGGCATCTACAGAAATGAGGAAGAGAAAATATCACCTGGATGTCTTCTTTCCAAGTATTCCCTCTGAGAGAAAAACTGAAGTAGGAGGAGTCCTTGTTACTAAATCTGTTTTGAAGTCCATTTCCATTTAGGATAATCTATTTTACCACACATCAATATTCTTTTTAAGGAATACATCTGAAACCTCTCTTCCCAAAATTATACCTTAAGTCTCTAGAGATTGCCAGGGCAACCTAATTCTTTTTTCAGTATAATCCTATAAAGGACTAGGATGTGTTATGCATCAAACTAAGCATCAAAAATGACCTGGCAAATTACCAATGGTTATATACATAAAAGAAACAGCATATGAATTTGAAAGAACACAGAATTAAGAGTCAAGGCACCTGATTCATAATCTCAATTCTGCCATAACCAGCTATGTGACTGGACAAAACTTTCTACACATCTTATATTCTGTGGTGTAAACAAACTTACCCAAATTTTTATTTTTTTTAATTTTTTTTAACGTTTATTTATTTTTGAGACAGAGACAGTGACAGAGCGTGAACAGGGGAGGGGCAGAGAGAGAGGGGGAGACACAGAATCTGAAACAGGCTCCAGGCTCTGAGCAGTCAGCACAGAGCCCGACGCGGGGCTCGAACTCATGGACCGTGAGATCATGACCTGAGCCGAAGTCGAAGTCGGACGCTTAACCGACTGAGCCACCCAGGCAGCGCCGCCCCCCCCCCCCCCGGAATTTTTAAAGTATAATTTAAAGGCTATTAAATTTAAACTTCTGCATAATTTTTTTTTTCCTAGCCAACTGAATCATGTTAAAAGATAAAGTGAGGCACATTAAAACTTTTCAAATAGGGCAACACCAAAATGTAAACGGTTACAAGTGTTCCACCAATAGGGGCTAATGAAGAAGTTTTTACAGAAAAGGTGAAGAAGCAAAGCAAGCAAATTACCTGAAGGGCTGTAGCATAAGCAGTTGCCTTATTTAGGAAAGTTTAGTTAGCTCTTTGTTATTGGTTGTTCTTAAGTCTCATTTTCTTGGATGCAAGTGCATTGACTCTGGTTTAAATTTTGGTTTGCTTTCATAGACTACAACCAAGGCACTGGAACCACTTTATCTAATAGCTCCTTGTTGAAATTCCTTAACAGTCATAATAAAATCAGCTTTATTTTAGGTTTGGGAATTAAATGTGTGTATATATGTGTGTAAGCATTACAGTTCTTCCTCAAAGGTCACTGATTAATTGCAAGAAGTGTTTACAAAATTCCAAATCTATACATTTTTTGAAATAATATATTTAAAATCAGTGGGGTTTCTGGGTGGCTTAGACGAGTAAGCATCTGAATCTTGATCTCAGCTCAGGTCATGATCTTGTGGTTTGTGAGTTCAAACATCACATTGGGCTCCGTGCTGATGGCACAGAGCCTGCTTAGGATTCTGTCTCTCCTCTCTGCCCCCTCACTTGCTTGTTCTCTCTCTCTCTCATGCAAAATAAATACACTTTAAATATATAAATACATATATACATACATGCATACAAAAGTTAGGTAATATAATATCACCTTTGAAAATTTACTACTTAAGAGTTCAAAAAATTAAAACCAGAAGAGGTTTTCTACTTGTATCCTGGTGAGAAGTGTGACTGTATCTCTTTACAGTGAAGTTTCTTTGCTTGCTAGTAATACTACAGAAGAATTAACTTCGGAAGACAATAGATTTTTCAGGAAAACTTCTCATTAAAATCTTTAACACATACATTACTGACTATTTTACTAGCAGGTCTTCCCCCTGAATTTGAGAAATCCAGATTTAATAATAATTATTGTAAAACCAAAAAGAAACATAAAAGAATATTATTTTAAGGTATTTGTTTGTACTGCTCTATTCATAGCTATGAATAGTAGCCCCAATTAAATAAGTTCTAAAGAGATACAGAACTGGCACGTGTAACTATGTGTGTGTGTGAGTGTGTGTATAATTATACACACACAAGTACACAAACAGAACACAGCCATATGTAATTCGGTTTTCTCTGTATAGGAAAAAAAAATATCTGACAGAAAAAAAAGTTAAAACTGATCAAATTATCTACAAAAAGTGATAATTTCTATAAGATGCTATAAAGGAAACATTTGGATAAGGGCTGAATGTCTGTATTTTTTGCAATGTAATATTTGGGAGTCACTTAATATATGGTAAAAATCAACCAGTAAATGTACTGCTATTCCCCACCAATGACTTTCTGAAAGATGTAATGAATGCTTAAGGTGAGAGTTCAAAAATTCTGGTTGCAGCAGGGCTATGGAAATGTTGCAAACACTTGACTTTTGCATTCAATTTCCCATAGGCTATAAAAGTAGTCCTATATCTCTGATCGTTACTTTATATTATTTGAGAATTAAGAATCATTTTGAAAAGCCATAGCAATCTAGAAGTGCTAAGCTTACTGAATGATATACTTACTGTATGGTTGACATGGGAACAAGGCAGCAAAGTCTGAATCTGATGAGAATGTCAGTCAAAGGACACCTTGTTCCAATTCTAAAATTAATCTCCATTTCCTAAACTACTCAAATATTTATGACCACCTTATGAAATTGCCAAATTAACTTCCTGAATCATTTTACAACCCATAAATTTCCTGAACTGAATGTTTTCTATTGTCACAATTAGAAGAAACCATGCTTTGATCTAATTACAACTGCCAAATAGTTTGTTCAGACTTAATATTATTTTAAACATCATTTGCTATGTGCTTCTAAAAAGTAGTCAAGATTCTTAAATTCAGTGTGTTCTTTCCTAGTGAAACTCAGTATCCAGATCAAATGATGCATCACTACCAAATTGGGTCCATGAAAGAAAAAACTTTTTCCTATGTATGTACATAAAACTTTTTTTATGTATGTAAAGCTAAAAAAAAAGTACTGAGTATGTACAAATTTATTGTAAGATGGATACAATATATCCTAGGCTATGTACATGCAGAACTGTTCTAAGAACACTACTTCTCTGAAGATACAGAAGATGATCACATTAAAGTTATTATGATTCTTTTTAATATAATCACCTTAAATTCAGGAACATCTCAAAAGTGAGAGAGTAAGACTTTCACTTCCAGCTATGAAGGAAGTGACTCATATCAGACTAAGCATCTGCTCAAGAATATAAAAGTCAAATAAAATAGAAAGATGGACATAAAATTTATACCCAAAATAAGGTTTTTAAGACATTAAGGAACAATCCAAGAAGGCAGAATATGAAGGGACAAGACACAAGAGAGAAGTGTTGAGAAATACTCTGAAGATTTGGCATGCGAAGCACAGATTTAATTTTCACTTCTTTATATCAGATGCTGTTTTTACAGAAGAAAGTAGCATAGAGATATACTTAACACAGTTATAAAGAAGGTTTAAAAAATGCCTGTCTTTTAAAATAAGGCCTTGTGGAAAATAACACTTTTTTTATAGAATGCCTTACAAGAATTTTTAAAGAATAAATTATTTTATTTTATTTTATTTTATCTTATTGTGGAGAGAACATTTAACATGAAATCTACCCATTAGATCAAATTAATTTTTATAATTAGAAAGTTCCTTGTCTTAAATCCAGGGAAAATCCTATTTGGGTAAATCTTAAAGTTTTACTTCTTGGGGAAATCCTATATCCTGTATCTAAGACAAACCAATACAAATATTTGACATTTTGAACTTTCCTACAATTGTATCAATTTTATGAGACTGAAAAATTGAGATGCCATCTCTCTAGTATTTTTCCTTAAGCTAAGCTACACTGATTTATTTCAATTTCTGTTCTCATATATAATAGAACAGTATATTTATACATGCACATACTCACATAGAAAATATATGAAATACATTTATATGCATTTCTCTCTAAAGAGTTCCCCCTTTAAAAGATCATCCCCCAAGATTTATATGTGCAAAGAAGAAATAAATTGTTGTAATACAGAAAACTACCAATGTACTTTTCCAAAGCAAAATGACTTCTCACAGAAATAAGAGAAACTACAATATATAAAAGAATAATACAAAGTTCTAAAGATACATTGTACATATTAAAATAGATCTAAAAAGGAAGTTTACTGTTAGTTATCTGTCAGTTTCTTCTGGAGTTAAGAATAAAGGTCAATATCTGAAGCTCATAGAATCCATTAAATATAGACAATAAAATAACTGATAAAGATGATAATATACATCATAAATTTGCAGAGTATAGTTGCGGTGATAGTAACTGTCGTAAGTATTTCTTTTACCTTTTGACCCCCCTTCATCCATTTCTCCCCTGCCTTCACCACCTGCTTCTGTTTCCTCTCAGTTTTTGTTGGTGGTGGTAGTGTTGTTGTTGTGCTTTGGGGTTTTTGTTTGTTTTTAGGGTCCATATATAAGAGAGATCATACAGTATTCGTCTTTCTCTGACTTATTTCACTTAGCGTAATGCCCTCGAAGTCTACCCACATTTTCACAAATGGCAAGATTTCATTCTTTTCAATAGCTGAATAGGATTCCACTCTCTGTGTGTGTGTGTGTGTGTGTGTGTGTGTGTGTGTGTGTGTGTGTGACAATTTATTCATCCATTCATCCACTAATGGACAGTTAGGGTTGTTTCCATAGCTCAGCTATCGTAAACAGTACAGAAGTGAACACAGGGGTACATATATCTTTTCGACTTAACCTTTTTATTTTCTTTGGATAAATACCCAGAAGCGCAACTGTTGGATCATATGGTAGTTTAACTTCCAATTTTTTGAGGAGCCTCTATACTATTTTCCACAGTAGCTGTTATAGCCCTCCCTAGCCTCTCATCAGTTAGTGGGCTTCTCAATCAGATAAAACAGGAAGTCAGTGTGCCTTCCTTGTGTAACAAAGACAGAACATTACTGAACTGACACCATAAAACAAAGATAAGCAGAGACTCTTGGGAGCTACTGCAGAGTCTCAAATCAGGATTTGACTTTTCTCATTGAAGGACATAGGGCATAAGACTGTTTCACAGGACTATGGGGCTTGCACACTGTACAAAAGCATCCTGCTCAGGGACTACTAAACCTCAGCTTGGTTCCATCTGACAAGCAGTAGAACCTACTGCAGAACTGGGATCAAAAAGACCAAGCACCACCCTGTGAGGTCTTACTTACTCACAGAGGCTATCCTTCTGAGTCACTAGCCTAGATGCTTGTTGGAGGTGGGCTTGGTGAGATGGCTACTCACTGTAACAAAGAAAGCATGATGAAGAAGGCAGAGAATTAAAATACCCCTCCCCCACCCCCACACATGCACTCCTCTGTCTCAAAATAAATAAATAAACTTAATTTTTTCTTATTAAAGTGGCACACCATTGACCCACCACTGTGGCTGTTGCTAATAAAGTTGGAAATTATTCCTGTTAAAAATTAAGGACAGTGACTTCTGGGTATCTACCCCAAAGAATTCAAAGTGGAAACTCAGATATTTGTACCTCCAGTGTTCATAATAGCATTAATCACAATGGATAAAAGGTAGATATACCCAAGTGTCCTTCAAGGGGTGACATGATAAAATTTAGTAGACACTACATACAATGGAACATTATTCAGCCCAAGAGGAACAAAATTCTGACACATGCTATAACATGGATGAATCCTGAAGACATTATGTGAAGTTAAATAAGCCAGCCACAAAAACACAAATATGATTTCATGTACATAAGGTACCTAGAAGAGTCAAATTCACACAGACAGAAAGTAGAATGGTGGCTGCCAGGGGATGGAGGGAAGCAGAATGGAGGGGTTAGTGTTTAATGGGCATACAGTTTCAGTTGGAGAAAATGAAAAAGTTCTGGAGATGGACAGTGATGATTGCACAACAATGTGAACATGTGTAATGCCACAGAACTGTCCACTTAAAAATAGTTAAAGTGTGGGGTGCCTGGGTATCAGTCAGTTAAGCATCTGACTTCAGTTCAAGTCATGATCTCACAGCTCAGCTCATGAGTTCAAGCCCCACATCAGGCTCTGTGCTGACAGCTCAGAGCCTGGAGCCTGCTTCAGATTCTGTGTCTCCTCTCCATGCTCCTCCCCCCTCAAACTCTGTCTCTCTTTCTCAAAAATAAACAAACATTAAAAAAATGTGTTAAGTTTTATGTTATCTATATTTTACCACAATAAAAAAATAAAGAGAATATGCTCCCTGCATTATGTTCAAAAGATTTAAGGAGGGAGTCCCTGTTGCTTGAGATTCAAGTTACTTTGGTGGTTGGTGATAAAGCATGAGTTGGCCCAAGTGAAAATGTGCAGCCCAGGTTATAACAATCTTGTAGATAGGCACAGCTGCTGTGAGCAGCCTCCTTTCTCTGGCTCCAGTATCTCAATCACCACTGCAGCACAGTCTTGGCAAGGATCCCCCATGCTTCTAAAAATTATGGCTCTGTCAATTCACTATTTTGTACTCAGTAGTGTAGCTAAGTCAGGATGAGGCCAATATCAGTCATTCAACTCTATGTAAAAATTACATTCCCCTAAAAACTAAGCCCCATGGCTAGATATGGGCTCATTTCACCAGATTCCATTTTTCTTGTTTGTTGTTGTTGTTGTTGTTGGGGGGGGGGGTGGAGGTCAGGTATGTGGGCCATAATATAGTCTAAACCCGAGGATAAATGGGGTCAAGACTTTTTTCTCATAGTGTCCTCTATGCACATTAGGAGATGCAAATAGATACTAAGATTGGAGGATTATCCAATTGTTGTTGTTGGGGGGTGGGGGGAGGTCAGGTATGTGGGCCATAATATAGTCTAAACCCGAGGATAAATGGGGTCAAGACTTTTTTCTCATAGTGTCATGACCTCTATGCACATTAGGAGGTGCAAATAGATACTAAGATTGGAGGATTATCCAATTCCACTATAAATCTTGACACCAGAGGCCTCTGACTCCCAGCTTACTGAATTTTAATATAAAGGAATTCTCCAAGTATTTTTAATTGGAATGCTATATAACTGAAGCTGTAGTCAGTGACCAAAGTAGAGAAATTGAGGTACACGTTATTTGCTATTTTTACAAGATTATAAGATTACAAAGCTATTTTAACAAGTTTTGTTTTTGTCCATTTATTCTGGCTTAACACATTCTACCTGTTCTTTGTTCCTCCTATCCATTCACCCACTAGTCAAGGAGGTAGCTCCATCTTCCCCTATAATAAGCATTACAGTATCTCCAATTTGTCAGGGTAAGAATATCTATTCTACTAAGATTAGTAGAGAATATAGACAACAATTAACTTGATCTTCTAGATATTCTCTATTCTAGGTTGTCTACTAACATCAATAAAATTATATCAATTCTTGCACTGAACCATTTCAGATGCACGCTTAACACTATTGCTGATGGGTTTGCTATACAACTGCATTTCTCAATACGTAGCAAAGCTAGAGATTTATTAGACAATTCCAGTACTGATAGGATATGCTGAGTTCAGCAGTGCAGCTAAACAAAAAGTAACATAATTTGAGGACAGCAGTTTTTCTATACAAAATATCTACACATATTTTCCTGTCCTATAAATATGCTTCTAAAAATTATTTTCCATACACAAAGAGTAAATGTTTCTGCACTATGCTACTGAAATACCTCTGACTGTGCAAAAAATGAAAAGCATGTTTTCATTAATAAAAAGCAGTCCACATGACATTACCCTTTTATGACTTTAACTCCTGTGTGTGTGTGTAACTGAACATAGATAGTTTACTTACAAGCAGCAGATCCTATTTCACAATAGAACACAAAGAGTACGCCCACTCTAAATTCAGGTTTACTTTGATTTGGCCAGTTAGTTATTCACACAGCAGCTATATCAATGACCGCATCTAAGAAAGAACCACATTAGTGGAAATCCACATGTAGGTGAAATGACAGATACAAATTCTTTCTCAACCATATCCTCTTTGGTGCTAGAGTTAGTACTGGAAGCTATGGCAGACCAAGAGAATTTTATTCCTCTGGTGTATAACTCATACTTTAAAGTGACATAGTGGAGCTTACATATTTTTTAAATCTAAATATTATTAAAAGTTTGGAAATGTATTTGATAATATAGAAATAAAAGCAAAAGTAACTGTCAAAGTACCATGATTTCATAAGCCACATATAGTTTACCCCACATTTCCTACATAAATTCAGAGTAAATGCTTAAGAGGCTGTTTAAATGAGTGATTACTCTACCTTCCCTACATAAAGATCCTAAAATCTAATTGCCTATAAGTCCTGGACAAACCATTTCTCTCAATTACCTAGAACTGGCATCTACAAATCTATCCTAAAGATATTAGTCACCCTAAGTGAAAAAGATCAGAAACAACCCAATATCTTCCTGTCTTTCATTTACAATACGTTGTATTTTTGCAAACAACATAACCTCTGATTAAAGAAATTTACATATGGTAAGTTCTTCAGCAGTATAAAAATAAAAACCAAGTGAAATACGTGCTCTGATATACATTTTACATTTAAATAAAAACTATTTTATAACCTAGATCCAAAATTTATCTAAGAACTTATTTTTTACAAATGGAAAGTCTAATTCATTATTTTAGTAAATCTATTTTATATTTAGTTTGTGCTAAAACATGAAGGGACACAAATATCTATGTGTGTATATACATACATGTATATATGCAAACATTTACACATGTATATGTCTCTATCATTCAAATTAACATAAACAGAGATACAATAAATTTCCATGAAACTCTTAAATATCTGAGTATATGACTGGGATATGACAATGTGTGGCTATGAAACTATACTGTCTTACGTTTTAGGTTTGCAAATTGTGTGTTTACTTCCTTGCTTCAGCAATGACACTTCTGTCCACACTCCCCCAGGTTGCAAAGCCATTCTTACAAAACCCATTTCTTCTGAAAGATACCTTCACCTTCACTAGTGATAAAGCTCTCTTCCTGATAGCTTCCTACTCATCTGAGCATTTGCTTGTCCAAATGTCCAGCTTGTTATTGGTTTTCTGGTCAAACAGTATGAAACTGTGACTATGTAGACTCTTCCATGCTAAGCACAGACTTCCTTATGATGTGCATTTCATAAAGTGGGAAAGAGAAAGTTTTCTCAACCAAGAAAAGGAAAAGCATTTTTTTTCTTTTGTATTTTTGCTTTTTCTTGTTTGTTTTTGCTCCCTATGCCTGGCAATTGCAAACTAGGTATTACTGGTAATTTATATAATTATTTTTTAACAATTGCTTAAATGTATTAAGTTTCTCCATGTTAATAAGCAAATCACACTTTTGTTCAGGTCTGAACAAAGGAGCAGCTGCTCAAGGCTCATTTGCCAGTGTTTTTGGCTTGCTCAAAGACTTGACTTTAGATTTAGGAGCTCCTGAATGCGTTTTCATCCTGCCTTGAGGAGAGGAAAACAAACACATCCTTTGTACTGCTTCTGACCAAGATAGCCATTATTAATATTCTCCTAAACTTCACTAAATTTTAGACTGGTTTCTTTCCGACTATAGGCCCTGATTTTCATTTTCTTAGAGCATTTACTTCAGAAAACTTTTAATTATCAATTCTTCCCTTGCCTCTTTGTGATGTAAATATTCTCTCTCAATTACTTGCCAGTTTTACAATCCAGGAATGTCTTTCTCAAGGACCTGGGAGCCATCCCTTTGAAATACAACCATCATGGAAGAAAAGGCTTCTTTCTCCAAGTATTTGTACGAGGGTAGGAACCTTACTTCAATAAGCTTCAATTAGCAACCACATAGGGCCTAATCACGTTGACCAAACTCTCCACTAGTTTCCTCCTGTGATTCTCTAGCTCATCCTAGTGCTTAAAATCTCTACTGATTTTTGTTTTAGCAGAATTAAATTCAACCTCTCCCCTTTACTGCAACAGTCTTAAAGTCATCCTTGCCTGTTTAACTCCATCTGGCACAAATCTTCTTTGATATTAACAACTGGCTTCTTTTTTTAAAAAAAATCTTTTATTTTCAAAGGAGTGATGGAATATGGACAGAGCACCTATTATATATAGTTCTCATATATATTATTAATCCAAATAAATTACAAGAGATCATGTTATAGATAAAATAAATAAAGTTCACATTTACAGATGGTCATTCAGAGCTGGAAGATGGCATTACTGGAATGCAAACATAGTCACTGAAGGTAAAACCTGGATTTGCTTTTATACATTTGAGCACAGTTGGGTTTTTTACCTGAAGGGATGTGGAGGGGTAGGAGCACTGAAGGCTAAAGGCCGGACCTGAATACTCCAAGCAAAACTGGCTGGTAGTTTTATGACTTTCCCATAAGCCTTAGAGAACAGACAGACATCATGAAACAATGGCACTATAAAATATAAACATATCCAGTATGGCCTAGTGGCTCTATGGCAAAAAAGCAATCAAAAATTTCTGATGATGAATAATTTTAAAGACTTAACACCATACTAACGACGTGCTACATTTTATTCCTTCCTTCCCTCTTAACTGGATTCGATTTAGCCAACAAAAATAAACACTGAAAACCATACACAATAGAAAGCAAATGTTCTTATCAGGTGTGGTTGGATATTTCAATTTAATAAAACAAAGGATCCCCAAAGAATAAGCTTAAATCTACGCTTGCAGGTAAGTTTAATAGCAAGAGGACTAGATAGGGCAAAGATCAAAGAATTGAAAGGCTAGGAGTTCTCAACTCAAAATCACAGACTTCTTAATGTTGTTTGGCACTTTTTGACAGACTGTTTTTGAAATAGATTATTCTGACGGCAATTATGATTGTTTCCAACCAGGAATAACTTCAGTTAAATATTTGTCTAGTAATACAAATTAAAATTGTTTGTTAAGCAATGTTTACTTAATGATATAAGGCATATACTAAACAGAAATTCAGAAGTGCCATTTTATTTTTTTAAGCTTATTTATTTTGAGGGGAACAGAGACAGCACAAGTAGAAGAGGGGCACAGAGAAAGAGAAAGAGAATCCTAAGCAGGCTTCACACTGCCAGCACAGAACCCGATGTGGGGCTCAAACACAAAACCATGAAATTATGACCTGAGCCAAAACCACAGGTCTGACACTTAACCAACCAAGTCACCCAGGCACCCCAGAAATGTTGTGTTAAATTGAAGGGTGTTTTTATTGTTATTAATAATAATGTTTAAATTTTTTGTATACCCTAACAAGATTACATTCCAGGTATTAAAAAAATAATGCAGGAGTCATCCAGAATAGCAATTCATTTTACAAACAAAGAAACTAAGGCTCAGATACATTATCTAAGCTACAAATCAACTCAACGACAAAACAGCATCTCTAGACTTCTGCCATAGGCAACCTGACTCCCACACTAGTATTTTTTTCATCATCCTATACTGCATCCTATTTGTGTGCTAATATAAGTAGGGTTTATAATGTGAATTCTCTTACAAAGTAATATTATGTATTATTTATAAATTGCATAGTGTATTAGAGTATCCTACAATAATGAATAATATCTAAAATTAGGACAACTACTAGGAAGCACTATACTTCAGATAAACAGTATAGATTTGAGAGAAAATATACCCATGTATTGTACAAATTATAACATATTCTAAGGAATATACTGTATCATGAAATTTATAGATTGGTTGGATCTTTGAATAAAATGTTATTTGTGTGTATTAGCTTAAAAAAAGTGAAATTCCCAGTTAATTTTTGAAAATCATGACATTCCTTTATCAATCTCTACTTGAAAACCTCGTGTTCTATATTATATTCTGTATACGTAAACTGAATTTAATCTGAAAAACACATATTTCCAAATACCATGAATCATCAAGTTTGTGAAACACAGATTCCATCTATTGCTCAGAATATTAAATATGCCTTCATTTGTTTAAATTTATTTTGTTGCTAACAACTTGTGTATCTACAGAAAAGTGTGTCCATTGGCCTAACTCTCCAACTCCAGTTTCCAGAGAAGTTTTAGGGATAGTTAGGAAAGTTCTGAGAGACTTATGTCACACTGGAAGAAGTAAACCCTCCCTAAATAGAGCTTCAGGGAGAAAAATCAGTGTCCTTTTTTATTAACTTTTGAAATTAGTTCACTGCCCAAATTGGACCTAGAATCCAGCTAAACTAGCATTATTAAAAGTTTGAAAGAGAATGTTTTCATGGAATTTAGTAAAGAATTTTTTTAATTGTGCACTGTTAAATTCAATTTTCAATCAAAATTCTGAGATAAAATTTTGTAGAGAGAATAAAAACTGAAAAACTAGGAAATTCTAAAAATACAGATAATTGGTCAATAAATGTGTGCAATATATCTTAACTAAAACAGAAAAGTGAAATTGAATGAAACAGTAAGGGGAACATATGGATCCACAGAAATGTTTTCATCTGATTCAAACAGAACACCCTATCCCCAAAAATAACCGTCCTTACTTTTAAAGAAAAAATGATTTTTTTTTTTAATTTGAGAGAGGGGGGTGGGGGAGGAAGACGGGCAGAAAGAGAGGGAGAGAGAGAATCTTAAGCAGGCTTCATGCTCAAAGCAGAGCCCAAGACAGGGCTTGATCTTACAACCCTGGGATCATGACATAAGCCAAAATGAAGAGTCGGGTACTCAACCAACTGAGCCACCCAGGAGCCCCACAAAAACATGGATTTTTAAAGACTTTCCAAAATTGAAATTTATGTATGCTATAAAATTAGAGGGAGATTGATCACATTACAATCCAATTCAACTACTTCTATCTTTATGAGAATATAAATTTGGTAGAAATTTTCTCTAGTTTGGAAACACTATCAAAATATTTAAAATGATCATATTATTCAAGTTAGCAGTTCTACTTATAATATACACAAACATCTGAAAGAAAACAATTGAATGATTATAAAAAGGTATTTGTATACAAAGGCTTATGAAAATGTTACTCTTGTGGTGAAAATTCTGAAATAACCTAAAGGTCTTACTACATAAGACTGTTACAATTATAGCACATCCATTCATACTGTATATTAAAATTTTACACTGTATAAAAATATGTCATGACACAGAAACTTGTTTGTAGCAGATCATACAGTGAAAAATCAAGTTTTAAAACACATGTAGAGCTTGGTCCCATATTATACACATAAACACACATATGCTCACAGTCTAAAAGATTATATGCAAATATTTCAACAGATACATGCCAAGGTTATAGGATTAAGGATGATTATTTTTTCATTGCTTCTTTATATTTTTTTATTGTGGCAAAACACACGTAAAGTTTACTATCTGTTAAACATACAGCTTTAAGTGTACAGTTCAGTTGCATTATATTTATATTGTTGTGTAACCATTACCACTATTCACCTCCATAAATCTTTTCATTTTGCAAAACTAAAACTCTACCCATTTAACAATAAATCCTCATTACTCCATCCCTACTGCCCCTGGCAACCTCTACTCTATTTTCTTTAACTTCCCCTCCAGCTGATTTTTCAAAAAAAGGGGGCAGAAACAATGTAGCAGAGAATAGTGCTACATAAATCATAAGTCATTGAGATATAAGACTGACCAGCAAGTAGCAGTGTGCAGATTTATCCTTCATATTAAAAATGCTAACATTCAGGATAAAAGGAAAAGATGACCTTACCTTGAAATATTGAGATATTTCCTATTAATGGTCATATAATGGTTTCTAACATTTACCGTTGCAATTAAACCTGTGATGAATACTTTTATACATAAATAATTTCTTCTCATTTTCTTAGAAAATACTCTAACATGGAATATCCAGACCAAAGACTAAAGAGATGATTTTAATCGTACAGTTGTTAATACAAATAAGTCTTATTAGCTGAAAAAAGAACTCGTCTTTGTAAACACTGTACCACATATATTTCATTAGAAATTTGATAGCAAAGATTTTTTAAAACCTAATTTAAAATTGATGCCATGACTAAAGTAGATAATCTTTGCATCCTGTAAACGTCTAGTTTCCGAAATATTTCACATATGCAAAAATATCACTAAATATAAATCATAAATATAAAATTTAAGTCAGATTTATTTTGAAGAATACCATACCCCACAGTTTCTTCTTCTCAGTGTCATGTTTAGAATATCAGGCATTTCTATAAAGAACATAGTCTTTTAATTACTCATTACTGATGTTTACAGTTTCATGAAGAAAAGAATGATTGCCCACTTTTATGTATCACTAGACAGTTCCAATGATTTCATTGTAATCTGTTTCCTTATTTTTTTACAGCAAAAGGACATGAAAATACTGCTTATCATTACATGGAAATACACAAAATGCAAGATAAGTAACTGAAATATTTTTCCAATAAAAATAGCATAGTTTTTAAAAATGTATCCATTATCCATGGATTTAAATATAGTGACTGCTCTCATTCAGAATTTCTGATTTCGTCAGGTCTGAGATTGTAGTATTATTAGTCAACATACTTGATTTACATGGTTAAGTATTCTATGCATTTTCTAACCTGTTACAATTTCTTAAATAGAATATTTTTCCCCTAAAGTGTTCAAAATACTAAATTGAACCAATGGGCCAAAGGAAACTCCTGTTAATCATGCATCATGGAACACATTTAATTTTTAAAAATCCTAATGACTTCAGTACTTTTATTATTTCTTTACAAATAGATTGCAGTTATTGCTGAATAGTTCTAACAGAGTATTTTCTCAAAATACTTCATTAAATCTTTGCTTCAGATACTTCATGTAACAAAAATATTTCTTGCAGATAAATTTTAAGAAATAAAAATATATTTTTGAAATATATTTCAATATTTTTAAGCAAGGTTGTGATCAAAATATTTTAAATAAATGTCTAGCATTTCATTATTTTTCCAAATTATATATATAATTCTGTATAAAATATGAAATAAAATCTGAAGATAGTATTCACTTACACACAAAAAATAATTTCTTAAAAGCAAAAATATTTTGGGGCACCTGTATGGCTCAGTTAGTCGAGCATCCTACTCTTGATTTTGGCTCAGGTCATGATTTTGTGGTTCGAGAGTTTAAGCCCCATGTCAGACTCTGCACTGACAGTGCAAAGTCTGCTTGAGATTCTCTCCCATTCCCTCTACTTCTCCCTCTCTCAAAAATAAATAATATTTTTTAAAAAGCAAAAATATTTTAATTTTGTTATCATACAAATAGTTACAAAATACTCTAGAATTTATTCTTAATACATAACAAAAGTAAAAATTAAGGGCAGGAAGGTAAATTTTATCCACATTCTATTAATACAGAAGACTAAAGAGAAGGGGTAATTAGAGCTGTCCAAGTTCACAAACAAAATGAAAAATAAATTATATGGCATCTGTAAAATCATACTACATTCTCCCATTCTATTTGTTTGTTTTTTTTTTAAAAAAAGGAGGTTATAGAGGAATAAAAGGATAAAAGGATTTAGCATGCTAGATACAGATTAAGAATACAATTTGGAACGAAAATGACCCAGATAACAGAGTTTTTAAAGTATTTGTACGTTAACAAGACCAAGGATTCTACAAAACACTTTTTCAAAAACAGGACTGCAAACATTATAATGAGATTTAAAAAAAAATGGAGATGGCTAAGGTAAAGAAAGAGCTGGTAATTGAAAATAATACCATCACAGAGAATAAATCAGATATATTAGAAAATACAAGTATTTTCTGAACATCAAATTAATGGAAAACTAAAAATAATCACTGTGAATGTGGAGAAAAAGTGAAAATAGTAATGAAATTAGAGAGATGAGAAATATAGAGGTCAGAGAAACATGATTACTAGAGTCATTTAGTGTCCCCAAAGAAGAAAATCTAATAAATGAAATTTTATAACACTGAAAAATCATAGTACACAATTGCATGTAATTTAAGGAAAAATTTGAATCTGCAGATTAGAAGGGCCCTATTCTGTACAGAATTGTTAACATAAAGCATCATCAAGGTATTTCTTGGCTAAGTTATTCAATCTTTATATTAAAGGAAAATATTTCAAGGAACTGGAAGAAAAGCAAATCATCTAGAATAAAGGTGATTGGACTCCCCCCAGACTTCTCAGAAAAATTCAATGGCAGACTACAACAGAAAAAAGTCAACACTCTAAGGGAAAGAAAGCATTAAACATGAATATTATAACCAGTCAAGTTATTGCTCAAACCTAAAAACAAAAGGCAATTAGGTCCTTCCTATAAAAAATTATCGGATCATGAATATCAACAAAACAGAGATAAATAGGTTGCAAAATGAATCTTCATGTTAGAAACTATGAAAAAATAAAAATGATGTTGGCAACAAAACCTATGATATGGAGAGGTGGGTAAAAGCTGATATGTGTTCATTACCTCTTAATGACCTTCATGATGTTTTAATTTAGCAGAATAGTTTTGGAATTGATAAATATTGTGGGAAAAGGAAATTATCTGAACTCTAGCAACCTCTGTAATTTCCCTTTATTTTCTCTAAATTAATTAAAATATTTTTCTTAATTTTAAAATACCACTTATGGTATAATTTCATTCTAAAAGAGTTATTTCTACCTATTTACTCATCCTTTTCTTTAGCTACCCATCCATCCATTATTAGATTTGCGTGTATGCCTAAAAATGTTTTCAAAATGTTTACCAATCATTAATGTTGGTTACTCACAGATGGATGATAATATTTTTTTGTACCTTATTTTTTAATTTCATGTTTCCATATTACTTGTATGATTTAAAATACATCTTAATAATACTTTCAAAGCAAAAAATGATCCTTTATAACTATAACTAATAGAACCAAGAACTATTAAAATAATAAAACGCACTGATATGTGTGATCCTATTTGTGTTCACATAAAATAAAAATGGGCATGGTAAATGACTGGAAAAATACTCAAGAAATCGATCCACCTTAGAGAAAGGCACAAGAAAAAAAGAAAATAGAAAAAAATAATAATGGACTATTTTTTAGAGCAGTTTTAGGTTCAAAAGACTATCTTGTGCTCCACTGAATTGCCTTTACTCCTTTGTCAAATCAGTTGACTGTATTTGTGTGAATCTATTTCAGGCCTCTCTATTCTGTTTCATAGAAGAGGAAGG
This sequence comes from Panthera onca, assembly GCF_046562875.1. Taxonomy (NCBI): domain Eukaryota; kingdom Metazoa; phylum Chordata; class Mammalia; order Carnivora; family Felidae; genus Panthera; species Panthera onca. Next base: position 136,656,599 of record NC_138340.1, on the reverse strand, counting down.
CTTTTAAGTTTCCACTTTGTATACTTTTATATGTTACTTTTCTAAACACAATAATCACCTTTCACCAGAAGGAGGTTCACTAAATTTTTTAAAGTATTTATCCTTGAGTGATAGAATTACAGATATTTTTTCTGTGTTTGCCTGAATATTTTTCCATGCATTATGTATATATTATTTGGTCATCAGAATAATAATCAAAAATCTCATAATTATTATCTTTTAAGGAAATAAAAGAAACTTTTTAAAAAAAGAAGAAAAATGAAAGATCTTTAAAGGAGAATAAGAAATCTAAATTATCATCACTTATATAAAAGCCCTAGCAGTGTTATAAAGGTGTCCATGTGATGGAAAATCGTTTAGAGTATGAAGAGTCAGAGCAAAAGCAAGATGAAGGTGGAGTCTATGGAAGTGTGGCAGCTGAGCATTCTCTATTAGAGCTCAAACAGCATGAAAGGTCCATACCACAGAGAGATGAAGAGAATGACCACATAAGAGGAGGGTATCCCAACCTGAATGTCAGAACCCAAGTTGGGTAAGAAATGCATTGACGGATATGGGTGAAAATGCCCAAATCTGGTGATAGGTCTTCCTCACGTGGACTGGTGGGTAATCCTAAACAGACTGTTTAAGTCAATGAGGCAAGGAGGGTGGCCATATAGAGAGTAACCAGGCATGGGGTATCAGGCAATGTGGTAAGGTGGGCAATCACTTGGAGGCATACAGTGAGATGCAGACTGCAGAAACAATACCTGAGTTTCACTAGCAAGGAGAAAACAACTCTACATAATAAAGGAAACCAGTGAGAAGGTACAAAACTGAGCTGCTGTGGGATAGTGAAGAGGAGGGATGTGGAAGCTGGGAAGGGGGAAAGAAGCAACATTTCCAGAAACTGTGAATGAAATGTCATGTGCTATGTGATATGCCCCCCTCCCTCACTCTCTCCACTATTCAGAAATTATTATTCAATAAACAATCTAAAACTTTCAGTGGTTTAGAAAAGCAAACATTCATTTCTTCCTCCCGAATCTACAGATGTTGAGTGTGGCTGGGTTGAACCTGGCTGGGTTCTTAATGTCAGCTAGGCTTACATTCACATATGCAACAGGTGTGTGTCATTCTGAGATGCAGGCTTAAGAGCACATGCCACCTGAGTATGTTCTTTTCATGGTAAATGGCAGGAGTTCAAGAAGACAATTGGCTTCTGCAACGTATCTGGCCAACCCAAGTCAGTGAGATATGAAGTAAACTCTACCCAATTGGGAAGAAGCGGGAAGAAGCAGGAAGAAGTGGATATTTGCTAAATAAATCCCACCACACATCCTTCAGTAAAGCTGGGAATGTAATGCTTATTTGGTGAATCAAAGAGCATGCTGAGTTTTGCAATAATCTCTGTGTAAAACTGAAAGTACAAGGCTAAGTGAATGAGAACAACAAAAACCTGGATTATGTTTTCATTTCTTCCACATAAAAAGAAAATGAGCTCACATTTTGTTAATCAACATCTGTTTATTAGATTCCATTCTATGTAATTTGTCTTTTTTTTCCCCACAACAGTCAAAAGGTAAATACAACTATCCTAATTTTTAGCTAGGAATATAAACTTAGAAAGGTTACAATTCTTTCTCACATTCCTATAATTCATATGTTTAGGGTTTTTTACTATATATATATATATATATATATATATATATCTTTTAAAGTCACTTTTTAGAATGTTTATCTTGTCACACAAAATTATTTAATGACCACACACAGCGCTCTTACATTAGGGAGAAAAATACTGCATTTTATCTCAAGATATTTCATGGAAAATTAATGATGCTGGTCTCAAAAAAACATCATATGTCTTGTCTCAAAACATGTTAAGGGCTTGGATTAATGCTTTTTTTTTTTTTTCTTTTGCAATCTCAGGAGCAGGAGCAGCGTGGAGTCAGAGGAAGCCACCCTGGTTAGCACCTCCCTGCAAATACTACCCCTACATGTCCTTGTTCGCAGACTCGCCTACAGGCAGATCAATCCCATCTTTTCAGGGTGTTTTAGAAAGAAAACCGAGGTGTAGGCCCTGAACACGTTTCAAAACTTCAGCTGATTATGAACGGGAGGCAGAGCTCTGCCCCACAATCGTACCTGGTAGAAAAGAGCTTCCTCGGTTAACTAGGTGCTTGGAGGCGACGCGTCCGAGGCCGAGCAGCTGCCGCAGTGGAACAGGCCCAGCGTCTTCTTGAGCTCATTGTAGCTCCAGGGCAGCTGCTCCACCTTGGCCTTGTGCTGTGCAAGCACCTGGCTCAGTTCCTGCAGGAGGTGCTCGTTGGTGCCGACCAGGGAGCTTGTCGTAGTGCTATATATATTTTTAAAGTTTATACAAAGTTTATGTATTTGTTTTGAGAGACAGTGTGTGTAAGCAAACAGGAGAGAAGTAGAGAGAGAGGGAGACAGAGAATCCCAAGCAGGCTCCACACTGTCAGCACAGAGCTCGATGCAGGGCGTGAACTCACAAACTGTGAGACCATAACCTGAGCCAAAATTAAGAGTCAGATGCTTTACAACTGAGCCATCCAGGCACCCCTGTGTTAAGGTTTTAATTCAGGAAGAATGTATCATTGAGGGGATTAGGACTAAGTCTCCTAACTTTGTTTCCTTAAATTCTGTGTCTATTTAGATCCATTAATCACAGGGCTGCAGAGCCAAAGAAAGTTATTTACATCCTCCCTACAATCGAGCATTCACAGGGTCATGAAAATCATACTACAAACCTTCCACCCACAAACTCCAATATCTGTGTTTCACCTGCTGTCCCCACCTAAGAACTTCCAATTACTATAGTAATAAAGACTCTGGCATAGGCTTTTCTCACATTCCTGTCTGCCTGCTGACCAGCACGGATGCTCTCCCAAGAGGCACTGCATGATATGACTTGCCCCCTTCTCAGGGGAAACGTAGGTAATAAAAATATTTCAATGGCATTAGCTTCTCCATGTCAGCATGCATTCACCCCTATAAATCAAAATCCCTGGCATAAAATCCCTTAATGTTAAGAGGCATTAAGACCCCATACATCTTTTTGTGCTCACCTACTGGGATGCCTAAGAGGTCCCTATGGTTTGCATTCTCTCATAGTGCAATGAATAATAAACCCAACTTGCTCAACTACAGGTGTGTCCCTGGTGGTCTTCACCGGGAGGGCACTGACAGTGCCAAAAGACAAAGCATCAAGGTTTGAAGGGATAACTGGTTCATCAAGGTCCCACAATTAGTTCATCACCGAGAGTGATTTGAATCTAGCCTTCCCCACATCAACATACATATCATGACATCTTGTGCAGTAGGATGGACATCTACCAGATTTTTTAAAAATATAACTTTCTTATTGAAAAGCAGACCTCATGTTTTAACTCTTCCAAGCAAAAATTTATTTGCCCTGTGGCCATCAATCCCCTGCAACAATCTTTCTCGGTAGCTCATCTCAGCCATCTCCTCTTCATGGCCACGTGCTGCAATTTGTCATTAACAATAACTGCACTCTCTATAATCTCATTTCAACACCACCTCTCACATGTCCAGCTCACGCTGTCTAGTCACAAACACCAAAAATCCTTCCAAACAACCCCCATCTGTCTTTCATAAATCTTATCACTTGTTTCACTGACCTTTACCCATATACCACCATACCATCACCTCCCTACTTACTTGATTAAAGTCTTCGGTCATTTCTGAATATTTTCTTACTTGCCCCTTTTCTTACTTGCTGGCTAAACCAGTCTTATTTAAAACTATTTACTTGAGGGGCACCTGGGTGGCTCAGCCAGTTGAGCATCCAACCTCACTTCGGTCTAGATCTCACGGTTCATGGATTCCAGCCCCACGTTTGGCTCTGCAATGGCAGAACAGAGCCTGGAGCCTGCTTCAGATTCTGTATCTCCCTCTCTGTCTCTCTACCCTTCCCCTACTTGTGCTCCCTCTCTCAAAACAAAGTAAATAAACTTAAAAAAAAATAAAACTATTTATTTGAGACACTGATCTGATTGAAGAAAAAGACAAAGCTATGCTGTCCTCACTTTCCTTCATGGATGAGCACCTCAAGTGGGCCCTTAATACTGAACAGCAATGATAAGCTATTTCCTTGGTGTCCTTCTCTTTAACCATTTCATATTTTCTTTTTTTTTCAAACCTCTTCAAATTTTCTCTTAGCTGGTGTCCTTGTTTTCTGATTCATTGAGAAAAAAGACAGTAAAATTCCACAGGCTCCCAAGACATCTATCCACCTGTTTGCAACTTGCCAAAAATATTTTATTTTCTTTCCAGTAACTGTAGGTGAAATTTCCACCTTTTTAGCAAAAGCTTAGCCTCTCCTCCTGCACACTAGAGCCCACCCTCTCAAGCTAATTCACAGCATGGATCCAGCAATTCCCCACCACCACCTCTCAAGTAACTCAGGGATCATCAATATTTTTTTCTACTATATAATGAAAATCAAAATAAATGCATACTGATGTTTTCTCATAAAAACAGCATTATGACCATACCCCCTCCAGCTATTACTACCTTATTTTTTTCATTTTCCTTACAGTAAAATTTTTGAATTACTGCCAATAACTGCCTCCAATTTCTCCCCATTCTCAATGCAATTCCCCTTATCCTTTTGCACTTGACTGATATCATTCTTACTGTTCTCCACCAAGATCTCCATTTTGTGAAACCCAATAGTCATTTCTCAATCTTAGTATTAATATAGCAACATTTGTAACACGTGATTATTGCCACATTCCTTGAAACACTTTTCTTCATTTGGGTTCCAAGACACTGCAATTGTCCTACTGATCTGGCTACACCTTTTCAGTCAACTTTTCGAGATGCACATCATTTCCAATGTTGAAGTGTTCCAGATCACTCCATTTATACCTTCACTTTTCTTTTTAAAAACTGGAATCGTCTTTGAACCCCAACATAGTCCACATCCAAAGTAAGAGCAAATCTTGTCAGTGCCAATTAAAAAAAAAAAAAAAAAACAACAACAACCTAGAATTCTATGCCTGGAATCTTTTTTTTTAAATCTATGCTCATTTCTGGATGATTTCATTCAAACTCATGAAATTCGAATTTTACCTATATATTAATGATTTCCACACTGAGAGTTTCAGTCTGGTCCCCTCTTCTGACCTCTAAGCTAGATCAGGTCTCTAGCTGCCTGATACTTGCACTTGGTTGTCTATATGCAACTCACCTTTAGCATATCCAAACTTACCTCCTGACTCTCAAACACAGACCTGCTCTCTACACTGCCTTCTTGATTTTAGAACAGTTAGCCCATTCCTATACCCAGTTCAAAACTCTTCTGTCCTTTCTTTCTCAAAGGCCTATAATAAATTAGTAAATGTTCATTTTACTACTTCCAAATGCATCCAAAATTTGACCACTGCTATGAGCTTATTCTAGGCCACCATTATCTCCAATCTACATTTCTATTATAATATTTTACATTATATTTTGACTAGACTTCTTGATTCTTCCCGTCACCTTAACCCTAAATATATAAAAGGGTAATTTCTTCCCAAAGTTTATAAGCTGCCTCCCTTCTATTTATTGTAATCTCTCTTTCAGCCTTCTATTATCTTATTTCAATTTATTTATTTGCTTGTCTAAATTACAACTATGTCCTTTTCAATTGTCTCCATGGCTCCAATGTAATTATTGTCTAATCCATTCCACCACATTACTTCCAGCATAACCTTTGTAAAACAACAGTCATCGTATTGCTTGAAACTGTTCAATGGATTTCTACTTCCTACATATTAGATGCTTAGCTACTCAGTGACCCAAGGAGAGACCCTCCAGTACTGGCCACAGTGAAATATCAGACTTGTATCAGACCAAAAATCTTCTGCCAAAAACAACTATAAAAGGTGAACAGTATAACTGAGTGCCTATCTTCAGACACTGGAGCACAATCAACTCAGGTAAGACTCGAGGTGCTAATATCAAAGGAAGGCAATTTCAGAAGAGTCCTACATTCAACCCAGCAGAAAAGGAAAGTGCAATTTAAGCATAAAACAGCAGCCTCACTTGCAGAGGAGAAAGAAGTTGAACTTTAGGTCCAACTAAAGGTGTCAGAATTTGAAGAGCAATATGTTGGTGATGAGAAAGTCACAGAAACGTGAGCTCTAAAATTCTACATTTAATTTTCCTTTGACGTTTCAGCTGACTCCTAAGCTCACATATACAGGATGTATCGTAAAAACAATACAGATCAGTGTGATGTGGCAAAGCACATGAGTGGGAGGATAAACAGATGAGCAGTGATTTCGCACATGCTATTCCTTCCACTTGAAATATACTTCAACAACATGGTGCTTAGAGGCAATAGGCTGTTGTTCAAACCCCCACCAAAATGGTTAACTGCAACTCTCATTAGAGCCCTTAGAAGAGCCAGGCTTAGGAATAAGAGCAACACCTTAAGAATAGATGCTGAAAAAGGTCAGCCCCTTACAAAGCTAAATACCAAAATGCAACAACAACGAAGTGAATTGTTGGTTATCCCTCTGTCTTCCAATAGAAAAAGTATAATGGGAAGAACATTGCTGGGAACTTCATCCAGAGCGTCTATAATTTTGTATACACAACTTGAGGATCTCAATAAAACTTTTGACTACATGACAAAGAGGAAGGGAGAGAAGGGGGAAGGGAAGAGAAAGAACTAAGCACCACCCCACACACAAACAGAAACAGATTCGTGTTACTGAACAGTTGAACGTTACTGTAGGTAGGGGAGGACGGCCACCACCGCAGTCAGTGCCTTTTTAGTTCTCTTCTTTGGCTGGTCGGCATACTACACTGCCGCCTCAGTTTTCCCTTTGGGAACACCTGTCGCCACACTTCGTGAAACCAAGTAAGGGCCCCGAATCCTATCCACCCCCCCCCCCCCTAATTTCCGGAAATTAAACCGGCTAGAGATGTAGGAGGAGAGTAAGCTCCAGGACTGAGGCTTCTGTCATTTACCGGGTAAGAAGCGTATCAAAACAACAAAAACGAAAGCATGGGGGTACCTGGAGAAGTTCACTGCAGAACGAGGCTTCTAGGTCCTGGGTCTCCATGTTGACGCAGGTCCTTTCTTGGAAAAGGCAGCCTTCCCACAGGCCACCGTGCTTTCCGGCACTCCGCTAATTGCTCGTGGACGGAGAAAGACACACAGCTGCGCACTGGAGCATTCTGAAGTTGGGGGTGGGGCGGCGTGCGTGAAGGGCCCGGAGCACCTGGGTTCCTACAGCGCACGAGCTACAGCGCACACGCCCGTGTGCACGTGCAGTGTGCACGTGCAGTGGAGTTTAGCCCTGCTGCCGGGCTACAGTTCTCTCTGCGTTGGAAAGTGAGAGGCTGAGAAGCTTGAGGCACGAGTCCAGCTCCCGTGACCTAGTGCTGGAGTGCCAGAGAGAGCAACGAAAAGAAGGGAGAGAGGTCGGGTCCTGTGGATTCATCCAAGCGGTGCTCAGCCGGCTCCCCAGGGCGATGAAAACGCTTTTGTTCTTCTGCAGAAGGAAAGGTGAGTGGTGCTGTGGCTCGTCCTCAGGTCAGAGGGGAGGCCTCGCGGGCGGGGGCACGAGGAGTGATAGCCCAGGGTTCACGGAACCGAACTCGGAAAATACATTCGGACGCCATGTGGGGAACACTGCGAAAGTGACAGACTGACATCCAGTCTTCTGTTGGAGATCTTAGCCTCAAGGAAAAAGTCATAAAGGGCAAGTAATAGGGGCCACGTGGCCATAAATGACGGGGTATGGCTGCAAACGGGTGGGGACAGGTTCTGAGAAAGGTGTATGCCCCCGCCTCCACTTCTGCCTGGACCTGGACGGGGCCTTCTGCCTCCCCTTGGAGGCCTGGTGTGTCTCTTTCTAAGGCTCTTCAGCAGCGGGGACCCAACAGCCCTTCTTCCGAAGTCCTCAGAGAGAGTAGCTTTTTGCTTGTTGGGCACTTTTAAATCAGAAAAACAAAAACAAATTATGTGACATTAACAGTAATAAAACTCCATTAGAAAAAAAATTAGCTGTGACTCTCTGCTATAGGACAGTTTAGTCACATCTGTAATGTGGCCTAGCTGACGTTAGAATTTATGTAGAAATAAAGTTACAAAAATGCATTCTTTTACATTTGCCCAACAGCCTTAATATTAGAACATTGCTGCGGAAAAAACAGGCAATATGAGAAAACATCTATAATATTTCAACTTCAATGTCTGGAAAAGGCTTTTTTGTTTGTTTATATATTTTTTAAAGTTTATTTATTTTAAGAGAGAGAGCAGGAGAGAGAAAGGCAAGAGAGAGAGAGAATCCCAAGCAGGCTCCATGCTGTCCGCACAGAACCCCACTTGGGGTTCAATCTCACCCTGAAATCATGACCTGAGTGCAAATCAAGGGTCTGACCGAGTGAACCACCCAGTGCCCGTGGAAAAGCTTTTTAATAAAATTCAAATAATACGCACACATGTACACTCACGTAGAGTTGTAAAGGACCAGAAAATATTTCCTTTTATGCCATCTCAGACTAAGAATCAGTGTCACTTAGTATTCACAATTAGTAATGTTTTTCCATCATTATTACTATTCCATTTTAGCCAGGAATAGGAAATGATTGTTTACAATTACTATTCTCTACTCAATAGAAATAAAATATGAAATATCTAGATATAACCTTAGAACTTTGTGGAAGTATTTGAAACAGCAAAACTTTCCTAAGGATCATTAAAAAGAAAAAAAAAGGATGAGGTATCTCATTGTGATCCCCAATAGAATCACTCATTCTCAAAATATGGTCTATTCCCACACTAACCTTCAACTCAGTTAAATTCAGTGAGACTATCAACCAAATTTTTATTTTAATGAAATTACATAAAGTGACCATTGAGGAATACCATAGTTGTAATGATAAGATATTTTAGGGGAAAAAATTAACAGAACTTCCCTTCTGAATAATAAAATAATTTCTAGAATTTCGTTAATTAAAATAGAGTCTAATGAAGAGAAGAACCACAAATATTATGAGATAGAATTAAAAAAAAGTCACTCTAGCAGGATTTAATATTACCTGGTTATCATCATGGTTCTGTGTTCCATTCATACTCCCAGTCTGTGGATCACAACTCCATACCTTCTCTATCATCAAATATTCAATAATCCATCCACCTGTCTCCTGCTCAACTGATAGCTTGCGTCCTATTTCATAGAAGAAAAAAAAAGAAAACTAGAAAATATATGCCTAGAGATCTATAGGCATTATAGATTGTAAGATGTTCCATTACTTGAAGTACCAATATGAAATTTTAAAACAATTATAATAAATCATCAATTATAAGTTATATCTCAACATTAGAGATGGTAAAATGAAAAAAAATTGAATTATTACAGTGGTATGCCTAAATACCTATGTCTAAATACTTATGTCTAATCTTTAAAACAACTATTAAGAAAGTATAATTGTCTTTGCCTTATTTAACTCAAACAAAAATTTTGTTAAATAGCGGTAATAGTACAAAAATGCTAATGTTAATATTTATTATTAGTTAACATTTATTGAGCACTTAATTTAACAAGAAGTTATTCAAAAAGTTTTCACGGATTCATACTTAGTCTTCATACCTGGGTCCTATGAAATGGTAATTATCATCATTTCCATCTTCCCGATAAGGAAACTGAAGCACTAAAAGGAGAAGAAATAGCTTGTAATTGATAGGTAAACTAGAATCTAACCCCAATTGGTTTTACTTGCACACATTGTTCTGTCATCGTAGGAAATGTATTAGTTTGCTAGAGCTATCATAAGAAAGTGCCACAAACTTACACAGAACAGATTGTTTCATAATCCTGGAGGTTAGAATCTGAGATCAAGGGGTTGGCAGGGTGGGTTCTTTATGAGGGCTGTGAAAGAGAATGTGTTCATACCTCTCATGTAGCTTCTAGTGGTTTGCTGGCAATCTTTGGTGTTTGTTGGCTTCTGCTTCATCACACAGATCCCTGACTTTATATATACACTGTGTTCTCCCTCTGTGTGTATGTATTTGTCCACATTTCCCCTTTTTATAAGGGCAGAGTCATATTGGATTAGAGACTCCATTTTAACTTATTACATCTGCAATGACCATCTTTCCAAAATAAGGTCACATTTTAAGGTAAAGGAATAAGGACTTCAACATATGGATTTCAGAGAGCAGTCAGTGTTAACAGATACTTACATTTCATCAGATAAGAAGGTTATCTTAAGGTTTATTTAGGAATACAGTAAAACCTTGGTTTGCAAGCATAATTCATTCTGGAAGGCTTCACTGCTGTCTTTTGACTCAATGGAATCTTTTTCTTTTCATGAAACTTTAACAAGGAACCTATCCAATGACACTTGCTTTTGCCTCCTTTTGAGGATTTCATGGAAATGGGACATTGCATTGTTGTTAAACAGATTCATCTCTCACACTGCTACAGCCTTATTCAGGTGGTGCTTTTCTACAAAATTTTGCAGTTTCCCACATTTTACACATCTCCCTAATCTCATTTGAAATGAGGGATTCCTCTACCTTTTTCTCCTCCTCCTCTGCACATGAGATGCAGAGTAGACGACTTATAAAATCTTGCAATTCCGGCCACTCGCATACCTGGTTCATACTTCTCAGTGATTTCCCATAATCATCTCCTTCTTACCACCTTTCTCGTCAGCGTTTTTCTGCATGGGGGCCATTGTATACACTTGTTCAGATATTGACTACAGTACAGTATTAACGAACTCTTTCCATATACTGTATTTAATGTAACTGGCAATAAGGCAGCAGAGAGAAGGGTCTCCACCTTCAGGCAGCCTGACTTAGAATGGAGCAAAGCATTCCTAAACTTACTCTTGTATGGAAAAGCAAGGGACTGTCCATAGGTTCTTTGAAGTGACAAAAAATGCACTTGTGCCAGTTGGACACCTTCCAACATTCTGAAAAAAATCACTGATTTCTGCCCAACGCTGCAGCCTAAGACCAAGCATCAACCATGGGAGATGATCACCCACAATCCCGCAGAAAGAGAGACAGAGAGAGGAACCCTTAGGTCGGTTGTGATCATGTGACGTTTGGCGCCATGTACTACTGATATTGCAAGACATCGCTCTTTAATTAGAGCGATTAATATATTAGAAATGTTTGCTTGTTTTGTGGAACACTCACAGAACAAGTTACTTGCAATCTAAGGTTTTACTGTGTATTGCTTTGATGACCTAAGAGTAAGATAATGTTTGATGTTTACAATCAATTGATAAATTGTATCTTTTAAATTATGGGGTAATGTACTAGAAGACCCTCAAAAGGCCCTTCCTTTCAGGAGTTCTGCTTTCCATTTGTCCTAGGCTAGTAACCATCCAGCTGTGGTGATACTCCTGGTGGAGAAAAATGCTGACTGTATTTGGGCACAGTTGATGAAAACTTTGGAATACTCTATTTCTAGAATTTATTGTCTGGTTTTAATAATATAGTGCCAGGAGGAAAAATACACAGCTATCCTGACAGAACACAGTATAGACCAAAACTTTTGTGATAACAAAAGAAACACTTCTCTGTATTTTGCTACCTATGGCCAAAATATATAAGCATCTGTAAACAATTATATGCTAGCAAATTAGACAACCTAGAAGAAATGAATAAACCCCTAGAAACAGAATCTTCCATGACTGAATCATGAAGAAATAGAAAATCTGAATAGACCAGTTGCTAGTAATGAAATTAAAACAGTAATTAAAAAACTCCCAACCAACAAAAAGTCCAGGTCAAGATGATTTCACAGGTGAATTCTACCAAACACTTAAAAAAGTATTACCTGTTCTTCTCAAATTATTCCAACAAATTGAAGGGAAAGGAGCACTACCAAACTCATTTTATGAGGCCAACATTGCATTGATACCAAATACTGACAAGACACTACAAAAAAGAAAATTACAGACCAATATCCCTGTAGATCCAGAAGTCCTCAACAAAATACTAGCAAATTAAATTCAACAGTACATTCTAAGGGGCATATACCATGACCAAGTAAGATTCATTAGAGATGCAAGCATGGTTTAACATCTTTAAATCAATCAGAGTGATATACAACATTAACAAACGAAGGATAAAAATTATACCATCATCTCAATAGATGCAAAAAAAAAATTTTGACAAAATTCAACATCCACTTCTTTTTTTTTTTAATTTTTTAACGTTTAGTCATTTTTTTTTCACTTTTTTTTTTATTTTTTTTTATTTTTTTTATTTTTTAATATATGAAATTTACTGTCAAATTGGTTTCCATACAACACCCAGTGCTCATCCCAAAAGGTGCCCTCCTCAATACCCATCACCCACCCCGCCCTCCCTCCCACCCCCCATCAACCCTCAGTTTGTTCTCAGTTTTTAACAGTCTCTAATGCTTTGGCTCTCTCCCACTCTAACCTCTTTTTTTTTTTTTCCTTCCCCTCCCCCATGGGTTTCTGTTATGTTTCTCAGGATCCACCTAAGAGTGAAACCATATGGTATCTGTCTTTCTCTGTATGGCTTATTTCACTTAGCATCACACTCTCCAGTTCCATCCATGTTGCTACAAAAGGCCATATTTCATTTTTTCTCATTGCCACGTAGTATTCCATTGTGTATATAAACCACAATTTCTTTATCCATTCATCAGTTGATGGACATTTAGGCTCTTTCCATAATTTGGCTATTGTTGAGAGTGCCGCTATAAACATTGGGGTACAGGTGCCCCTATGCATCAGTACTCCTGTATCCCTTGGATAAATTCCTAGCAGTGCTATTGCTGGGTCATAGGGTAGGTCTATTTTTAATTTTCTGAGGAACCTCCACACTGCTTTCCAGAGCGGCTGCACCAATTTGCATTCCCACCAACAGTGCAAGAGGGTTCCTGTTTCTCCACATCCTCTCCAGCATCTATAGTCTCCTGATTTGTTCATTTTGGCCACTCTGACTGGCGTGAGGTGGTATCTGAGTGTGGTTTTGATTTGTATTTCCCTGATAAGGAGCGACGTTGAACATCTTTTCATGTGCCTGTTGGCCATCCGGATGTCTTCTTTAGAGAAGTGTCTATTCATGTTTTCTGCCCATTTCTTCACTGGGTTATTTGTTTTTCGGGTGTGGAGTTTGATGAGCTCTTTATAGATTTTGGATACTAGCCCTTTGTCCGATGTGTCATTTGCAAATATCTTTTCCCATTCCGTTGGTTGCCTTTTAGTTTTGTTGGTTGTTTCCTTTGCTGTGCAGAAGCTTTTTATCTTCATAAGGTCCCAGTAATTCACTTTTGCTTTTAATTCCCTTGCCTTTGGGGATGTGCCGAGTAAGAGATTGCTACGGCTGAGGTCAGAGAGGTCTTTTCCTGCTTTCTCCTCTAAGGTTTTGATGGTTTCCTGTCTCACATTCAGGTCCTTTATCCATTTTGAGTTTATTTTTGTGAATGGTGTGAGAAAGTGGTCTAGTTTCAACCTTCTGCATGTTGCTGTCCAGTTCTCCCAGCACCATTTGTTAAAGAGACTGTCTTTTTTCCATTGGATGTTCTTTCCTGCTTTGTCAAAGATGAGTTGGCCATACGTTTGTGGGTCTAGTTCTGGGGTTTCTATTCTATTCCATTGGTCTATGTGTCTGTTTTTATGCCAATACCATGCTGTCTTGATGATGACAGCTTTGTAGTAGAGGCTAAAGTCTGGGATTGTGATGCCTCCTGCTTTGGTCTTCTTCTTCAAAATTACTTTGGCTATTCGGGGCCTTTTGTGGTTCCATATGAATTTTAGGATTGCTTGTTCTAGTTTCGAGAAGAATGCTGGTGCAATTTTGATTGGGATTGCATTGAATGTGTAGATAGCTTTGGGTAGTGTTGACATTTTGACAATATTTATTCTTCCAATCCATGAGCAGGGAATGTCTTTCCATCTCTTTATATCTTCTTCAATTACCTGCATAAGCTTTCTATAGTTTTCAGCATACAGATCTTTTACATCTTTGGTTAGATTTATTCCTAGGTATTTTATGCTTCTTGGTGCAATTGTGAATGGGATCAGTTTCTTCATTTGTCTTTCTGTTGCTTCATTGTTAGTGTATAAGAAGGCAACTGATTTCTGTACATTGATTTTGTATCCTGCAACTTTGCTGACTTCATGTATCAGTTCTAGCAGACTTTTGGTGGAGTCTATCGGATTTTCCATGTATAATATCATGTCATCTGCAAAAAGCGAAAGCTTGACTTCATCTTTGCCAATTTTGATGCCTTTGATTTCCTTTTGTTGTCTGATTGCTGATGCTAGAACTTCCAGTACTATGTTAAACAACAGCGGTGAGAGTGGGCATCCCTGTCGTGTTCCTGATCTCGGGGAAAAAGCTCTCAGTTTTTCCCCATTGAGGATGATGTTAGCTGTGGGCTTTTCATAAATGGCTTTTATGATGTTTAAGTATGTTCCTTCTATCCCAACTTTCTCAAGGGTTTTTATTAAGAAAGGGTGCTGGATTTTGTCAAAGGCCTTTTCTGCATCGATTGACAGGATCATATGGTTCTTCTCTTTTTTTTTGTTAATGTGATGTATCACGTTGATCGATTTGCGAATGTTGAACCAGCCCTGCATCCCAGGAATGAATCCCACTTGATCATGGTGAATAATTCTTTTTATATGCTGTTGAATTCGATTAGCTAGTATCTTATTAAGAATTTTTGCATCCATATTCATCAGGGATATTGGCCTGTAGTTCTCTTTTTTTACTGGGTCTCTGTCTGGTTTAGGAATCAAAGTAATACTGGCTTCATAGAATGAGTCTGGAAGTTTTCCTTCCCTTTCTATTTCTTGGAATAGCTTGAGAAGGATAGGTATTATCTCTGCTTTAAATGTCTGGTAGAACTCCCCTGGGAAGCCATCTGGTCCTGGACTCTTATTTGTTGGGAGATTTTTGATAACCGATTCAATTTCTTCGCTGGTTATGGGTCTGTTCAAGCTTTCTATTTCCTCCTGATTGAGTTTTGGAAGAGTGTGGGTGTTTAGAAATTTGTCCATTTCTTCCAGGTTGCCCAATTTGCTGGCATATAATTTTTCATAGTATTCCCTGATAATTGTTTGTATCTCTGAGGGATTGGTTGTAATCATTCCATTTTCATTCATGATTTTATCTATTTGGGTCATCTCCCTTTTCTTTTTGAGAAGCCTGGCTAGAGGTTTGTCAATTTTGTTTATTTTTTCAAAAAACCAACTCTTGGTTTCGTTGATCTGCTCTACAGTTTTTTTAGATTCTATATTGTTTATTTCTGCTCTGATCTTTATTATTTCTCTTCTTCTGCTGGGTTTAGGCTGCCTTTGCTGTTCTGCTTCTATTTCCTTTAGGTGTGCTGTTAGATTTTGTATTTGGGATTTTTCTTGTTTCTTGAGATAGGCCTGGATTGCAATGTATTTTCCTCTCAGGACTGCCTTCGCTGCATCCCAAAGCGTTTGGATTGTTGTATTTTCATTTTCGTTTGTTTCCATATATGTTTTAATTTCTTCTCTAATTGCCTGGTTGACCCACTCATTCGTTAGTAGGGTGTTCTTTAACCTCCATGCTTTTGGAGGTTTTCCAGACTTTTTCCTGTGGTTGATTTCAAGCTTCATAGCATTGTGGTCTGAAAGTATGCATGGTATAATTTCAATTCTTGTAAACTTATGAAGGGCTGTTTTGTGACCCAGTATATGATCTATCTTGGAGAATGTTCCATGTGCACTCGAGAAGAAAGTATATTCTGTTGCTTTGGGATGCAGAGTTCTAAATATATCTGTCAAGTCCATCTGATCCAATGTATCATTCAGGGCCCTTGTTTCTTTATTGACTGTGTGTCTAGATGATCTATCCATTTCTGTAAGTGGGGTGTTAAAGTCCCCTGCAATGACCACATTCTTATCAATAAGGTTGCTTATGTTTATGAGTAATTGTTTTATATATCTGGGGGCTCGGGTATTTGGCGCATAGACATTTATAATAGTTAGCTCTTCCTGGTGGATAGACCCTGTGATTATTATATAATGCCCTTCTTCATCTCTTGTTACAGCCTTTAATTTAAAGTCTAGTTTGTCTGATATAAGTATGGCTACTCCAGCTTTCTTTTGGCTTCCAGGAGCATGATAAATAGTTCTCCATCCCCTCACTCTCAATCTAAAGGTGTCCTCAGATCTAAAATGAGTCTCTTGTAGACAGCAAATAGATGGGTCTTGTTTTTTTATCCATTCTGATACCCTATGTCTTTTAGTTGGCGCATTTAATCCATTTACATTCAGTGTTATTATAGAAAGATATGGGTTTAGAGTCATTGTGATGTCTGTATGTTTTATGCTCGTAGTGATGTCTCTGGTACTTTGTCTCACAGGATCCCCCTTAGGATCTCTTGTAGGGCTGGTTTCGTGGTGACAAATTCCTTCAGTTTTTGTTTGTTTGGGAAGACCTTTATCTCTCCTTCTATTCTAAATGACAGACTTGCTGGATAAAGGATTCTCGGCTGCATATTTTTTCTGTTTAGCACACTGTAGATATCGTGCCAAGCCTTTCTGGCCTGCCAAGTTTCAAAGGAGAGATCAGTCACGAGTCTTATAGGTCTCCCTTTATATGTGAGGGCACGTTTATCCCTTGCTGCTTTCAGAATTTTCTCTTTATCCTTGTATTTTGCCAGTTTCACTATGATATGTCGTGCAGAAGATCGATTCAAGTTACGTCTGAAGGGAGTTCTCTGTGCCTCTTGGATTTCAATGCCTTTTTCCTTCCCCAGTTCAGGGAAGTTCTCAGCTATAATTTGTTCAAGTACCCCTTCAGCACCCTTCCCTCTCTCTTCCTCCTCTGGGATACCAATTATGCGTATATTATTTTTTTTTAGTGTATCACTTAGTTCTCTAATTTTCCCCTCATACTCCTGGATTTTTTTATCTCTCTTTCTTTCAGCTTCCTCTTTCTCCATAACTTTATCTTCTAGTTCACCTATTCTCCTCTGCCTCTTCAAGCCGAGCCATCGTGGATTCCATTTTGTTTTGCAATTCGTTTAAAGCGTTTTTCAACTCCTCGTGACTGTTCCTTAGTCCCTCGATCTTTGTGGCAAGAGATTCTCTGCTGTCCTGTATACTGTTTTCAAGCCCAGCGATTAATTTTATGACTATTATTCTAAATTCACTTTCTGTTATATTATTTAAATCCTTTTTGATCAGTTCATTAGCTGTTGTTATTTCCTGGAGATTCTTCTGAGGGGAATTCTTCCGTTTGGTCATTTTGGAGAGTCCCTGGCGTGGTGAGGACCTGCAGTGCACTTCCCCTGTGCTGTGGTGTATAACTGGAGTTAGTGGGCGGGGCCGCAGTCCGACCCGATGTCTGCCCCCAGCCCACCGCTGGGGCCACAGTCAGACTGGTGTGTGCCTTCTCTTCCCCTCTCCTAGGGGCGGGATTCACTGTGGGGTGGCGTGTCCCGTCTGGGCTACTTGCACACTGCCAGGCTTGTGTTGCTGGGGATCTGGCGTATTAGCTGGGGTGGGTAGGCAAGGTGCACGGGGGCTGGAGGGGCAAGCTTAGCTCGCTTCTCCTTAGGTGATCCACTTCAGGAGGAGCCCTGTGGCAGCGGGAGGGAGTCAGATCCGCTGCCGGAGGTTTGGCTCCGCAGAAGCACAGAGTTGGGTGTTTGCGCGGAGCGAGCAAGTTTCCTGGCAGGAACTGGTTCCCTTTGGGATTTTGGCTGGGGGATGGGCGGGGGAGATGGCGCTGGCGCCTTTGTTCCCCGCCAAGCTGAGCTCTGCAGTCCGGGGGCTCAGCAGCTCTCCCTCCCTTTGTCCTCCAGCCTTCCCGCTTTCCGAGCAGAGCTGTTAACTTGGCCGGCGAGCTGCCCCTCCGCCCCGGCTCCCTCCCGCCAGTCCGTGGAGAGCGCACCGCCTCGCCGCCCTTCCTACCCTCTTCCGTGGGCCTCTCGTCTGCGCTTGACTCCGGAGACTCCCTTCTGCTAATCCTCTGGCGGTTTTCTGGGTTCTTTAGGCAGGTGTAGGTGGAATCTAAGTGATCGGCAGGACGCGCTGTGAGCCCCGCGTCCTCCTACGCCGCCATCTTCCGGAACCCCCCTAACGTTTAGTCATTTTTGAGAGACAGAAAGACAGTATGAGTGGGAAGGGGCAGAGAGAGAGAGGGAGACACAGAATCTGAAGCAGGATCCAGGTTCTGAGCTATCAGCACAGAGCCCACCACAGGGCTTGAACCCACAAATAGTGAAATCATGACCTGAGCCGGACACTTAACAAAGTGAGCATCCAGGAACCCTTCAACACCCATTTATTATAAAAACTCTTTTAAAAAAATGGGTATACAGGGGATTTACCTCAACAAAATAAAGGTATAGATGATAAACCCACAGCTAATATCATACTTCAGTGGTGAAAAGCTGAAAGCTTTTCCTCTAAGATCAAGAACAGAACAAGGATGCTCACTCGTGCCATTTTTATTCAACATAATATTAGAAGGCCTACCCACAGCAAGTAGGTAAGAAAAGGAAGTAAAAGTCATGAAAACTGGAAAGGGAAAAGTGAAACTCACTATTTGCATATGACATGATGCTGTATAAAGAAAACCTTAAATACTCTACCAAACAAAAAGAAAAAAGAACTAATAAATGAATTCTGTAAAATTGCAGGATACAAAATTAATATAATACATGTCTTTCTATACTTTCATAACAAATTATCAGAAGGAGAAATTAGGAAAACAATTCCATTTTTAATTGCACCAGATAGAATAAAATACCTAGAAATAAATTTAATCGAGATGGTAAAAGACCTGTACTCTGAAAACTATTAGACACTGATGAAAACAGTTGAAGATGATACAAATAAATGGAAATATATGCTGTGATCGTAGATTGGAAGAAGTAATATTGTAAAATGTATGTACTACCAAAGCAATCTACAGATTCAGTGCAATCTCTATCAAAATACCAATAGCATTTTTTAACAAAAGTAGAAGAAATAATCCTAAAATCTGTATGGAATGACAAAAGACCGTGCATAGTCAAAGCAGTCTTGAAAAAGAAGAACAAAGCTTGGAGGATCACACTCTGATTTCAAACTATACTACAAAGAATTCAAAACAGTATGTTCCTGGAACAAAAAGAGACACACAGATCTAAGGAACAGAATAGAGCACCCAGAAATAAACCCATGCTTATATGGTCAATCTACAACAAAGGAGGCAAGCACATACAATGGTGAAAAGATGGTCTCCTCAAAAAGTGGTGTTGGGATAAATGGACAGATAATACAAAAGAAAGAAACTGGACAACTTTTTTTATACCGTATTAAAAGATGGACTGGATTAAAAGATTAAAATGGATTAAATCGATTAAATGGATTAAAGACTTAAATGTAAGACCTAAAATCATAACATTTCTAAAAGAAAACATAGACATTGACATTGACATTGGTCTTGGCAATATTGGCAATTTTTTTTTGCAATTGGCAAATGTTGTCAAAATTGGCAATAATTTTTGGATGTATATCCTCAGTCAAGGGCAACAATAGCAAAAAAAAAAACCAAACAAACAAACAAATGAGACTACATCAAACTGAAAAGCTTTTGCACAGTGAAGGAAATAATCAGCAAAATGAAAATGCAACCTACTGAATGGGAAAAGGTACTTGCAAATGATATATCTGATAAATGGGTTGATATCCAAAATATATAAAGAACTTATACAACTCAGTAATAATAACAAACAAACAAAAGCGAACAGAGGACCTGAATAGACATTTCTTCAGAACAGACATACAGATGGCCAGCAAGCTTATAAAAAGATGTTCAATAGCACTCATCATCAAGGAAAAGAAAATGAAAACCACAGTGAGATACCACGTCACACCTTTTAGAATGGCTATTATCAAAAGATAGGAAATAGCAAGTGTTGGTGTGGATATGGAGAAAAGGGAACTCCTGTATACTGTTGGTGGGAATGTAAACTGGTGTATTGATGTATGAGTGAATAAAAAAATGTGAGGTGTGTATATACATATATACATATATGGACACATATATACACACATTGTGTGTATATTATACATGTATGTGTATGTATGTTTATGGCTGAATTTTATATGTGTGTGTGTGTATATATATACACCAAATTATCAGAATAATAATAAAATATATAAATATAATAATAAATATAAATATATATATTATTCAGCCATAATGATAAATGAAATCCTAAGTAAAATAAGTCAGAGAATCCAGAAACAAATCTAAAGAGAATCTAGAAAACAAAAACAAGACTCATAGTACAGAAAAAAACTTAGTTGTCAGAGGAGAGGTTGGTTGGGGCATGACTAAAAAAGATAAGATAAAGAGGTACAAACTTCCAGTTATAAAATAAAGTCTCAGAGGTGAAAGGTACAGCATAGGGAGTATAGTCAGTAAATTGTAATAACCCTGACAGATGTTGACAGATGGTGACAGATGGTGGTTACACTTATTATGGTGAGTATTGAATAATGTATAGAATTGTTGAATCAATATGCTATACACCTGAAACTAATATAACATTATATGTTAATTGTACTTCTATAAAAAATAATATTATAAATTAAACCAGTATTATGAAGTATCAGTTATTTTGTGAGTTCAATTTGAGATTCACCAAAAGTGGCCCTTACCCATATAACACTGTTATCACAGATTGGGATTCAAATGAAGGACCAAATCAGTTAATTATGGATTCCAAATCTTTGGTAGTCAAAATAAGAATTTTTCCTGTTTTGTAATACAAGGATATTTTGACAAAGTTATAAATGGGCCTTATCTTTAACGCCTAACTTCTCCTTGACCAATAAAATCCCAGTCAATTTTAATAGGTTTCTAATCCCAACCAATAATTTCACATGTCTTACTTTATTTACATTTGGTGCCTCAGAAGTTAGAGAGCCTGAATACAGATTACATTTCCCATTTATGAGCTCCTATAAATTAGGGGGCCATTAGTTTCCCACAAGTTCATTTCTTGAACTTCTGCTGCCAAGATCCGAATCCACTGTTTTTTCTACTTTCTGTCTGGAGGAGCATACTGAAGAGCACCAGTTTTTCAGCATGTATACTGTTCCCTGTCTTTGTTTCTGAGTATGATGTCTAATTATCTGTTCAGTGTACTTTATCTAGTTTTCTACAATTGTGCTATTTAAGTCATTTGCCATTTTTGTTTTACTCCTGAAATGTTGTCCCTTGTTTGCAACTGGAGACCAATAAGTCTTTTGCCTCAATATGTTTGTTTTTATTAAAGTCAAATTCAACTTGTCCTATTACTACTAATGATATTTTTACCTATGTCTTCTTTAGGGTGTTTTGGCCAATATGGTTTATTCACCAAAAATGATGTTGCCACAGAGTGCTTATTGCTTGGATATTGAGTGCATATTTTGGACTTGAAATACAGAGTTCCCCAGAATTATGTGAAATGAGTAGTAGTGAGCCCAAATATACTGAAGTTTGAGTATGCCAAAGACTTCCCCAAGTGTTAAATCAGTGGGTATTATGGTTTTTCATAGTTGGTATTGAAACACAAAGGGTCACTTCCAAGCTGATACTTGTTTTAGTTCGATTGTATTCATCCACAAACACACAGTCTATAAGAATTAGCACTGACAGCATTGGCACTATAAAGGTATCCACTGTATTCCAGCATCTTTCTCAGCTGATCGGTGTCTAGATTAACAGGTACACAGTGACCCATGGTCCTTGTGTGCATTTAGGAAGCAACAACTCTTGCATGGTACTTTCTAAAGTCTGTTATAAGAGATAAAATAAAAATAAAAAACAAAATGCCATTAGAATTATTCCAAGTGTTTTCGTATTTATTATTAGTATCATTGAGACACATGGTGTAGATACTCCACTTTGAATGTTTCTTAACTCATTCAGAGCCAGTATGGACATCAGTCTTACACAAAGAAGGAGATTTCAAAGACAGATGGCTTCACCTTTATATACATCTGTAAATTTGGCTAATACTTGCAATTATTCTCCTTTTCCCAGATTCTCACAAGATACCAAGGAAACATTAGAATTTCCTTATAGCATTTTCCATTTGCTTTTTCCCTTCCCTTGAAGTAATCACTTTCCATTCTTTACATCTCTTAATTTTTTTTTTCTCAGACTTTCCCCTTCCTCCAGATTCAGTGAGAAGACTACAGAAATATGAGTCTGACCAAAAATCTTTTGTCTCTCATTCATTTGTAGGCTAATTAATTAAGGCTATGACTGTAGAGTAAGAATAAGAATGGATTAAGGACAGGAATCTTTTCTTGACCCACCATTTCATATTCTCCCTATTTGCCCATAGAAATATTCTAACTACAATGCACTATCATGTTTAAGTGATTCTGTCTCTCCTTTTGAGACTGCAGTCAATTTTATGAAAGGAATCATGTTTTATTTATCCTGGCAAGCCAGAATCTAACACTGTTTCAGTATAGATAAGTGATTGAAATAATGAATAAATGAGGCTAGATTACCCAAACTCGAGTGGAAGGTAGGAAATTTGCATAAAGTGGACATAGAAGTGATAAGACCTTGAGAGGCCACCTATAAGATTAATTGTAATTAAGGGAGGTGATAAGAAAGGAAAGAAGCATATTAGGGATTATTTTTCTATGTTGAACACTTGCACAAAGGGTATCCCTTTTCTGTTTGCCAATTGTATTTTGAAGATTTCTTTTTTTAAATCATTAAATAGCAGCCTACTGATTGCTCATTAATGTATCTGGCTTCTGAATGTGCAATTCTCCATCCAATGGTAAGGAAAAGTTGTTTAAGTGTTAGGAGGTAATGGCTAAAAGAAAGACAAAAGGTGCCATTTTCTACCTTCAACTGCATCATTAACTCAATTTGTGAGTTGCACACATTATTTAATTCCTCCTGCCTCAGTCAGCTCAGGTGTAAAATTGGGTGGAAATCTGTGACTGATGGTCCACATGAGGAATTTGATTAAAGGTGTCCAAGAAAATTAAGTGAAATTGAATCTAAAGTGTCTTCTGAGCCTGAAATTAACTAAAAGTAAACATTTCATAAATTTGTTGAAGTCTCTATTTCCAGAAAATTATGATATTTCTTTTTTAAGTTCCATGATATTTTAATAGGATAAAACCAACTTAAATAGGTAACTTATTTTCAGGAAAGATGCTGTCTCCATTTTTCTCTAGGAAGCCTCAGATTTCATGGACTTAAATATTGCAAATCTATTAACACTTGCAAGTTCTTGTTGAATTCCCCTGTACTTAGAGTTTCTTCTCCTCATCCCCTCCCACCTCTTCTCCCCACCCTCTTCCTCTCCTTTCCTCCTCCTCCTCCTCCTCCTCCTCCTCCTCCTCCTCCTCTTCTTCCTCCTCCTCCTTCTCCTCTTCCTCCTCCTCCTCTTCTTCCTCCTCCTCCTCTTCTTCCTCCTCCTCCTCCTCCTCTTCCTCCTCCTCAGGATCAGTGTGTCTTCATCTGGAGCGGTTTAATGGGTTTAGGTTGCACATTTTTTAAGAAGTACCATTTGAACACTTATTTTACTCCTGTGGACAGTGAGGCACAAAGTAGGTGGAAGGTCTTAGAATATTATTATGAATTAGTAGCTAGGAAAGAAAATAAAACTTGAACCGCTTAAGTTTTGTACTACTTTCAAAACCTTATGATAATTATGGTTTAGATTTAAAAGAATGATAAATTATAAAACTTGAATTTTTATATAAAGTATATTGTCTCCATTGTAACTGACTTTAGAGGGATAACATGAAGACAAATTTCAGCTATTAAAGTGTTTAGAAAGCATAAAATGACATATAATGAGATAGAAGACCCAGAAGATACAGACAAAAAATAGTTCATAAATTTAAAAAGAATAATACAAGGTCATATATATCTATTTTATTGAAAAACTAAGAAAGCTTTTCATTTCAGCAAGTAGACATTTAAATAAGTGTTCGTACTTAGTTATTTCAGGTGGAAATGTGAATCTATTTTAGAGAGTTGTAGTTATGAACAACTTACAGTTTATGGTAGTCATCAAAGTGAATTAGAAATAATTGACTGTTTAGAACTAAACTTTGATAACATCTTAGTATTTGAACATTTACCTAAACTTTGTCTGGTCTTTATGCTGATCTCATTGAAGGACACAAAGCTATTAAAATAACATTAATTTTAAATGAGGTTTTTGTTCTAATTTGGCATTTGTTATTGTATAGCCTGTCTGATTTTTTTTTTCTAGCTTGCATTTCTAAGCCTCATGTGTCAGTGTATTTCATGACACAGATGGATAGCCATCTGTGTAATTTCAATACACATATGAATTTCAATGAAATTTTGTCTAGACTGACATAAATGTAGTGAAAATGCAACACTTATAGTCCCCATGAAAGAATTATGTAAGCCTTTAGTCCTTTAAAATACTATAATGTGATTTAGGGAATATCAGGCAGTGGTGTGATAATTTAAGGAATGACTGACACCAGCAATATCTCTCTAGATTCTACTCTCAAACCAGGAGCTAATGAGGTCAAAACTGATAATAAGGTGTGAAGCAAAAGAGTCAATCAAGGAGAAATGTTCACTTAATTTTATGACTTCCTCATTTGACTGACAGACATTTCATGTATTATTTGGGGCATAAAAACTTAAGTTCATCTTTAAGAGGAAATATTTTAGAAATGTAAATTTTTCTCCTAAACAAGTTGTAGTATACCATTCGGTATCCCCTTACAATTCTCAGTCGCCTATTGAATTGTTTTGAAGTAAGATTTTGATTATTTGCTGATAAAGAAAATATTGTTTATATCCCTTTACTTATGAACATGTAAAGCAATGGGGAAGGTGGTCCGTTTATTGGAGAGTGTTGGTTGGTGAGTCAAGCTAGAGCAGATCTAAGCACACTACACAAAGGATAGTGAGAGGACAAGGACTCATGCAGTGAGTAAATTTCTCCAGTAAACCTTACTTTACCCTTATAAAGGACTCGTGTGTCCCCTTTATTTGACATCCTCCTCCCCAAATGTATTCCTCTCCTAGTGAATAGCACCATTAATTACTAAATGTTTTAAGCCACAAGTTAGGAGTCATTATGTATTCCTCCCCTTTCTTCATCTTCATATTCTATCAATTATCTTGTCCACCCTGCTCCCAAAATATATCTTAAATGTATCCCCATATCTCCATTTCCACCGCCATTCTTTTGTCCACAGGCTATCATCATCTATAACGTTAACTATTACAACAGCCTACTAACTGATTTTTTGGCCTCTGCTTGTGCCCACTCCAATCACTTTCCCCGTGTAATAAGCAGCAAAAGTTATCAGCCTAAATATAAACTGAGTCATTTCACTTTTCAGCTTAAAATTAATGGCTTTCATTGCACTAAAAACAGTACGCATACTTCTTAGCAAGGTGTGTTATGCTTCAATATGAACCCTAATTTTATCTCTAACCTCATTTTATACTCTTCCAATAACCACTGAACTTCAGCAATCTTTTGTTTCTTTTTCAAGGAAAGGGTGTACTCTTTTCTGCCCTAGTACCTGTATGTATCCATTTCCAATAATGGAAAAGTTGCCTCACCAAGAGTATGTGCTTCTGGCCACCTCTCTGACCACTCACCAATTTCGTATGCAAAGCTCTTTTTTAATCTCCAAAAAGGACTTTCATAACAATCCTATGGAAATTAGGCAACCCTACATTTATTGTTTTGATATAATATTTTGGTCAGATTATTACTTTTATTTTAATTTATTGTAAAATGTATTTTTCATAGTTGTTGTTTATCAATGTGTAATTTTTTCCTACTACTTCATTGGAATGTAGACTCCATTTTCCCTGATGACTTGACCAGTATTGACTATTTATATGCATGCGATGTGTTTGCTGAGTAAAGGATTGGCTTACTATAATTTGAGTTTTTATATTTTAGGTGACTTTATTTTTTCTAGTTTATTGGGGTATAATTAACAAATAAAAATTATATGTATTTAGAGTGTACAACATGATTATTTTATATATATACACATTGTGAAATGATTATGACAAGTTAATTATAATTAGCACATTTATCACCTCTTATTTTTGTAGTGAGAACATTTAAAATCTCTCAGCAAATGTCAAGTATACAATACCATATTAGTAACTGTAGTCACCATACCGTACATTAGGTACCCAAAACTTATCCATCTTATAACTGAAAGTTTTTACCCTTTGATCAACTTCCTCATTTCCCCCACCCCTCAGCCCTTGGCAACCATCATTTTACTGTGGTTGTATGAATTCAACTTTTAAAAATTCCACATGTAAATGAGACTTACAGTGTTTGTCTTTCTGTGTCTGGCTTATTTCACTTAGAATAATGTCCTCTAGTTGTATCTATTTTACTGTAAGTGGCAAGCTTTACTGATTTTTTATGCCTGAATAATACTCCTCTGCAATAGTGAATGGTGCTGCAATGAACATGGTAGTGCAGAGATCTCTTCAAGATCCTTACTTCATTTCCTTTGGATATATACCTAGAAATGGGATTGTTGGGTCATATGGTAGTTCTGTTAATTTTCTGAGGGTTTCCATAATGGCTATACCAATTTACCTCCACACCACTAGTGAACAAGGGCTCCCTTTTCTCCACACCTTTGCTAATCCTTGCTATCTCTTATCTTTTTTTATATATGTAACAGATGTGACATGACACCTCATTGTGGTTTTGATTTGCATTTCCCTGATAATTAGTGATTTTGAGTACCTTTTCATACAATTGGATATATTTATGTCTTTGGGAAAATGTGTATTCAGGTCACTCACTCATTCTTAAATTGGCTTGTTTGGGTTTTGTGCTATTGAGCTGTTAGGTTACTTATATTTTTTTTATATTAACCCTGATCAGATATATTATTTGCAAACATTTTCTTCCATTGCATAGGTTGCCTTTTTATTAGTTTTTGTTAGTTTCCTCTGCTTCAGAAGCTTTTAGTTTAATGTGTGTTATATCCAAAAAATTATTGCTAAGACCAATTTCAATGAACTTTGAAAAGGAATATGAACTGTATAAACATTAGCTAAGATTTAAAAATCATAAGAGTAATATCTAGTATATCATTAAGTATTTCATTAGTTTAACTTATAGATAATATTCCAATCTAAAAGAGAATGTCTAAGTTTAATATCAATAACCCCTAATAATATGTGAACATTTTTGAAAATATAATAGGTCTTGAGAAACTGAAATTTTCAGTTTTTATATTACAAAGTAAACGATCTGGTTTGAGTACACCCTTTACTAGGGAGAGAAGCAGTTTCTGTGCAAAGTTTTTTATCCCTCTACCATTTTCCCCATTAATTTCAATGCTAATAATTTTAACTTTCCAACTGAATCACTTTGATTCGCAAAGTGATTTTTTCTTCTTTTCAGATTATTAGTGCTCCTGTATTTTTCCTTTTGTCTCACTAAAAACTGTACTATGTCCTTGCTATGTGATTCTAAGCAATCATCTTGGTTTGGGTGTTCTCAAGCATTTTTCTCCTATGGTCTTCTAAAGGTTCTTCAAATGCTTCTTGGCCAACTTCATGGTTAAAAGAAAGAGCAAATTTACAGACCAGTATTAAAGTTTGCTTTGTTATTTCCACGTTCCTATTTTTTCAGGCTCTTTCCTCTCTTTTAGAACTAGTATCATTTTAGAGGTACCCAGATTAATATTCAGAATATTGAAAAGAACCATTTCATTCAGCTTTAATGAAACAGACTATGCTGTTGCCTATGATTCAGAACAATTATGTAAGTCTTCTTATTTAGTTTCATTCACCCATGAACTGTCCATTCATTTGCCCTTTGGAGTTTGTGCAGAAGTCTTTTCTTTACCCACTTGAAATGTATATTTTATTTAATACTCTTCTGATCATAATGCTTTTGTATCCTGATTTTCACTGATATTTTCAACTCCTTAAGTTTTGGCAATAGAATATATTTCAGGAAAAAATTAAAACAAAAATATGGCTATAGTTGTTGCTACTTAGTATTAAGATGTGCTTTCATAGCACATATAAAGATGAGACTCAGTGGTTAAGTAGAAATACTGATGAAGTCCTTCACCAAGGCATGTTTACTGGCTGCCAAAGTTTTGTTCCATAGAAAAATGTGTTCTCAGCATCTATCCTAAGCAGGAAATTACTCCTCTAGTGAAGGAGCCAGTGAGACAATATCCCTTTAATTTTTACAGCATGAACATGTCACAAAGAAGCAAAGGACTCAGTTCAGAACACAGTGAAAGCAGAATTGTCACAAAGGATAAAATGGAGAGATTCCCTTTAGATGACAGTAAGTCATTAGTACAGGCACTCAGCAGGAGTGTTATTGGAGCTAGTCTCCCCAAGAGGTGATAAAGACTGTGTACTTCAAATTAACTTCAAATTTGCACAAATTCAGACCTAGAGCTGGAATTGTTCTGTAAATAGTGTTATGTTCCCAGAAGCAAGGGAGTAACATAGGACAGGAAGAATTTGATAAGACAAGATCAGATTCAGTTGGATACGATAAGGATGAGAAGAATCACAGTAAGCTCCAGGAACATCCATTCTCTATCCCCAGTACCTAGCACAGTGCATGATGCAAGGGAGATATTCAATAAATAATTGTTCAGTAGAGTAATTAGTCCAGAAGATACATTATAAATCACATTGGATTTTCTTCCTAGTGAAGAAAAAGTTAGAAATTAATTCAGAATATTTATATTCAGTATTTCTTTATGGATATTATACGGTTATACTATCTGAGCAGTATAATGTACTTAATATTTGTTATCTAGGGATAGTTTAAGCATTCTCAACTTAACCTATTGTTTCTTGATTTAAAAAAAATCCTGTTGGGGCACCTGGGTGGCTCAGTGGGTTGAGCGTCTGACTTCAGCTCGGGTCATGATCTCGCAGTTCGTGAGTTTGAGCCCTGCATCGGGCTCTGTGCTGACAGCTCAGAGCCTGGAGCCTGCTTCAGATTCTGTGTCACCCTCTCTCTGCCCCTTCCCCACTCATGCTCTGTCTAGATCTCTCAAAAATGAATAAATGTTAATTTTTTTTTAAATCCCATATATCAATACCTGGTTTTGGTGGATTACTGTAAAGATTTTGTTAGCCATAATTAATAAAGCATTAGTAAGCCAAATTTTCTATGGGGTGCAACTTTAGGTAAGATGATTTCACTTAGGAAAGATGTATCTAACATGAGTCATGTAGTAAGGAGGGTTGTCTTAACCACTGTTTGGAGTGAATATATCTGGTTATGGTATGTTCAATATGAACGGAAACTGAAAACTTCTTGATAAAATACAAGTCTTGATATAAGAGTTTACAGCAAACTGTACTTAAGTTCTTCTTTTATTTCATTAGTGTTTCTGTTTCCTTAAAAGACTTGTCTGAATCTGAAAGATTTGAATATTTTATTTAGGGTTTGTTTTAGGAAAATTTCATGGCTTATTTCTTTAATTTTATGGGAATAGACTTCAGAGGGTCTTATAGCATGAATTTTTAAAGCCATCTTCGGCTTTTTGAGATTTTTTGGTAAAGAGTAGTGCTTATTTTATGCTATAAAAATGGGCTGAGAACTGTTCTCATCTCTACTAACAGTACTTCTTTGGAGAATGCCTTGGGAGCAATTCTAACGGTAATATTGTACCCATCATCTAGTTATATATGCTACACCTTCTGTAAGGAGGAGCTCTATTGGTTTAGAACCAGGATAATACAAGAATCAGGGAACCTGAGGGAGAAGGTGTTGAGGATTGGTTATGGAGAGTAGTTATAAGAGCAATATGATAGATTTGACTGGTGGTTGACTTTGGTTATTTTTAAGTGGTCTTCATGTAACAGTATTTTAAGGCACTTGTATGTACTTTTTTTTTTTTGTAGAATAGTGACATGTGTGGTATAGCTACCATATCTGAATAATTTTCTTTTTTTTTTTTAATGTTTTTTTAACGTTTATTTAGTTTTGAGACAGAGAGAGACAGAGCATGAACGGGGGAGGGGCAGAGATAGAGGGAGACAGATTCGGAAGCAGGCTCCAGGCTCTGATCCGTCAACCCAGAGCCCGACGTGGGGCTCGAACCCACGGACCGTGAGATCGTGACCCGAGCTGAAGTCGGATGCTTAACCGACTGAGCCACCCAGGTGCCCCTGAATAATTTTCAAATACATTCTGACAAGTTATATTCACAGATTCTATAAGGGACCTGGAAAATACAGGTGGTTTATTAATATACATCTGTCCTGTGGGTGAGGGTAATATAAAATACTTTTTAATTTCAGTGGCAGAGATGACAAGTTTGAAAATACTAACTACCATGATTGCCCACCTCAAGATACATATATATTAAAACCTTGACCTGAGAGTAAGCTACTTAAGGACCTTAAGAAAGTGACTTTGCATGCCAGCATGTGATTTTTTGTGATAAAAAAAAAAACTCTTTGCTTTAGCTACATTTAAATAATCTTGCATATTTAAGTTGTTTCCAATGGCCCAGGGAGCCATAACACCCCCTTGAGGTGGCCTTAACATCTAAAGCATAATTCATTTTGAAACACTTACGTTTCTAGAGTAAATTTGTGTCTCTCATTAGAGATTCTGTTATCATCATACTATAGCACCTAATAATGATTATAGTGGCCTTTTTTGTATTTTTTTATAATTATTTTCCTATTAATTTCATTCTACTTCTGTTTTTTTCCATCTCATTTTTCCTCAACCAGATCATTTCAACTAGTCTGTACTAAAAAAGCCTGTTAAGAAAAACAATCAGTGAAATAACTCACAATGAGATACCACCTCACACCCATTCACATGGCTACTATTTAAAAAATAACAAGTGTCGGAACAGTCGTAGAGAAATTGGAACCCTTGTGCACTGTTGGTGGGAACTTAAAATGGTGTAGCTGCTAAAAGGAAATAGTTTAGCAGTTCTTGAAAAATTAAAAATAGAATTACCATATGAAACAGCAGTTACACTTTTGCGTAAAATTTGTATATATACCTTTTGTTGTATACTGAAAGGTATATATCAGATTAATTGAAAGAAGTGTCTCATACATTGGAATATGATTTGGCCTTAAAAAGTAATTTCAGATTAATGTTGAGGACATGATGCTAAGTGAAGTAAGGCAATCATTAAAGGAACAAATACTGTATGATTCCACTTATATGAGGTGCCTAGCATAGTCAAACTCAAAGACAGAAAGCTGATGGGTTTCTATCCCTGAAATGGTTGCCAGCGACTAGAGATAGAGAGAATGAGGAGTTGTTTAATGGGTATGGAGTTCCAATTTTGAAGAATGAAAAGAGTTCTGGGGATTATTTGCAAAACAGTACAAATGTACTTAGAATTACTGGACTGTATACTTAATTAAGGTGGTAAATTTTATGTTTTGTGTATTTTAGTAATTTAAAATAAAAAATAAAGAAAACAATTGTGAAATTAAAAATAATGGACTTAAAATAATTCTAGAAGTTAGTGTTTACATGCCATCACGTTATGCCAAAATTTTTATGCTTTTGTTTCTTCTATAATATTTTCAGTGAGACTGGCCCTATGCTTTTATATTAACATTTGGTGACTAAAATCCAAGTTAAAGGTTTCATTTGATGGTTTTCATTTACAAGTACTGTTTTATAATTATTCATCAGTGTATACAATAAGTTTTTTGCCATTTATGTTTAATAAGCATACATATATACGCAGACACATTGCAGTTAACACAATATAATATGATGATTGCAACTGGACTTTTAAGAGTGGTAAAAAGAAATATGTTGATAAACTTGCATATAGTTTTTTTTAATGTTTATATATTTTTGAGATGGAGAGCACCAGTGAGAAGGGGCAAAGAAAGAGGGGGGATAGACTATCCAAAGTGGGCTCTGCATGACAGCAGCGAGCCCAATACAGAGCTCGAACTCATGAACTGTGAGATCATGACTGGAGCCAAAGTTGGACACTCAACCCACTGAGCCACCCAAGTGGCTTTTTAGAGTATCTAGTTTTTAGAGTATTTTTTGGAAGTCAAACATGAATGCAAATTTACTGGCTGTTTTGACTTCACAAAAAATGGTTATAGTATGCTTTTATTCAGCCATATTCTCTGTGCAATGTCTACATTAAACTGTTGTGTAGTGCATGCATGATAGTCTCTTTAGAAGTTTCTCAAGAATCATGAAGTAGAAAGCAGAATCTCAAGTTCTGAAATAAATTACTCAAACCTCAAAGGAAATTATGCTGGCCAAGTATATAATCATGCATAGACGCTAAGAAGGGTTGAGTGCCCTGAAAGTTTTACTTTATTATTGAATAAAGCTTATTGAAACAGAGCACTCATTTCAGATAGTACAATTGCATGAGATATTTCAAAGAAAATGATTTTATAGCTATATTTTGGGGGGATCATAAGATAAATACTATTCTTTCCCTTCTATCCGATTGTTCCTAAAACATATTATTCTCCAGAGAGAGGTATATGCGTTTAAAAAAGCACATTACAAAAGAGTAAGAAAAGATACATCCTTTAAAATATGTATGATTTGCTTTAACCATTAGCATTTAACCTATAATTAATTTGTGGCCATAGCTGGATTATAAAATTATTTACAAAAAAAGTCTTATTATGGGACGACTGGGTGACTCAGTTGGTTAAGCATCCAACTTTGGCTCAGGTCATGATCTCACAGTTTGTGGGTTAGAGCCCACACGTCAGGTTCTGTGCTGACAGCTCAGAACCTGCAGCCTGCTTTGGATTCTGTATGTCTCTTTCTTTCCCTCCCCAACTCACACACACACACACACACACACACACTATCTCTCTCTCTCTCAAAAATAAATGAATAAACATTTTAAAATGCTTCCAAAATGCTAGTTAAACAGAATAAATTGAATGCAGTATATTTTACATCTAGTGAGAAAGGGACCTCACATTTGTCATCTAAATAATCAGCAATCAAAATGACCATAATTTTCAAAGCAAATTATGGGAGAATGTATGTGCCACTTGAACTTGTGGAGAAAAATATTAACTACAGAATTATATAAGTTGTCATATGCAGACCATATCTCCAGCCAATGTTTGTAAAGCCAGACCTCCCCTCTATAAAGAAGTGGATCAGATGCTGTCAGTTTATTTTTCTGGCAAATGATCATTAATGTAACTGTCAATAATCTATTTATATTGATACCATTGTTATGCTCTAACAAAAATGTGAAGGATGATATGTCATTAAAGCTATGAAGATGTCATCATCCCCTAATTGCACTTTCATTCTTCTTCTAACAGATATTTATTGAATGCCCATAGTATGTCAGACACTGTTTTTCACTGTGGGAATGTAAACATGAGTAAGGAAAACATAGAGTGGATGCAGGGAGAAAAACTATGTGCTTAGTAATTGGAAAGATTGCTGAGGTGCTATTTGGTTTTTTTTTTTGTTTTGTTTTGCTTTGTCTTTTTGTTTTTTTGTTTTCTTTTGTTTTTTTTTGTTTTGTTTTGTTTTTTGTTTTTGTTTTGTTTTTGTTGAGGTGCTGTTTAAGCAGACTTTTTTGAAGTAAGTGATATAAGATCCACATGAGTACCTAAAGGGGGTGTTCCAGACAGAACAGCCAGTGCAAA
The DNA here is from genome assembly GCF_046562875.1 of Panthera onca. Lineage (NCBI taxonomy): Eukaryota > Metazoa > Chordata > Mammalia > Carnivora > Felidae > Panthera > Panthera onca. Next base: position 136,622,944 of record NC_138340.1, on the reverse strand, counting down.
AACCCTGAGGTAGAGGTATGCTTGTCATGTTTGGGAGATAGTAAGTGAACTAGAAGAACTAGAGCAACATAAACAATTAATGCACAATATATAGTCATGTAAACCATGGCAAAGTCTTGGATTTGCTCTAAGTCAGAGGGGAAAGTCATTGGGATGTTTTGAGAAGAACAGTGAAATAATGTGAATTATGTTATAACAAGATTATTCTGGTTTGTGTCTTGATAACAGATTGTATGTGTTAAGGGCAGAAGAGGAGAAACAAAAGAGTATTATACTAGTCTCCTTTCTAGCACAGAATGGTGACTTGGATATATGTGTTAGGTGAGAAGTGGTTAAATTCAGGCATTTATTGAAGGTAAAGTCAACAGTGTTTGCTAATAGATTAGATATATAGTATGAAAAAAGGAATCAAGGTTTGGCCTGAGAAAATGAGAGAGTTGAGTTACCAGTTATTGAGATGAGAAAGAAGAGTTTTGGAGAGGAAAATCCAGGAATTGGCTTTGGGCATAATATATTTCTGATGTAGTATTGGAGCATCTAATCAAGATGTTAATTAAGTAGGCAGTTGCATGTACAATTCTAGATATCATGGAAAATAGTGGTCCAACCTGGAGATATGTATTTCATAGCTATTAACATATAGATGGTATGTAAGTTATGAAGTCAACTAGATGAGATCACTTAGAGACTTAGCGTCAATAGAGAAGAGAAAACATCTAAAACTTGAGCCCTGGAATGATTCTGATCTTTATTTTTTTTTAAATTTTTTTTTTAATGTTTATTTATTTTTGAGACAGAGAGAGACACAGCATGAATCGGGGAGGGGCAGAGAGAGAGGGAGACACAGAATCAGAAGCAGGCTCCAGGCTCTGAGCCATCAGCCCAGAGCCTGATGCGGGGCTCAAACTCACGAACCGTGAGATCGTGACCTGAGCTGAAGTCGGACGCTCAACCGACTGAGCCACCCAGGCGTCCCTGATTCTGATCTTTAAAGATTGGTAAAGTGAAATGGCAATAGGCAGTAAGAGAAATAGGCAACAAGGCAACACGGCTGTCTGGTTTAGTTGGGCATACTGAGTCTAGCAAAAGGATGACTGCCTTGAGGGCAAGTGATAAGTGGAGGCTTAAATCTCATATGTATCCCACCTGCCAAGCCACAGGTTCTTGCTCAGGGCTACATCTAACATAAGAAAGGGTGTCTTATAAGCTAGTAGAACATCTAGTTGTTACAAAAGTTAGGTGAAAAGAGTACTTTAAGACAGTTTTAGCACCGATGTCAAATACTGTGTATTGTTAAGTAAGATGATATTTAGCAGTTGACTGCTGCACTTGGATACGTGTAGGTCAATCATAGAAGCCTTATTTGGGGAAATGAAAAATTTTAAAAGAGGAAATAGACAAAATTAATACTTGTAAAGGCTTTGGGAATTTTTCTTTTACTCCTTAGAGGGGAGCAAAGAAAATCACATGATGCCGGGAGGCAGATGTGGAGGTCAACGAAGAACTGAATAAAATTGTGTATGCTAGTGGACAAGGAAAATGTAATATAAATTAGGAATATAGGAAGACAAGTGCTATCCTTTAGTGCTCAAGAGGGGATTGGACCTGTACAAAATTGGAGCAATTGGCTTTAGAAACAAAGTCGAACATGATACCCAAGAATAGCATGGGGAAGGCTGAGTTTATAATTGCAGATGCAGAGGCGATAGGGGATATGGTTTGGGGAGCTTGTGGATATTATATTCTGAATGCTTTTATTTTCTCAGAGAAGTAAAAAGGAAGAGTCATGAGCTTAGTAAAAGGAATTAGGATTTTACGGTGGTTTGATTAGAGAGTAAAAGTTGTAAAAATATTTTCCTAGGGAAGTAGAAAGTAAATGCTATAGGTATATTTATGGACCTATATAAAGTTACTGACCATGAATATAAAATGATACCCATATTCATGGTTTATTTCTTCTCCAAAGCTATATTCATCTGGCTCAATTCAGACAGACTAGGTGGATTGGGATTTAGCCAGGCAGATATAATGAAGGGTATATGCAGTGGAGTGAGTGTAATGATGGACCATTGGAACTAAGAACCTGTGTGAGAGGGGGAGTGAACATGTAATGGAGGCAGGACAGTGAGAAGATTGAAGATCTCAGTGAGGTCAAAGGCTTTTAGAGTTTGAGGTACTAGAAGGGGTGACACTTAAATTTTAGATGGTAGTTGACAAAGACCTGAATGCTGGAAATTGAGATTGCCTTAAGGATGCAGTTCTCACTCTTTTAAGTCTGGGATGATTGAATATGAGGTCGCTGGGGAATACACAAGTGGAGAGCAATCTGGCAGGAGGCAGAAACTTGTGAGTATCAGTGTTTAGATGGACAGTGGAGTTATGGGAACAAATGAGACCAAGATCACATTAGGAAATATGATTCGAAGGATTTCTTTAGGAGGGGAAGAACACTGGGTGGGCCTAGAAGGTATACTTGGGTTTTATGAAGAAACTGGTACAGGAGTCATGGAAACTATTTTTTAGTGAATAACTTTTACATGAAAAATCAGGGCAGAAAATTATCCATTAGGTTAAGATACAAGGGGGGCGCCTGAGTGGCTCAGTCGGTTAAGCGTCCGACTTCAGCTCAGGTCACGATCTCACGGTCCGTGAGTTCGAGCCCCGCGTCGGGCTCTGGGCTGATGATGGCCCAGACCCTGGAGCCTGCTTCCGATTCTGTGTCCCCCTCTCTCTCTGACCCTCCCCCGTTCATGCTCTGTCTCTCTCTGTCTCAAAAATAAATAAAACGTTAAAAAAAAAAAGTTTAAAAAAGATACAAGGAAGTTTTAGAGAGACAGTAAAGTGATTGGGGCAAAAATTTGTAGAACAAAAGGAAGATAGGAAAAAAGATACTACATTAAGACAACTCAAAAAGTTTGGCTGTGAAGGGATGGAAATAGATGGCAAGGGAGTTGGCATGAGTCAGGGCTGGGAATGGCTTTTCTTTAGAGATTAAAGAAGATTGACACTGAAACTACCGAATGATATAATAAGTAAGAAAGGATTTAAAAAGAGAGAATAAAGAGAAAAACCCCCAAGGAAAAAGGAAGAGAATCACAAGGCAGTCATTCCACATGGCTGAGTGGAATTTGAGAACACTGCTCTTGAATCCATGCTCTCAACCAACGGCATGACATAATCCTGAACAGGAAGTAGAGACCATTAAAGACTTTAATGCAGAGAAGTCACTTGTGACTTTGAAAATATCCACTGAGTAGATGTGAGTTTAGAATCAAACGAGAAACTTTCGGAAAGTTAAAAACAACAACAACTTGTTTTGTGGTTGTTAAATTGATTAACCAAATGCACACCAACAAATATTAAACAGACGCAGACATTGCTCAAGGCAATACACTTTTGTTTTATGTCTTCACTAGCAATAATTTGTATTTATTCCTAAAGGGGAAGAATCATAAATCATAGATCCTGGAGCTTTTGTCAGAATGATATGTGTATTATCCCTATCTTCCTAAATCTTACAAGTCTTATTCCAGTAGGCACAGCTGCTAAATCATTATTCTCTGCATGAGTAATTGTTGCAGATGTTCATACTGATTAATGGGGAACAGCTATATTTATGGTGGTTTCAGTGTGGCCACTATGCAACTATGACTGCTCTTAAGACAAAGGGCACTATGATGTGATACTAGAGTATGGGGCTCCTGGTTGACTGCCCTTTGACTTGCAGTTTTCTTTCTCAATCCTGCTCTCTCCTACCCACTGGTATGGGTCTATCCTCATTACACACATAAGACATTTTTTCTAGGTAGGTTATTTTCACATTAGCTGTAGACATATCAAATATTACAGATAAGACTTGTTCTCTCTTAGCCTCAAATTCAATGGTACCAATGAAAGTAATCACTAACATGTGATTCTTTGGGGGCCTATTTTTATGCCCTTCCATTTATTGACTATGTCCTATTTGGTTGTTCCATTTTTCTAAACTGATTCACTAGGAAATAAGCCTTTAGAAAAAGATTGACCAGGTGAATAAGCTGGATCAAGGAGGCAGCATATAATGCTAAGCAGAGCAGACTGTTTTTTAATTTATGTGTCAATTATTTTTTGTTTTATTTGGATCCAGTTTTGACTCTTTACCAGTTGTAGAATGACCAATTGTCCCAGTTTTCCTGGGGCTAGGGGTATTCCTGGGATACAGAACTTTCAGATTTAAAACTAAGCCACTCCTGGGAGAGAGCCAAAGTATAGGAGACTGTTAAAAACTGAGAACAAACTGAGGGTTGATGGGGGGTGGGAGGGAGGGGAGGGTGGGTGATGGGTATTGAGGAGGGCACCTTTTGGGATGAGCACTGGGTGTTGTATGGAAACCAATTTGACAATAAATTTCATATATTGAAGAAAAAATAAATAAAAATAAAAAATAAAAAAAGTTACACAGAAAAAAATAAAAATAAAAAATAAAACTAAGCCACTCCTGGAAAAGCTAGAGTAACTTGATCACCCTACAGCTAGGTGAGTTGGCTTGATTTCTTAACCTTTGTGTACTTTATAAATTTCCTTCTATGTAAAATGAATTAAGTTGGTTAAGTGCCCATAGCATAGCATGTGTAATAGGTGATAGTTTCTTTTCTATTCCTTCCCCCATTTCAAATTATATTTATCCCTCATAGGTAGAGAGCAGGTATTTTAGTTCTGTGAGTCATCCCTCAGTGTATATAGCATGCTGAGGTCTAGGCCAGAATAATACTTGGGTCCAAGATACCTGGTAGGTACTTAATAAACACCTACTGAATAAATGAAATCCTTAAGTTGGTTTTGAAACATCCAACAATTTGGGTATTTTCATGTTGTTATTATAATGAAAGAAAAGGAAAAGATCCTCACTGGTGGTTGTTGTTTTTTTACATGTTGTAGCTTCCTCTAAATCTGTGTTTCTTAAGATTCTTTTTTTTTAAGTTTGTTTGTTTATGTAATCTCCGTGCCCAATGTTGAGCTCAAATTCATGACTCCAAGATCAAGAGTCACGTGCACTTCCAACTGAGCTAGCCAGGAGCCCCAACATTTTTTTTTTTGTTTTAATTTTCATCCTTCTAAAGAGAAAAGGTGAAGAAAACTATACCTAATTATAAAAATTAAATACTAAGGAATAAGATTTTTTTCACATAGGGTTGAGCCACAAATTGTTGTAGTACTGAAATTTTTTTGCTCTCTTCCACAAGAACCAGTTGTGCCCCTTTGGAGAAAATATTACTTTTGTTGAGTAAAATCACATGGGTCACTTGAGACTAAATTTTATATTCCTTAAATTCCAGGGATGAGTTCTTCAATCTATGGTAGTATTTTAAGAATGATCGTTCAGACACTCTGTAAAAGATTACTGATCACATACTATATGTGTCTTGCTGAATTAAATGCCAGAGCAAAATTCAAACCCTTGGAACTTATATTCTTGAGACAGAGACACTACAAATATGCAAAGAAATTAGGGGCAAAAGAAAGTGGGAACAAGTGTTGTGGTGTAGACACCAGTCTCAGGGGCCACAGAATGACTCCTCTGTTACTGTGTGCTCTTAACCTTTTGAGCCTCCTTTCCTCATCTTCACAGTGAGACTGGCAACCACTCTCCAATTTAAAGCAGATTTATATTCAAGCAAATTTAAGAATAAATGAGATAACATAGGTGATAACACTTTGAAAGCTGCCAAATACTGTACAAGCATATGCTGTTAGAAATACAGTCTTGTTTTAAAGCAGAGAAAGAGCAGCAGGAGATGGAACTGTCAAAGCAATGAAACTTTGGAAAGACGTGAGGGACATAAGCTGTGATGTCCCTTGCTCTTCCATAAGGTCCCAGAGCTGGAGAGCTGTGAGCAAAGGTGCTTGTCTTCATGCCAGTCAGAAGGGCACTGGGATCTGGAGGAGAGCCCAGAGTACAGCCTGAGCTGCTCTGTGAATAAGGTGGTCTGCAAGGAACTGGATTCATCTCTCCTCCACATGGGAGAGGGAGGGAGGTCGTTGAGAGTATCATGTTGAGAAATACTTAAGAATATCTAAAGTGATATTTATAGACAAGGAAGAAATAATTTAGTCCAACTATGTTTTGATGAAACACAGTATTAAAAAAAGTAATGCGTTTCATAGTGTTAATTAGCAGCTGAGGAAATAGAAGTGAATTCAGCCTGTGTGTTGCTGGCATCAAAGTTTATAGCAGTAGCAGCAGCTGCTTCAGTCTGTGGGGATCCCTCTAGGGCACAGGATTTTAGCTGGTGTCCCAGTGAGTATTTCCAACCCAGCAGTTTAATCATTTAATCCAAAGCTGATCCTGAGAGCCTGGCCCATTGCCTTTGATCAACCAACCATCGCTTGGCAGCCCTCATTTGACTTTGTTGCCTGTTGGGCACCTTCCTGTGTTATTTACTTTCTGTGCCATGCGCTTGGTTTCCTGGCATACTCTCCCTGCTCAACATAATCTCTGGATATGATGTCCTTGCCTCAAATAAGGATATCTATAAATTTGGCTGACAACATTTTCAGTTTAGAGATCAAGTGCCTATGAAAGAGGAGGAGACAGGTAATTGTCATCACTGGGTAGCAAATGAGCACTTTTAGGCAAAGCTAACAGTTCCTTTGGCACCATGTAAAAGTACTGAGAAAAGCTGGCCGGCTAATAATGCAACTCACTGCACCTGAGTAGTTAAGAATTTGATGGCTTGTGAAATACTCCATACATCGTTTTTTTTTTTTCCCCCCCAGAAATATTAGCCTGTGTCCAGAGCCCTTACTTCCTTATAACTGTGTTTTAAGAAAGAGATGAAAGTGTTTATTGATGGATGCCAACACTTGTCTTTCAAAGCCAAGATTAAAAGAACAGAAAAAGAAAACACCTTGAGCACAATTAGTACAATCCTTCCTAAAAGTTTCAAGAAGTGGAGTAGCAGTTAAAAGCAGGATTCTGGAGCTAGACGCTAGGTTTGAATCCCAGCTCTGCAGTTTACTATCTCTGTGAACTTGTTCACTTACTCAACCTCTGTAACTCCTTTTCCTCATCTGTAAAATAAAGATCATAATAGTACCTATGTCATCTTCGTTGTTGTGAAGAGAGTTTCTATTTAACAGGATTGGTATGAGGATTAAATTGTCTGATAAAGTGCTCTGACAAGTGCATGATACAAAGTATTGATTTTTCTAATATTAATAAATTCTACCTTTTAGGTGGATAGATTTTCTGATAATTGTATTATGTCAAAATAGTCAAGAAATATCATTTTGAGGATAAGCAAGAATATTCCTCTAACAATATCCTGGGTTTTATTTTTAACTTCTGTTAAGATGTTACGTGGTGTTGTATTTTTGTTTAGGTATAAAGAACATCCCTCTTATTTGGATTACCACATTTTCTGAAAGACTGAGTTGTGCCAATAGTATTACCATCTGTTCTGATTGGTAGATGCTTATACCATTTACACCTATTGTTGAATGTGTTAAATATCACCCTGTATTAGTTACAGTCCTCCAAAGGTATATGTACATGGCTGTGGACACACACACACTCTACATATTTTTATAGAAAGAGAGAGACAAAGATTTATTTTAAGGATATGGCTCATGTGATTGTAGAGATTGGCAGGTACAAATGCAAAAATCTGCAAGGTAGGCCAACAGGCTGGAGACCCAGGGGAAGCATTGCAGTTTGAGTCTGAAGGAAGTTGGCTGACAGAATTCCCTTTTGCTCAGGGGAGGTCTGTCTTTTCCTTAACTCTTTCAACTGACTGAATGAGGCCCACCCACATTATAGAAAGCAGTCTGCTTTACCCAACCGATTGATTTAACTGTTTGTTAATCCCATTAAAAAAGTCCTTTCACAAGAAAGGCTGTGATGTTTGACCAAATACTTGGTTGGGTACTATGGCCTAGCCAAGTTGACACATAGAATTAACTATCATACTCCTTACATCTCATATGGAAGTATTTTGTGAAAAACCAAAGGATAAGTAACTTTTTATCTTATTTGAAAAATACAATTTATACATGCAAACTAATTAGGAAGAAATGTGCAATAATGGTATAAAATAAAGTGTTGAAATGTTTTGAGCTGCAAGTACAATAGGCATTAGGAGAAGGCACATTTCTATTTCTATCTTACATTATTTGGGGAAATTGCCTAGAGAGAGAAGACACTATTTCTTGCTCAAATGTATCGAAAACTCCACTACTGAAATAACATGTGTATTTTAGTAGGAAAATTTAGTTTTAGTCCCTGTAATATAAAAACAACTTAATGAGTAAGATCTCCTGAAATCAAAGGAAAATGAATAAACAAGTTCAAGCACTCCATCAGAAAAGTGCTGGTAGGAAACATTCTTGATGTCCTCCGCGTTGAACTAACTGTACAGTTAGCATGAAGTTAAAAATAACTCCACTTCTCTTGGGCACTCAGGAGAAGAGGAAAAGATATCCCCTGGAAATTCATGATTTAAATACATACCCATTTACTTACATACCTACCTACCTAAAGCTATATACAAGCACTATTTCTGTCTTTTTTTCAAAGTTCATTTATTTTGAGAAAGAGCACCAGTGAAGGGGGGACAGAGAAAGAGAGAGAGAGAGAGAGAGAGAGAGAGAGAGAGAGAATCCCAAGCAGGCTCCAAGCTCCATGCTGAGCCTGATGCTGGGCTCAGTCCCACCAACTGTGAGATCATGACCTGAGCCAAAATCAAGAGTCGGATGCTTAATTGACTGAGCCACCTAAGTGCCCTTCCATCTTTATGCTTCTGGCACCAAGGTTCATATTTGAGTATAAAAATTAATGAAAATCATGCCTGAATGAATTAAAATTTAAGTAAAATTTTAATTAACAATAAATTAACAATAAAAATCTTCCACAAAGAAAAAGCGAAAACAACCAAAAAGTTGATCAAGACAGGAATGACTAAATAAGCTAATGAATTAATAATAAGGGTTATTGCTGACAAAAATTTTAAAAATAGTGAGATAGACTAACAGGATTTTTCCAAATTATATTATATATTGAAAGAGGCAAGTTGCATATATATTTTTTTCCAAATTATATGATATATTGAAAGAGGCAACTTTCTTTTAAATTTCTATTAAATTTAATACAATTTCTATTAAATAAGCATCACATAAAATAATACTATAGAGCAGAGTTTTCAACAAACTACGGCCAAATAGGCCCAGTCCAGTCAGCAGCCTTTTTTTTTTTTTTTGGAAATAGTTATTTTGTGACATGCTATGCCTGCACATTTACATATTGTCTATAATCTCTTTCATCTTGCCATGGCAAAGTTGAGTGGTTGTGACAGAGACTACATGTCCTGCCAATGAGGCTGCAATGCACATGTGTGTTTCCTTGCAATAGTTGTCAGCCTCTGGAAAAGCACCTGCCCCATCATATGGTCCCAATAAATATTTAATGACTAAGGGAACTGTTAGTCCCTAACATTGATTGATTGTAACTTCTCTTTAACTGAGGCAAACTCTGACTTAAGTGGGTATTGGCAAACAGTAAGGGTACATTTCTAGCACAGTCATTTAAATCTGGCCTGTTATTTGTTATTTAAATCTTTTCACATTGGAAAAAATATAACTAGAAATTTTATTAAATTCTTTTTGTAAAAATAGAAGGGCATGCAATTTAAAAATACAACATATTTTACCAAAGTACTGTAGTATAATGTATCGACTCTGAAGCCGGACCCCTAGAGTCAGATACTGGACCCACCATTTACTAGAGAAGTAGAATGGGCAAATTTAATTAATCTCTCAGGTTTTCAATTTCATTATCTGTAAATAATAATAATGGCATTTACCACAGGATTGCCATGAAAATTAACAGATAATATATGTAATGTACTTAGAAGAGTCTGGCCTAAAACACATACATACTCAGTAATATCATTTTGATGGTAATGATCTTAGCCATCAATGGTATTGCTTTCAAAATTGGAAATAGAGGGGTGCCTGGGTGACTCAGCAGTCAGTTAAGTAATCTACTCTTGATTTTGGCCCAGGTCATGATCGAATGGTCTTGAGATCCAGCCCTGCATCAGGCTCTATCTACACTGAATGAGGAGCCTGCTTGGGATATTCATTCTCTCTCTCTCTCTCCCCCTCCCTCCCTCCCGCTCCCTCTGACCCCACCCTTGCTCTCTCTGTCTCTCTCTCTCTCTGTCTCTCTCTCTCTCTGTCTCTCTCTCAAAATAAATATTTTAAAAACTGGAAGGTAAAAATTAAAATAATGTTTTGTGGTCAAAGAAATGGCAATATACTTATGTGTAAGATTCAATTTTAATCACTCAAATAGAATATAAATAATTTTTTACTCTTTTAATTTATATTTTAAAAAGGAATTCTTTGTAATTACCTCCCAACAGAAGCTGTCAAAGTTATCTAAGGACATATTCTATTTTAGGAAAGAAAAACTGAAATAACCAGTGTTCAAAGGAGCCAGATGATTCTCTTTTTTCCTCTAAACTTGTCCACAAAATCAGTGGAGAATATGACACAGTGATCATTACTGATTGATGGGATCTTTTCCTGGAGCTTACAAATATTCAAAGTAAAAGGGAGATAACTATCAATATAATACTCATTATAGAAAGAACGGCATATATATGAATCAGTCTAAAGTTTTCAAACTTAGAATTGAGTTTATAATTGTAAAATAAATCATATAACACTCTCCACTGATTGAATTTATTCCAGGTCTTGGTTATGACTTCTATCTATGACTCGATAAATCATCTCAAACAAAAACAGTTGGACACAGTGTATCTACCTTGTTACAAATGTTCTTACCTTTAATTTCATCCAGAAATTTTTACAGATGAGCACAATTATACTGTCTTACTACCTTTGTCCCTCCTATAGTTTGACCATTTATCTTACTCCTGCTTGTTTACTTTTAGTTTTAAAAAGTTGTCTGCATCAACTGATAAAAATTTAGATTTTCTAAAACTTTTCCACATAGTCTTTATTATAGTAAGATTTATTTTCCCTGTGAGAGCTGGGTTTAATGTTTAAAAGGTCCATTGACAAGATGAGATTTGTGTTAAAGAGTACTTATTTTGAACTGAAATAATGGTCATGTCACTATATTAATATCCACATGACTGAACAATAGTGTTTTGAGACATTGTGGTTCTATGGGGAATCTATATCTAAACAAATACTTTAAAATTCAGTTCTCTGAATGGATGTGAACTAGCACATGTATGGTAGAGTATGACAAACATACGTGTTTTAAAATAGATGTGAGCTTTTAAATTCTCAGATTAGCAGTTAGAAACACACGTTCCATTTTGTGGGTTTTTTTAGGTTTATTTATTTATTTATTTTGAGAGAGAGTGAGAGAGTATGTGCACACAAAGTGGGGAGGGGCAGAGAGAGAGAATTCCAAGCAGGCTTCGCACTCTCAGCGTGGAACCCTGCGCAGGTCTCGAACTCACAGACCATGAGATCTGGGCTCATGGTCTGTGACCTGGGCTGCAATCAGGAGTCAGGTGCTTAAACAACTGAACCACCCAGGCACCTCTACATGTGTTCCACTTTGAATTGTGCAAGTTTATAGACTATGATAGGAGAAGGAAGGAAGAAAAACTTAATGTTTTTATGAAGTTTAATAAAATTGAAATCTTCCCTTATTTCACAGTTAAAATGCAAAAATTGTATACTATGAAAAAAATTAGATGTTGTGTGGTAAATAATTAACTTTATCCAAAGAGAGGTCTGAACTTTACTGGTATTCACCTCCTGGAAGATGATCTCTAAGCCCTTGGAATGTTATGCCTCATGAGAGTATCTTTGATTACCTGGCAACTTTGTGCCATATCAGAGAGTCTAACAATATGATTTAGGGTGAAGGCTAGCAATTGAAGTCAAACATGTGGGTGGCCAACCAGGTTGAGGAGAACAAACTCAAATAAAACTTTGGACTCCAAGGTTCTGGTGTAATTGGCTAGTTGGCAGTATTCTATGTGCATTGTCACAGCAATGATGAGAAATTGGCATTGTCCATGACCCTACTAGGAAAGGGAGATTGGGAGTTCCACATATAGAACGTTCCCGGCTCCTTCCCCTTGAATGTCTCCCCTTGGCTTATTTTAGTCGGTATTCTTTTGCTGTAATAAATTGTAACCATGAGTACAGTAGCTCTCAAAGACCTCTTTGAATCCTTAATTATCAAGCCTGAGGGTGGTCTTGGTGAGTGGCCATTGGTGTCAGAAGTGAGGGTCATGTTGGGGACTGTTCTCTAACTTTACAGATTTTTTTGTGTGTGATTTTCTGCCTTTTCCCCCCCACTGCTTAGAACCACAGGACAACACTGAAGTTCAAAACATACTATGTTTTTTTTTTATTTTCTACCATTGCAGATATAGATATTTATTGATGGCCTATTATCTTGCTAAGCTCTTAGTATGCCTCAATATACTGTCAGACATAGTGAATATTGAAAGTTGTTTCATTTTGTGTTTTCTCTCACAAAAGAAATTTAAAATTAAAGGCTTGATTTGAATTACCTGAATTTCATTTATAAAATTTAAGCAGTAAATAAATGTGAAGACCTCCTTTTTCACAATGTGTTTTAGTTTTCCTGATGATTATTAACTTACCAGAATATCCTTGTTCTACATGTTTGTTTCAGGAAAAATTTGTATTTAGGTCAGCCTTCTGTGTTGACCATTTTCATATTTCATCCCAAGTATTTAGAAATAAAAGCCCACTGTTTTCTTCCAATGGACCAGATTTTCCTTTCATTGGCACATAACATAGCTTAAAAATAAAAGCTCCTCATCGTAAAAAGGACCAACTTCATGCTAAGTAGATTTTATTCCCTCACATTAGGCTTTTGGCAACTAAAACAAACACTTCACTGATTTTATGTAATTCTCTCCCAGACAAGAAAACAATGAGCAAATAACAATGGAAGTAGCCTTAAAAGTTAGTTTTCTAATAAGAAATAACATGAATGAAACGAGTGGGTTTATTTTTTATGAACTAATCCATTTCTAGACATAAAGTTTTCTTAAATGATTAAAAAATTTGATAATTTAAAAGTTACTTGATGCACTAAAAAATAGTTTTTGACATTGTGCTTCTCTGAATTTAGTATCTAAAATAGAGCAGCCATTTATGCTTTGTGTGTGTGTGTGGTGTGTGTGTGTGTGTGTGTGTGTGTGTGTGTGTGTGTGTTAGTTTTCTGTGGCTCCTTTACAAATTACCACTAATGTGATGGCTTAAATTAATTATTATCTCACCATTCTGAAGACCAGGAGTCTGAAATGCCACACTATGTCTAGAAGTACTAGGGGAGAATCCATTCCTCATCTTTTCCAGCTTCTGATGACTGTATCACTCTAATCTTTGCCTCCACGGATAGATACATAATCTTCTCCTCTTTATATATATAAAATCTCCCTTTGTCTCCCTCTTATAAAAATACATGATTGAACTCAGGGCTCACACAAAAAATCCAGGCCATTCTACCTACTTCAAGATCCTTAAATTCACCATATTTATAAAGATCTTTTTTTTTTCCATATAGGACAACATTCACTGGTTTCAGATTAAGGCATGATTTTTATTGGGGAGAAGGGGATGCATTCTCAGCCTACTGCAGTATATATCCTTGTAACTTCGTGTTCTCTTTGGAATTCCAAATCTGTACTAGACTAATAGTATTAAGCATTTTCTCTGTGTCTGTTAGGTGATAAAGTTATTTTAAATTATAGCTCTGCTTTGTACTTATCCTATTGTTATATGTTCAATATAAGCAAATATTTCAAGTATATATAAATTGTATTAAGAATTTTTTAGAAGAGATCTATTTATAGAGATAGGTGTGTGGATAGATCTCCATTATTCAAGGAAGGAAAAACAAAGACCTAGCTAACATTTTCCCTAAAAATCCTAAGTAACGCTTAGAAGAAATAATAGCTTTTCATTAGAGAAATTGATTTGAATCTTACCAATTCTCTTTTATCTCAAGAACATTTTTTCTTTTTGTCCCTAGACTTACTTTAGAAATAGTAAAAGTAATCTAAGATTCTTTTGAAACATACTTTTTAACTATATACATTAAGAATTATTGCACTGGGGACACCTGTGTAGCTCAGTCAGTTGAGCTTCTGACTTTTAATTTCTCAACATTTATTTATTTTTGGGACAGAGAGAGACAGAGCATGAACGGGGGAGGGACAGAGAAAGAGGGAGACACAGAATCGGAAACAGGCTCCAGGCTCTGAGCCATCAGCCCAGAGCCCGACGCGGGGCTCGAACTCACAGACCGTGAGATCGTGACCTGGCTGAAGTCGGACGCTCAACCGACTGCGCCACCCAGGCACCCCTGACTTTTAATTTCTGATCAGGTCATGATCTCACAGTCATGGAATTGAGCCTCATGTGGGGATCTGTGCTGACAGTGCAGAGTCTGCCTGGGATATTATCTCTCTCTCTCTCTCTCTCTCTCTCTCTCTCTCTCTCTCTCTCTTCTTCTCTTCCTCCCCCCCATCCCCCACGCAGACACATGCTGTCTTTCAAATGAAAAAGAAAAATACTTGACATAGGGAAACTTGTTTTTAATCTATCTGACCTTTTATTTTTTCAAATATATACTGGCTTTCTTCTTAGATGGATGAGGTTACCAAAACGAAATCTAACTCTCCGTAAAATTAATATACTTCAGATTAATCTTCATCTATAGGTATTTATGTTAAAGGTTTACATTCATAAAATAGTTGCCATTTACACCACTATTTACTAAGCACCTAATATATGAAAGCCACTGTGACAAATGCTTTACATACATTATTTCAAGCAAACTAGTGGCAGTTCTTTGAGACAAGTATTAACAAAGAGCTCTGTTTCACACTTGGGGGAACTAAGGTTTAAAGTCTTTAGGGGTCAGAGATCTACCACATACAACAACTAGCATTTCACAGAACATTTCCAAATGGTAAGCAACAAAAAATTACCATTTCTTCTTTTCACTTTATTTCCACATCATAAGCCATAAAATAAAAACATATATTATATTTTTATTGTGAGTGAAATAATTAAATTTTAAATGCCTGAGACTAGAGATTGTGTTTATATTCATTCATTTTGCCTTAGTAGCTGTCACAGTTCTGCCACATAATAGGTGATAGTAACTCTATTCTCAGAAATCTTCAGAATATGCTAGTGATTTCATGTATGCTGTTTACTGTCCAAAGACTGGTAATAGCTCTAAGGTACACAATTGTCCTTTTAAATTTAGTTCTAGTATAAGATAAGTTTTATTCAATGGGCTGCTTTTAAATAAATCACTGTAATTTTCAATTACAATTGTAAACAGACAAAAGCACTTGCAAAGTGACTTTGTGTAGTTTCTTATAAGCATCAGAAGGATTTAAAGCAGCATTCAGTAACTGCATTTACTTGACAGTGCTTCCCACTGGCAACACTGTATTTTTCTGGGCAAAGGATCAGAAAATTGAACATTCTAACAAACAAATTTTGAAGTGAGAGATAAAGAGACCTAAGCTGACTTACCTATCACCCTCAAATTTAGGAGATTTGAATATTGTTTGAAATGAAGAAATAACCCTTTTAAGTTTCCCTTTGAATTTGAAATGCAAGTTTTTTATTTGCCTTTTGAATGGAATGCTTAGTTCTGTGTGGAGTTTTGAAGCTTAAGAACTGTGAGCTGGGAACTGAATATTTTCTGTACATTCAAACATAGTAATAATCATTGCTAGAGAAGAGTCTTGCCTTGCTGCCTTTGCCCTTAATTTTTTTAGTTTCTCTCTCTATCCCTTTTCTTCTAATTTTTTGAATTGATTTCCTTTCTTTTTGTTTCTGTGTGTTTATTTTTGAGAGAGATCACGTGCATGAGTGGGGGAGGGACAGAGGCGGGGGGCGGGGGGGTGGGGGGGGCAGAAGATCCCAAGCAGGCAATGTGCTGACAGCAGAGACGCTGGTTCAGCACTCAGACTCACAAACAGAACCCTGAGATCTTGACCTGAGCCAAGTCAGACTCTCAACCCACTGAGCCACCCAGGGGCCAGGAAATGACTTCCTTTCTATAACCACATGGTATACCTTCTTTTGGGTGTGTTTGTGTGTCCCTGTGTTCCTTCTTCCCATGATTCATCTGTTCTTTGCCTTACTCTTATTATTTGCTCCTTTTTTTTTTCTCCTCAGGTTTTCTTGTTATATTAGTTTCCTGTTGCTTCTTTCCAAGCACAAAATGATAGGAAAAAAAGTAACTGTTCTTCTCTCACTCTCCTATTATACTCAAATGTGCAAATTGCCCAAGTTAAACAAAATATAAACACGTTGCCTGTAAGGAAAATGCAAAATCCTTGACTTTATTCTTTCTGTTATTTTTCTCATATTGTAAATGCAATAATACAATATTGCAGAATTAACCCTTTGGTTTATGGCAAGGTTTGAATATGTCTGAAACTAACATTTCATTGACCTATGTGTTTTGCTGATTTAAACCTGTCTCCATGGGCCAATGTAATACATTGGACATGTTTTCCCATGTCTACATTTTAGACCCCAGTGGCTTCTGTGAAATATTTACTACAATTTTAGGTCATTTGCAGCTGTGCTAAAAACAGGCCCCATTTTGAAATGAAGAGATGTCCTCTTTCCTTTTCTTCAGTACCCTAAAGAAATAGTTAAGACTTCACACTCTTTATCTCAGTTCTTTTGGGAAGACCACGACTGGTTTAATAAGCAGTTTTTCTTTATGTTAAATAGGATTGTCAAGTCTTTGAGCACAATTCATTTTTCCTAAAGAACCAATTTTATTTTGCAGTAATGAATGGATATAATATCCCCAAAGGAGATTAAGACCTCTTTGTGCCAAATTGAGGACCAGGGCATTTTTCTTTGGCTTGTGTTCTTTCCTATATATCTTTCCCTTTTTTCCTCCCTCAGTAAATGTGGCAATTTTTAAATGTAGAAACAGCAGTGTCTCTTAAAGATGTGTGTTGTATTGCTGCCATTATTTAGAGAAAAGCAAAGATGATTTTGGTAGAGTTTGTTCATGTAGAACTTTGAGTAAAATTTGCGTAAATATGAACAGCCCAATAAATTCCAAAAAATGCTACCACCTTAATATTTTGATTTAGATATTTCCATTGAAGTGGGTTTTAAATTTTTTAATGTTTATTTATTTTTGATAGACAGAGCATGAGCAGGGGAGGGGTAGAGAAAGAGAAGGAGACACAGAATTCGAAGCAGGCTTCAGGCTCTGAGCTGTCAGCACAGAGCCTGACGGGAGGCTCGAACTCACGAACTGCGATATCATGACCTGAGCCAAAGTTAGATGCTTAACCGACTGAGCCACCCAGGTGCCCCCCCATTGAAGTTTTATAATTCCCCTTTATATCATTTTTAAATAAAATCATTTTATGCAAATTAGCAAAGGATGGGCTAGAATTAAATTTAGTGCTTTCAACATTTTTAGCTTATTTAATAGAGGGGAAAAGTTTATTTAATAGAGACAAAGAAACAGGGGAAATCTCTTAATAATTTCCGAACTTGTCTTTTTAACTTGCAGTTCGGAAGTCCCCAACTTCATCTGGAAGCAAAATGACTTTCATTCACCTCAGTTCTTACAGATAATAGTCAAGTGGCCAGAATGCTAGCTAGATTAAATTAGAAAAAGGATACTCCTAGATAATCCCTGAGTCAAACACAGTCCTGAGAAGACAATGTGATTTTGTTAGCACAGTCACCCATAGTGTGTCTGATGTGTACCAGATAATTTTGAAGAGACTTGGAAAGAGCCTGACCTTATTAGGAAAATGTAAAATTAATTCCTGATTTTGCCACTTAATAACTTTGTGAAAACCATGGGTCTTTGATATCTCTCAGTTAATAAAATGTTGACTTATCCAGAAGAATGACATCATCAAAGGATGGAATTAGAGCTTTTTACTATCTTTCCCCCCAAAACACTGATTTTAACAATCACCCAGGGACAAAAGTGCCTTTGTAGAAGTGTGGGAGTCCAGTAGAGAAGTTCCAGCACACCTATTGGAAGTAAAAACAAAACAAAAGAAAGAAACAAGATTGGAGGCATTGAAGATGGTAACAGGAACAGTTTCACTTTACCAGCATCACCCCTCCTCCAGGACATCACCGCTCAGGGGCAAGAGAGATCCCTGGCAATAATTTCTCTCACAGGATAAAGTGAGAGCACATGACTGGGTGTCCAGCTTCCTTAACCATGCAGAAATGACATCAAAAAGACCCACTTCTTTTTCACTACATACAGAATACTGAGATGTGCTGCACCATTGGGGGATGGTAAAGGTTTGGGAAAACAGCTTCCAGGACTCTTAGAGGGCATCACATGGGCTTGGATCCTCCTAACTGCTTTGTAGACTCCATTAGAAAGCCTCTTCAGGAACCACTGGGAAGCCTGCTTATGGTTCCCCACAGTTGGTCATTGATGCCTCCAACATTTTGTGTGCCTCACCCACATATTGCCCCCCTCACCTAGTGGCTAGCTCCCTATGCACACCTCCAAGTGTGATGAGAGGAAGCCTTTGCAAATGGCTAGTAAGCATGAGCAGAAGGGCAATCTGATTTTGAGACAAAGCACACAAACTTGAGCATTTAGTACTCCCCCCTTGGGGGAACGAACAAGAGGCTTTCAGCAATAGCATGGTTTTTCACGACTGGCAGAAGGTACAATCTTAAGAATTCTTTCCCCAAGAGGGAATAAAAAGTATGGAGCAGGCATATCCATAGCAAAGGTCTGAGAAAGCCTAAGGATCCCTAACAGAACTGACAAAAGGGGGAGGCGCCTGGGTGGCTCAGTCAATTAAGCATCTGAGTCTTGATTTCAGCTCAGATCATGATCTTATGGTTTGGGGGTTCAAGCCCTGCGTTGGGCTCTGTGCTGACAGCAGGGAGCCTGCTTGGGATTCTCTGACTCCCTCTCTCTCTGCCCACCCCCCACTCACTATCAAGAATAAATAAACATTAAAAAAAAAAGAAGAAGAACTGACAGAAAGAACTGACAGAAAAGAAAGTATTCTCTCCCCAAGGCAGTCAGTAAAGACTGGAGAAGGTGACTGATTCTTCATATGAAAAGAGGGCAATGCAAGACTTCATGGAACAAGAAAAATCAAGCACACATGACACTACCAAAGGAACACAACAATTTTCTAGTAAATGACTCCAAATAAATGGAGATCTGTGTTTTTATTGATAAAGATTCAAAATAATTGGTTTAGGCAACTCAGTGAGCTACAAGAAAACACATGCAAAAAAATTAACAGAATTAGGAAAACAATACATAAAGAAAACAAAGTGTAGCGCAGAGAGAGAAATCATTAAAAAAGAACCAAAAAAAAAAAATTCTAAAGCTAAAGAATACAATGAGTGAAATGAAAAATACAATAGAACACATCAACAACAAACTTGATCAATTAGAAGGAAGAATCTGTGAAGTAAAAGACATTTGAAGTCGATTTGAAATTATGCACTCTGAGAAGAGCAGAGGAAAAAGTGTAAATGAGGGTGACAAACCCCATGTGAATTATGGGATGCCATTAAGAATAACAATCTACACATTTTTGGAGTCACAGAAGAAGAGAGGGAAAAAAGGCAAAAGCTTATTTAAAGAAATAATGGCTGAAAAATTCTCAAATCTAGGAAGACCTTTAATATTCAAGTTTATACAGCTTGCAAGTCACCCCAAGTTTTCAACCCAAAAAGATCGTCTCCAAGACACATTATAATAAAACTGTTTAAAGTCAAAGTCAGAAAGAATTTTAGGATGAGAAAGAGAAAAAAAATTCTTCATATGCAAAAGAACCCCCCCTCCCCCCGTCAATTTGTCCATCAGCAAATTTCTCATTTGTAGGCCAGGAGGGGGTTGAATGATATACTCAAAGTCCTGAAAGCAAAAGACTGCCAACCAAATATACTTTACCTGGCAAAGTTATTTTTCAGAAATGAAGAAGAGATAAAGGCTTTCCTCACAAACAAAAGCTGAGGGAGTTCATCACCACTAGACCTGCTTTAAAAATTGCTGTAAGTAGTTCTTCAAGCTGAAGTGAAAAGAAACTAATTAGTAACATAAAAATATATTAAAATATACACTGGTAAATGTAAATATATTCAAATTCAGAATACTGTAATACTTTAATGTACTGGTGTGTTAATCACTTAACTCTAGTGTAAAGGTAAAATGACAAAATATAACAACTATCGCTAAAATTATTTGTCAATAATGTACACACAATATAAGAACATGTAAATGCATATATCAAAACACAGTACGTGGAAAGAGAGTAAATGTTTAGAGATTTTGTGTGCAATTGAAGTTAAGTTGGTATAGCTTAAAATAGACTGTGATATCTATGAGATTTTTTTTCTTTATTCTTTTGTTTTCCTTTTATTCTAAGATTTTATTTAAATTCAAGTTAGTTAACATATACTGTACTATTGCTTTCAGGAATAGAATTTAGTGATTCATCGCTTACATGTAACACCCAGGGGTCATCACAATTGCCCTCTTTAACTTAATGCCCGTCACCCATTTAGCCCACTGCCCCACCAACACCCCTCCAGCAACTCTCAGTTCTGTATACTAAAGAGTCTCTTATTGTTTGCCTCTGTCTCTATCTTATTTTTCCTTCCCTTCCCCTATGTTCATCTTTTTGTTTCTTAAATTCCACGTGAGTAAAGTCATATAGTATTTGTCTTTCTCTGACTGACTTATATTACTTAGCATATAACACTCTAGTTCCATCCATGTCAATGCAAATGGCAAGATTTCATTCTTTTTTTAAAAATTTTTAATTTTTTTAATTAAAATTTTTTTTTTAAATATTTTATTTTTGAGAGAGAGAATGAGCATGAGCGAGAGAGGGGAGAAAGAGGGAGACACAGAATTCAAAACAGGCTCCAGGCTCTGAGCTGTCAGCACAGAGCCTGACAGGGGGCTCGAACTCACAAACCATGAGATAATAACCTGAGCTGAAGTCAGACGCCTAACTGACTGAGCCACCCAGGTGACCCAAGGTTTCATTCTTTTTGGTGGGTGAGTAATATCCTATTGTGTGTGTGTATGTGTGTGAGTGTATACACACCACATCTTCTCTATCCATTCATTAGTTGATGGACATTTGGGCTATTTCCGTAATTTGGCTATTGTTGATACAAGATGTTGTATGTAAGCCTCAGGGTAACTACAAAGCAACAGCCTATAGTAAATACACAAAATATAAAGAGAAGGCAATCAAAGAACAGTTACAGGAAATTGTCAATTCACAAAGGATGACAGCAAGAGAGGAAGAAAGGAACAGGGTAACTACAAAACATACATAAAATAACAAATAAGATAGCATTAGTAACTCCTTACCTATTAATAATTATTTTAAATGTAAAAAGATTAAAATCTCCAGTCAAAAGGCATAGCGTGGCTAAAGAGATAAAGAAAAAAAAAATCTAACTATATGCTGCCTAAAAGGGATTCACTTAAGCTTTAAGAAGACAGGCTCAAAATAAAGGTATGATAAAAAAAAAAAATACTCCATGCAAGTGGAAACCAAAAGGTAGTAGAGGTAACTACAGTTAAATCGGAAAAAATAGACTCTAAGCCAAAGACTGTCTCACAAGAGCCAAGAAGGTCATTATATAATGATAAAGGGATCAATTAATGAATATAATGTAACAGTTGCAGATATATATGCACCCAACACTGGAGAACCTAAATTTATTAAGAATATACTAACAGATTTGAATGGAAAGATAGACTACCATACAAGAATAGCAGGGGCTTCAATACCAGCACTTTCAACAATGGACAGATCATCCAGACAGGAAATCCATCAAGAAATATTGGATTTGAACTACACTTTAGACCAAATTGACCTAAAAGACATCTACAGAACATCCCATTCACAGCAGCAGAATATACATTCTTCTCAAGTGTATAAGAACATTCTCCAGGATAGATCACAAGTTAGCTAAAACAAGTCTTGGTAAATTTGAGAAGATTGAAATCTTAACAAATATCTTTTCTGACCAAAATGGCATGAAAGTAGAAATGAATAATAGGAAAAACTTGGGAAATTCATGAATATGTGGAAATTAAACAACATGCTTTTGAAAAACCAGTGGATCAAAGAATAAAGGAGGTCAAAAAAATCTTGAAACAGTGGAAAATGGAAACACCATATACCAAAACATGAGATGCAGCAAAAGCAGTTCTAAGAGGAATCAAATGTAGGTATTTATAGTGATAACATATAGTGATAAATGCCTGCATTAAGAAAAAAGATCTCCATAAACCTCATTCTGCACCTCAAGAAACTAAATAAGACCAAACTAAGCCCAAAGTTGGCAGAAGGAAGAAAAAACAAGAATCAGAACAGAAATAAATGAAATAGAGACAAGTAAAACAATAGAAAAGATAAATGAAACTAAGATTTATTTTTTAATATAAGCAAAATTGAAAAAATTTTGACTAGGAGAGAGAAAAGATGCACATAAATTCATAAATGAAAGAGGAGATATATCAACTGATACTTGAGAAATACAAAAGATCATAAGAGACAGTTATGAATTATCATATGCTAACAAATTGTACAACCTAGAAGAAAGGGATAAATTCCTAGAAACATACATACTACCAAGACTGAATCATGAATAATAGAAAATTGAACAGACCAATAATGAATTAGGAGATTGAATCAGTACTCAAAAACCTCCCAACAAAGAAAAGCCCAGGACTAAATGGCTCCATGGGTGCATTCTATCAAATATTTAAAGAAAAGTTACTACTGATTCTTCTTAAACTATTTCAAAAATTTGAAGAGGAGAGAATACTTCAAAATTCATCCTGCAAAACCAACATATTCCTGACACAAAGGCTAAAGACCCTACAAGAAGATAAAACTATGATCCAATATTTCTAATAAATATGGATGCAGAATTCATCAACAAAATACCAGCAGATTGAACTCAACAAGATCATACACCATGACTAAAAGAGATTCATCACTGGGATGCGAGGATGTTTCAACATCTGCAAATCAATAAATTTGATACACCATATTAATAGAATGAAATGTAAAAAGCATATGATCATCTAGGTAGATGCAGAAAAAATCATTTGAAAAATTTAGCATTCTTCCATGATAAAAACTCTCAATAAATAGGGTATAAAAGGACCATATCTCAATATAACAAAGGTCATATATGACAAGCCCCACAGCTAACACCATACTCAATGGTAAAAGGTTGAAAGCTTTTCCTCTGAAATCAGGAACAAGACAGTGGTGTTCACTCTTGCCACTTCTATTCAACATAATAATGGAAGTTCTCCCCAGAGCAATTAGGAAAGAAAAAGAACTAGAGGGCATCCACATCAGGAAAACTGTCTCTGCACATGATGTGGTCTTCTATATAGAAATTCTAAATATCCCACCCAAAACTATTAGAGCTAATAAATTCAGTAAAGTCATAGGATACATATTCAACCTGTAGAAATCATGTGTGTTTGTATACACTAAAAAATACACTAACAACAAACTATTTTGGGGAAAAAAACAGTCCTATTTGCAATAGCATAAAAACAATAAAATACAAATGGTAAGATCTCATTCTTTTTTTTTAATGTTTATTTTTGAGAGAGAGAGCACAAGCAGTTGAGGGGCAGAGAGAGGGGGACAGAGGATCTGAAGTGGGCTCCATGCCAACAACAGTGAGCCTGCTTCAGAGCTCAAACTTACTAACTACAAGATTGCGACCTGAGCAGAAGCTGGATGCTCAACAGACTGAGCCACCTAAGTGCCCGTCACTTTTTTTTTTTATGGCTGAGTAATATTTCACTGTATATCACCTATACTTCAATAAAGTAAAATTACAAAAATACAAAAAAAAGAGCTAACAATAAAATACATAGGAATAAATTTAACCAAGGTGGTAAAACATCTGTATACTGAAAACTAGAAAACACTGATGAAAGAAATTGAAGATACAAATAAATGAATAATAAATTATTACATTTCTATAATAGCCACATGTTCTAGTTCAGCTTGATTTCTATCTTGCTAGCAACTATGTTCCCATACAATGACTTGAGACCTTCTTCCACTTACTCATTTTCATGAACAAAGTTATGTCAATATCTGTCAGTTCAAATTATTTAGAATTTTTCTGGACATGGCAGCTCAACAGGCATGGGAAGACATTGTGACCCAGTAGAAACCAAGATGGCAAGCTAGGCCTCTGTTCTGGTATGTTTTAGAGGGGAACAGAGGGAAGTTTGGAAATCTTGTTTTCAGATGTAAATGGGAATGCATTAACCTTGTTACCAGTACTTCTTAAATTTAAGCATGCATCAGAAATACCTAAAGGGCTTGCTAAAATTAAAACAGATTGTTGGGCCCTAATCCCTGAGTGCCTGATTGAGAAGACAGGGGTTGGACTGCAACAAATTTGCATTTTTAACAAGTTCCCAGGGAATGATGATGTTACTAGTCAGGAACCACATGTCGAGACACCTCATCTTAGCCCTACCCTATGGCTTATTTTTGACTGAAAGAATGGGAGCATCTAGAGTCTCTCAAGAACTGCATGCAATATGTGGTGACTAGATTCTCTCCTTGACCAAACTCTAAGCAGGCCTCCTGAACTCTTTTTTCAACTAGGCTTAGACTTTTGAACTTCTCATGTTCCTTTCTGCATGGTTCAGTTTTGTTTTTTTAATGTTTATTTGTTTTTCAGAAAGACAGAAGGTCAACAGGGGTAGGGTAGGGGCAGAGAGAGAGGAAGATACAGATACTGTCAGCACAGAGCCTTATGTAGAGCTCAAACTCAAAACCTGAGATCATGATCTGAGCGGAAGTCGAACACTTAACCGACTGAGCCACCCAGGTGGTCCTGCATGATTGAGTTTTAACAGGAATACTGCTAAATCAGTTTAGCCAGAGTCTCTTCCATATATTCCTCCATGTTTGATCATCGTGGATATGTAATCAGATTCCTCATTCTCCACCATCCCACAGTTGATGTCTGATCACCCAAGCCTGCCTTCAGGAAGAATCCTATTACATCACTTTAGTTACAATTTCACCCCCCCCCCTTCATCTTAGTAATTTTTCATGCAGTGACCCCCAACATGTTTCCTGGCTATAAATTTTCATTTTTCCTTGTTTTATTTAGAGTTTACCACACTCTCTCTCCCCTACTGCAAGACTCCATTGCACTGATCCCTATGACTGTTGGAATAGCCCTTCCTTGAATAGACCTCTTTACTGTCTTTAACAATTGCCATTGAGTGATGTTTTTAAAGTACTTTGAATGTTTTCTTGTTAACAGTGGCCAGAGTCTGTTTTTTCTATTCTTAAAGATAAATCTGGTCTACTAGTTGGTCTACTCCCCAGTACATACACTTTTGGAAGTATATAGTTGATAGTATTATTCTCATAAATCTCTTGCCAAGCAACCAGATTTTAATTTGCAGCAAGTGCCACACTTTATACCTGAACCATCTTCAACAGTTTTCAAAATAACAGCTTTATTCAGCTAACAGGTTCTAAAAGTTGGCTCCAACATTATTGTTTGATTTCCTAAGGAATCCCAGCAGGCAATCATGTTGAGAGAATCAGAAATGTTTGATCAGCTTGCTCAGACATTGCTTTTCTAAGAAACTATCTCCATGTGTTCTCTATCACAACATACTCATTTTCTGTAGTAACTGCTTCTTCCACTGGTGTAATGGTTTACAACTGGGGCAGTTTTGCCTCTCAGGAGACATTTGACAATATGAAGACATTTTGGTTACCATATCTGGGGAAACGTTATGGAATCTGGAGGTTAAAGGCCAGCAGTTCTGCTAAACATATAAAAATGCACACGATGACTGCCCACAACAAAGAATTATCCATTTTAAGATGTCAGTAGTGCTGAACTTGACAAACTTTGCTGTAAAGAAGGGATTTGCAAACTATGGCTTATGGGACAAATCCACCTTCACAACCTGTTTTTTTCATTGACTGTGTGTTAGAGCCCAGTTGTGCTCATTTGTCTGCATTTTCTATGTCTACTTTTGAGCTACAATGCCAGAGCTGAAAACTTGTAATGGAGACATATGGCCCACAAGCCTAAAATGTTTACTGTCTTACCCTCACAGAAAAAGTTTGTTAACAGCAGTTAGTCACTGGAAGAACATCACCATCATCATCATGACTTGGGAACTTGTAAGAAACGCAAATTCTGGGGACCAACCCCAGATCTACTGATTTGGAATTTTTGGCAGTGGGAGCCAATAATCTATATTTTAACAAGTCCTCCAAGTGGTTTTTGCCAATTTTGAGATTACTGCTGTAGAATATCATATTCCATAAAATATTATCCTGATTAGCCATTAGTTTGTAATATAATTGCTTCTTTACTAATTGGTACATTTGAGTTCAAAAATATATATTGTTAGTAGATTTTGTAATGAGGCAGGACTAAGTTAATAAAATTTAAAACAGAAAGTTTGTGATGATTTATAATAGACTGAAATCCCCATGCTGCCTGTGGAATTTGTAACTCTTTTCCTGTCCAATCTTATTACAATACAAATTTGTGTATCCCACCTTGTATAATGAATTAGAATCTTCATTAATATGATCTGGGCTACTAATTGGAAGCACTCCAACTGATTTTGGTAACCAGACCAGGAAAGAATAGAATTACACAAGACCTTTTGATTTCTCAGGTCAAAAGAGGGAGAAATGGACATGAAAATATTTGTTTATTTGGATTGGGTCTTTTTATGTGTAGCTATAGAAGTCTGAGAAAATGTGTTTTAGTTAGTCAACTAATAAATGGAGAAATCTGAGTTTTCAAAGCATAAGCATTTTACAATAGATTATTGTATCCGTAGAGGTGAAAACCCATTAACTTTGACTTACATCAATGACAACAATTATGATGTGTTTTAAGTTGCACTTCAGAGGTAGATGACCCAGCATTGTTCATCAATGTTATCAAGGATCTAGGCTCATTCAGCCCTTCCCCCTTTGCTATCAGGATGATGGCTGACGCTCCACCTGTATCTGATCCCAATATGGGTACTACATTTTTAAGAATCATGCCTTCTTCACATAATAGCAGCATGCAAAATAAGGAGCAAAGGGTTGCTGGAAGGAGAATTTTTTGTTCCATTCCTCTCTCATCGTGGAGCATAAGTTTCAGGAGATATGCCATTATGTCTTATTGACCAAAACCAATTCCAAAACTATGTCCATCCATTCTTAGAGCAGTTATTGACAAAATATGATGAGAAAGTTATGATTGGCTGAAACTGACTTATCCCTTTGGACCAGGCACATTACTGTCCAAATCATATCAGAGAATGGCTACTGAGCAGGCAGGCAACCAGTGGCGTCTGATGCAATCATTAACACCAATAAGCCATTAAAAGTAATTTATTATTTAATGATTGCAAATGTGTCTTAGGATACTGCAGTTTTTCAGTATCCTAATGGAACGCAATTTCCATTAGATTTCTTTCTTTCTATCTTCAGACACAGATATCTTTTGTCTTGTAAGAAAACCAGATTAAGGAAGTTAGGACATTTTGTTAAAATCAATACACATATTATACAACATGCATATTTAAGGATTTGCTTAAATGTCTCAGAGTTATATGGGACTATTTTTAAACATCATTTGTTCAAAAATATGAAATATTTTCACTCTTGGGAACAAGTGATTTTTTGATATTAGGCTCTCTCGACTCAAATAATTTTAATCCTTTGATTGTAAAAATTGAAAAACTTACATGGTCAAACAACGTATGTCAAAAAATACAGAAATTAATTTCATTTCACTTCACATTAAAACTCAAATTTCATTATTTTTCTTGAAATTACAAATTGCACTATTTTTTCCTAACATGAGGATGGGATACAGTAGGTGACAAGGCTTTGTTCTTTTATGACCAATGTGGCTTATTTGTGGTAAAGATGATCTGCAAAGAACTAGAAAATGGTTTTTCCTCTCTACAGAGCTGCTTAGAGACATTATCTATCTATCTATCTATCTATCTAGATCTATCTATCTACCTACCTAGCTATTTCCTATCATCTAACTATAAGCTTTTTTAGTTTTTTAAGTTTACTTATTTGAGAAAGAAAGAGAGTGCACACAAGCAGGAGAGGGACAGAGACAGAGGGAGTGAGAGAGGGAGGGAGAGAATGCCAAGAAGGCTCCATATTGTCAGCACAGACGTTCAACACGAAGCTTGATTTCAGGAACCATGAGATCATGAGCTAAACTGAAATCAAGAGTGTGATGCTGAACCTACTGAGCCACCCAGACACCCCTCAGCTCTTTAAATTCAGCTAAAATTGACATATAATGTTATATTAGTTTCAGGTGTACAATATAGTGATTCAGCAATTCTATATATTTCTCAATGCTCATCAAGATAATTATATTCTTTTTTTTTTTTTTTTGAAGTTTATTTATTCTGAGAGAGAGAGGAGGGGAGAGAGAGCATGAACAGGGTAGGGACAGACAGAGAGAGGAAGAGAGCAAAAATCCCAAGCATTCTCCCACCCAGGGTGCAAACCCAGGAACCTCAAGATCATAACCTGAGCTGACACTAACAGATGCTTAACCAGCTGAGCCACCGAGGTTCCCCAAGATGATCCCTTATATCTATTTCAACCATTCCCCCTACCTCCTCTTCTCTGGCAACCACTAGTTCTCTGAATTTAAGAGTCTGTTTGGGGGGGCACCTGGATGGCTCAGTAGGTTGAGTGTCTGACTTCACCTCAGGTCATGATCTCATGGTCAGTGAGTTCAAGCCCCACGTTGGGCTCTGTGCTGACAGCTCAGAGCCTGGAGTCTGCTTTGGATTCTGTCTCCCTCTGCCCCTCCCCTGCTAACACTCTCTTCTCTCTCAAAAATGAATAAACTTTAAAAACAAAATTTTGAGAGTCTGTTTTTTGTTTATCTGTTTTTGTTGCTGTTCATTTGTTTTGTCTCTTAAATTACAGTTCTGAGTGAAATGTGGAATTTGTCTTTCTTTGACTTATTTCATTTAGCATAATACCCTCTGGGTCCATCTATGTTGTTGTTGCAAATAGCAGGATTTCATTCTTTTTTATGATTGAGTAATATTCTATTATGTATATATCACATCATCATCATATATATTTTATTTATATTTTATTTACATTTTATATGTTTATAGTTTTACATATATTTATCCATATATTTATATATAGATGTACAGCTCTTTTATTTATTAAAACCTAAAATGTTCATGATAGAAGTTTCTAATAAGAAAAGTTAATTTTTTAATCCAATCTTCTTTAAAAATTGATCTCTGTAATCAAGAGTTTTCTGCTTTCTCAATGCAGGATCTGATTTATTATTCAATTTCCCCAGAATTCACTATGGTAATAAGAGATTTACACTGATTTGACACTGTGCCTTAACTGCCTTAACTATATGTTGTTGTCAGTTGTAGATCGTGTTTGTGAATATTTCTACTCTATAAATTGATAAACATTAGAATTATGTGATAATATAGTCTTTATCTTTTTACTTGTTTTACATATTTAAAGTTTTATAAACTTGAAAAAATATAAAGTGCTAATATGCAATTTGCTAATTATGAACTGGCTAGGAATCTTGAAATTACTATTTTTAATACTGTGTTTGGAGGATTTCCTATTCCCTGGTTCCCTAACAACAAGAATTAATGGGTATGAACAAGTAATCAAACATTATCTGTATTAAAGTATGAAGCGGAACATAGTTTCTGCTGCCATAAATATTCCTGTCCATATGGTAAAGGTACAATATTGGCATTGAAGCTTGCAAGTCCATCTGGTCAGAACCTAATTTTCCTGGATAAGGCAAAGCTTTCTAAATCAAGCCATCTGTTTGTATGCCTTAAAAGAACCTGTAAATAAAATAAGGCAATATGTGCCTGTGAAAAGAGAGGTCAGAGTTAGCTTGACATTTATGGAGCACAAAAGACAGCCAGTTATGATAACCTATTGATTATTGTCAGATGTATCATTTTTGCTTCCTTGGACCAATAGATGTTGACTATGACCTGTAAAGAATAACTAATGCATGTATTAATCATCAATATTCAAAGCTCATTAAAGCTATAAAGGACCCCAAATTTTTACCAGCCCACCAAGAAACCCTTTTTACTTGGTCCATGAAGAACCTCCACTTGTTGCTTTTATCATTGCATTTTATAAACATTTTTTCAGAAGATTTTAACAGAGTACCTCTTAAACAAGAAAATATAAGGAGTGGATATTATTGAATTGCTCTGGAGAAAGATATGTTCCAAAAAGTTAATACCTGCCTATTATAAATATACAGCATTATTTTTCATACAAAAATCAAATCTTCATTTGTACGGCAAATATTCTGGACCTATTACTTTTTTTCATTCAAGCAAAAATTTTCAAAAAATCAATAAAATATCAAACACATCAGGTCTAAGAATTCAAGCTGTTATAGGACTTGATCCATCCTGTAAATAAGGGTTTCCATGAGGAGCACATTTACTGAGGGAAGAATTAGACAGCTTTCAGAATTGAAGGTTGGCAGGTGAATCAATACGAAAAGCAATATAGTTTTCTTAAAAAATTTTTGTTACCTATGGGAGCTGGAACAAAGAACATATCAGAAGTAAAGCTGAATTAGTTAACAGATTTTGTTCTGGTGGAAGTAAAGGAGGTGAGACTTCGTGGGACCAGAGGTATTCTTAGGAATATATCACTCAAATATCCTCAAAATAGACCGAAAATCTAAACATTAAAAACAAAACAAAAACAAAACAAAAAAAAAAAACAAACAAGTACTTCCTGTAAGAAGTTTACTAGAAATGTAAAGGAAAAAAAAACAAGAAAGTATCAACATTCAAATCACTGATTGAAATGCTAATATTGCTAACTGCTGTTATGCTTTAATATACTATTGTGGTAGGCTGAATTCCAAAATGAGTTTGCCCCCAGGTGTTAGTCCTGTATTTATGTTACCTGGAAAAGGTCATTTTGCACCTTTATAATTAAGGTTCCTAGCCACTTTATTTTAAAAGAGGGAGATAATCTGGATAGCTTTTTAAAAGCAGAGAGTTTTCTCCAGCTGGTAGCAGAAGAGGAAGTCAGATATGCTCACTGTGGCCTATTAAGAAGTAAGTGTGCAGTTTTTGAATTGTGTATGTGTGCTACCTCCCCTGGAACTGTAGATGAATCTAGGGGATGAAAGGTGTACCTGGCCAACAGCTAGCAAAACAATGGGGGACCTCGGTCAACTAATTGTATCTAAATTCTGTCAACACTAATAGCCACAAACTTTTTTTTAAGTACTTTACATTCATTAATCTCATTTAATCTTCATTTTTATTTTATTTATTTTTTAATATATAATTTATTGTCAAGTTAGCTATCATACAGTATATACAGTGTGCTCTTGGTTTTGGGGGTAGATTCCCGTGATTCATCACTTACATACAACACCCAGTATTCATCCCAACAAGTGCCCTCCTTAATGCCCATTACCCATTTCCCCCCTCCCCCAGTACCCCATCAACCGTCAGTTTGTTCTCTGTATTTAAGAGTCTCTTTTAAGATACTTTGTCCTCCTTTCAGTACTAATGGAGTATTGAAGTATGGATGCTGAGTCCTCTAAAAATGGCCTGACTTCATGTGGAACACATTTTCTCTGTTGTTTATGTTTGTTGGGAGCAAGTAACTATACTCTAGGAACAGCTATTTGTTCTAATAGTAACTGTGACGCCACTAGGCACACATTTATGTGTATAATTTATCATCACAGTGATGTGAAGTAAACTAAATCCGATATGTATTTAGTTATGTGCATAAAACTATTATACACCATGATATTTAGATATAAGTAGTATTTCACACTCAGCACTTACTGCAAATGTAAATTTTTTGATTCATTAGTTTTTAATATACATTATTAGTTGGTGTTGCAAATTTCCATAAAATACGTACAGTTAATCATAATGATTAAAATATTCAAGTTCACAGACACGTGGACACAAATGTTTTCTAGATTGGATTCCTCAGCATATGAGGTTCTCTTGAATCCAAACTTTTCTTGCCATATTCCTGGTTCCGAGTTCACCTTTTCCAGTTGCACATTTTCCCCCAGGTTGCTCCAGTTCTTCTTGGAATCCTGTGGTTATTCTTTTTCCCTAAGATTGAGATTTGGGGATCTTTAAGAACTAGAAACTCTAGGGGCGCCTGGGTGGCTCGGTCGGTTGAGCATCCGACTTTGGCTCAGGTCATGATCTCGCGGTCCGTGAGTTCGAGCCCCGCATCGGGCTCTGTGCTGACGGCTCAGAGCCTGGAGCCTGTTTCATTCTGTGTCTCCCTCTCTCTCTGCCCCTCCCCTGTTTATGCTACGTCTCTCTCTGTCTCAAAAATAAATAAATGTTAAAATTAAAAAAAAAAAAAAGAACTAGAAACTCTACAGCATCAATTACTACTGAAGAACCACCGGAAGTTGTGGTGTCATGTAAAAGGCAGAGGAGAAACCCAGGAGGGGTC
Source organism: Panthera onca (assembly GCF_046562875.1). Taxonomy (NCBI): domain Eukaryota; kingdom Metazoa; phylum Chordata; class Mammalia; order Carnivora; family Felidae; genus Panthera; species Panthera onca. The sequence goes on along the minus strand of NC_138340.1, from coordinate 136,590,347 downwards.
TTTGATAAGGTGTATGGACTGGGAAGAGTTTTTAAAAAAAGAAAAGTAAGAGAATTATTTCTTCTCATCTTTCTTTGAGTGGACTTTAGAGCCAGGAATAAGTGTATCATAGTCTTATTTAAAAGGCCCCTCTACTTGGGGCACCTGGGTGGTTCAGTTAGTTTAGTGGCCAATGTGGGCTCAGATCATGATCTCATGGTTCCTGGGTTTGAGCCCTGCACTAGGCTCTGTGCTGACAGGTCAGAGCCTGGAGCCTTCTTCAGATTCTGTGTCTCCCTCTCTCTCTGCCCCTCCCTGACTTGTGCTGTCTGTCTCTGTCTCTCTCTCTCTCTCTCTCTCTCTCTCAAAAATAAACATTAATAAATTTTTTTTAAATAAAAAAGGTCCATCTACTCAAATTTTATCTGCCTGTTTACTATTATCCAACCTTTATATAGCAAGGTTGGATAGCTTTATATAGCAACTACACTTTTAAAAGATGAAGTCTTTTTGGAGCGCCTGGGTGGCTCAGTCGGTTAAGCGGCCGACTTCAGCTCAGGTCATGATTTCGCGGTCCGTGAGTTCAAGCCCCGTGTCGGGCTCTGTGCTGACAGCTCAGAGCCTGGAGCCTGTTTCAGATTCTGTGTCTCCCTCTCTCTGACCCTCCCCCGTTCATGCTCTGTCTCTCTCTGTCTCAAAATAAATAAACGTTAAAAAAAAAAAAAAAAGATGAAGTCTTTTAAAAGGCAAACATATAAGAGAATTTTCATATTTAAATAAATCTGTATCAGAATATCTAAAATCACACCAGATCTCCCTTTTTGGAAGGGAAAAAATGCTGAAACCAATGTTGAATTAGGAAAAGTAAATTTCATTAAAGGGGATAAAGATTAAAAAGGGAAAAGTCAGTGACTCAGAACAGATTTCTTTACCCTGGGCAATTTTGATAATTGCTGCACTATTTATCTTAATTTGTGCGCAAAGGAAGGTTGAGTGCTGACGGTGAATAGAAGGCATAACTTGTAGACATGGGCACCTAGATATGCAAGATACTCATCTGGATATCTTGGAGGCAACTAAAGCTCACAACTAACCCACCTTTCACTACAAAAGTGCTTTTGAATCAACTATGCACAGTAGGTCACAGACAGGTAACTTTTACTCACTAAAGTTTTCTCAAATGGTATTTACAATGTGTAAGACCCACACTTAATAGGGAAAGTAAAACATCATTTTGGCTCCACGATACTCAGTGTGAAAAAATGGGTGTATAACTCTTGGCCATCTTCTTTGGCAGCCCTCCTGCCAATCAGCTCTCTATCAAATGAATAGGAAAAAGGGACTGGAGAAGAGATGGCATGGTGTACAAGGGCAGAGGTAGCTTTCCCAAGGTTTAGCATATCATGACCTTCCATGATACACTAAGATTGAGAAATTGGGCGGGCTGCTGCTGCCTTGTGGTATAGAGGACCCCAACAGCAGGTTCCTCTGGAGTTATAGTCTACTTGCCAGGAAAAAAAAAATGTGAAAAGATTGAGCCGGAACTAGAACACCCTCATGGAGATCTGTAAAAATCAGAGTGCTTGTAGAATACTTCTAAGAATTCATACAAGAGCCCCCAAGAGAGCAAGCTCACCAAGAAAGTACTGAGTAATGAGCCTCAGCAAAGTTGTCCAGATAGATGGTGACAATGGAGAGAAGAATTTAAGAACCAGCTAAATACAGATCTGTCTGTCCCTTTTCCCACCACTCCTCCTATCTCTCCCTCACTCCTAACACAGAAAAGGAGATAAGCTTCAATAAAGTGGAGAAAGCAGGTATCTTAGAACTAGAATTATTCCCCATTCATCTTCAAACTATCAAGATATCAGCTCAAGACCTCCAAGAATATAGAAAGTAGATGGAATGTAAATCATTTTTTTGCTTGGAATATCTGAATAGATAAAAAAATGACTACAAAATTGTATTATCTAACAAAAATGACAGATAATAGTGATTCAACTCTGTTGATTGGGGGTAGTGACAAGAGAAAAAATAATTTCATATTTATACCCCACTGAAATGAGTCACTAAAAACACAACAAAATAAAACAAAGTGTCACTTAACTTTGTATGCCATTTATATTTGTCAAAGACTTCTAGATTTAAAAACAACAACAACGACTTCCAGATGTATTATCTAATTGTGAAATAGTCTAGATGTCTCATCAATTTGTATTTATTCCACTAATACAGGAAAACACCTTATGTCTTCTGCTAATTCAGAAAACAAATTTTAGACTTACACTTTTTTCTTTAAGATTTTATTTTTAAGTAATTTCTGTATCCAACATGGGGCTTGAATTTACAATCCTGAGATCAAGAGTCACATGCTGTACTGACTGAGCCAACCAGGTGCCCCTATAAGTACTTTTATGCTGCAGTGTTTTCTACTGAGCCCTCAATTAGGTAGAAAATAATTTCCTAAATTTCCTTTCTATCATTCTATTTATTTGAAGCTTAAGTAAACTGAAAAATATGGAAAGGTGGAAATTCTTAATGATTTTTCTCCAGTGATTCAATTATAATAAAGGTGATAGAAACAATTTGATTATAATGCTTAGTTTTATATTAATGTAACTTTACTACCTAAATGAATTATTTTATTTATTTGAAAGGAATGTTTTGTGGGGTTTTTTTTGATGTGTGTGTGAGTAACTTTATTGAGGTATAATTTACATACCATAAAATCCACCTATTTAAGAATTCAATTCAATGATTTTTAGCAAATCTACCAATTTATACAATCATCATAATCCAGATTTAGAGCATTTCTACCACTCTAGTAAAATTCTTCATACCCATTTATAGTTAACTAATTTTGCTTGCTGTAATACAAAAGTGGTTAAGTATGTCTTATAATTTGAAGAGCCTGGATTTTTCATAATAACTAGAAAATAATTTATTCAAGTACAACTAACATGCGGTATTATATTACGTTTGGGTGTGCAATATAATGATTTAACAATTCCATACATTTCTGAGTGCTTATCGAGATAAGTGTATGCCTTAAATCTTGTAATCTGTTTCACCCAACCTTTCACCCACCTCCCCCCTAAAAGGAATGTTTTTTAGGTAACTACATCGATTACATTAAATCAAGAGTATATATTTAAAATCATAAATATATAAATATTATTTCAATAAGTTCATTGTCTCTTTGAGAATTTGTATTTTCTTACTACACATTTAATTTTGACATCTTAATTATTCCTGCACTTAAGTGTGCTCGCTCCACTTTTGTGCATAATGCCCTAATCTTAAATTATGAGTCTTGATATAGAACCTTGGAGCAGCTTATTCCAAATTTCTCTTGTGTAGTAGTAGCACATCTACTAATTCTTGCAAAAGGTGATGAGTTGAGTGGCTGTTGAGTGCTCTGTGAAACATGGAAGTGCAAACATACCTTTATCCTAGTGACTTGAACTTGATCTATAATTGACAAAGTTGGGAGAATAGGCTCTCCAAAAGTTAAGCATTTATGAAAATCAAAACAGTTTTCAAGTAAAAAAAAGAAAATTCTCAGAAACACCAGATAGACAACAGAACGTTAATCATAGGAGAGTGGGATTTCATTTTCTTGTAGAAACAAATCATATCTGTCTTCCTATCTAGTCAGTGACTATTTCATTTTATGAAATGAAGAAAAGCTATTAATGTTTTAAAATCAGATAAAGGCAAATATTAGAGACTTTAAAAAAGTGTTTCAAATATTTTGGTTGGTGCATCTCTGTGAGGATAAAGTGATAAGCTATAAAAATGTCCATTACATTACTAACACAATAAAAGAAATTGAATATACAACAAATAATTCTCTCTGTGAAATGCTGAATTGTTTTGGTAAATTTGGAGGGCAAGATTACAATGATTATAAGAATGACAGCAAAGAAGTGCTTTCTGACATATATGAGTCTTAACGCTATCATAGATTCAGAAAGTTTCAAAAATATGTAAAAAAATTAAGTGATGTGCTAAAATATAATGGTAGTATGTAAATATATCAATCTGTTGTAAGTATATAAATAATGTTATTTTAGCAATAACAATAATTGTGTGTATATATGTTTTGTTGACTATAGCACAGTGAAAAGAGAGGAGCAGAAAAGCAGGGTTTGACTTTGGCTTTTAAAAGAAAGTAATGATTTTGGACCAATTTTAATGTCAAGTATTTAATCTGCAAAATAAACATAATACCAACCTTCTTGGTTTGTTGGGAAGATTAAATTAAATGGAATACTATAGAGGATGGCAATTGACAATCTTGAAATACAGAAAAATATCAATAAACTTTTTTTATATCAGAGTCTCACTGTATTGTAAGTAATATTAGCTTTATTTGCTAGACTCCTACTGTATTAAAGTTTATTAGATTTTAATAATTATTGATATATACAATGTGTATTAAACACCTAACTTCCATTTTTTTTTGATGCTAGAATACAAGTTATTCTAAAGGCTAGTTTGTAGTTTTGAGCTTACTCCCTAAATCAGACTATAAGAACAAAATTCCTTCACTCTTTTGCAAAGGGCTTAAATTAAGTCCAATTTATGCAAACACCAGTATATTTCTTTCACAATCAGTAATGCAGCTGTAGAGAACAACGTGTCTTTATCTACTGCTTTTACATAAAAGGGCACAGCATGAGGCAACCTTCCCACCTCAAGGCTAGCCTAATTCACTGTAGGTCATGAAAGCATAGGGGATCACCACTGTGTGTGTGTGTGTGTGTGTGTGTGTGTGTGTGTGTGTGTACACACGCACATACATGTATCTCCAATGAAAAGAAAGATGTTAGGTCTGCCAGTTATTCACCATTGCTCCTGTGGTCTTATAAAAATGGTATGACTCATTCCAAAGTGAAGGTTATTGTACCATATATCCTAAATCATTCTGATACAGAGTAAGTTTTCCAAATTTAATTCTCTGAATGTGTTTTGAACTCTTACGAAATCAGCATGTGTGACTTTAGATAATTTAGATGAAGTACATGACAGAATATAGTAGAAATTGATGTTTCTTTCAATCGAATGAATTAGGCAATCAATGTTCTAAGCCACCAGAGAAAATGGAGATTAAGGTTGATTCTAGTAACCTCAGAAAACCCTTCTGGAAGAAGACTGATTAGAGTTGGATCTTGAAGAATGGCTACAATTCAGATTTACGAAGATGACTAGAAAGGCAATTTGTAGGAAGAACGTAGGTGCAGTGAGAGAGACCATTGTGTTGAGGGTTGAGCTCTGGATTCTATGATGAAACATTCTGGCTGACATATGGACTATATGTTGGGTAGGAATATGGTTGACTGAATTGGATGAAAAGACTTGGATACAGGCAGAGCTTTGAAAATGATATTTTACAGACAATAGTAGTTTGAAATATAAAATTACTTGATGAAAGCAGCACTTAGGATGTTATTCTAATGGCATGGTTTTGAATAGAAGGATACTAAAGGGAAGAACTTGGGAAGTCATTGTCATAATCCAGATGTAACAAGATGAGAATATAAACTAGAGTGAAAAAAATGAAAGTTGCATAAAAAACAAAATAATTAAGATAGATAAAGGAGGATATATACATTAAATAGATGAAATAATAAAGAACAAGGTACAGTTTGATCTGTTAACATGAGACAATTAAAAAAATCCAGATATCCTATCTCCCAGAACTGAATTATTTTTTCATTAAATAATATCTCTAAGATGACATCATGGTGTTGGGAAAAATTCATTCTAATTCTTTGTATCTGTTATTTGTTGTCATTAACACTACTTCTCTCTCCTTCATTCAACCTGTTGTTTTTCATTCTGAAATATTAAGAAAGCTTTATTAAATGTGCAACTGAATCACAGGTAGTGCTAATAGAATGTTTTAAGCAGTTTCAAATCTTAATGTATCTTCTCCATAGGATGTTGTAAGTATCAGTGATATATAAGGCATCTAGTACACTACCTAGCAAATAATAACTCCCATAATGGTAGCTACTATCATTGTTGTGGAGTATTGAGATTCAAATGATTATATCTGTAAAAAATTTATACTAAAGCCAGTCAGTCTATTCATTGTATTTTGCTTTCTGTCACTTTCTTTAACATTCTCTTGCTCTTCTCTCTTCCTGAAACATCCTTTCTGATTAACCCCTTGAGTTCTCCCTGCCACATTAACTCTTGCTTGTCCCTCAAGACTCAGCCAGGATTTTTTCCTTTGCAGAAATTTTCCTGACCCATTAGATTGGGCTACAGTCCTATTGTTCCATAGTACCCTCTAATTCTTCTTTTGTAACAAATGTCGTACTTATGTTTTTATGGACTGTGTGCTCCAAATTCGACAAGGCAAGGATTGTAAATGTCTTTTCTACCACTCTTTCCAGCACCTGGCATAGTATCTGTACCCAAAGGTATGCAGTGAATATTTGTTGAATGGAAAATGGCCTAAAGAAATTGAGATGAAATATTGCTATTAGGCTGTCAGCATTCTCTAGCTGATCTTTGATAATCAGGGCATTCTTTTTAAATGTTCACAAGGCATGCCTTTATCGTATCCCCAGCATAGTTACTGGCTTTGTCTTTTGTGCCCCACAGCAACTTCCTCTATTGCACCTACATTGCTCTAAGCCCAATCTTTGGTAATTCTTCTTTTGCATCATGTGTACAGGACACCATCCATGTCTGAAAAAGCAGCCTTTTGCCTTATAATAATAGTGGGGCATCTGCCACTGACCTGCTAGTTAATTCTGTTACCCCTCTAAACTTGGTTTCTCAAATGTAAAATGGGGATAATATTAATATACACTTCCTAGGATCTTAGTAGGGGTTGTGTAATTCAAATTAAATGAGACGTATCAGGTGGATATGCACAGTATATATCCTGGCAGGTAATAAGTTTTTAATACATCTGTGTTTCTTTCTCTTCTTTCTTCTTTCTTCTTGTTTTCTCCCTCACATCTTCCCTCTTTCCTTTTTCATTAAAGAATAACATAAATTCAAGGAATGCTATTTATGTTTGTGCCACTAGTACTTAACAGAAAAGCATAGTAGCTGCCACATAGTAATTATTTGATAAAGATTATAGGATGAAAAAATGAATAAGTGACTGATAAACTATAGTGATGCCCTACTCTAAACAAAACTCTAAACTGTATGGGCAGTTGCCAAAAAGAGGGGGGGAGAATCTGTTACCCCTAAATACCCTCTCTTCTCTTTGAGTCTTAAGGATATGATAAATTCAATAATCATAAGACTGTAGAGAAAATATTTTTGTGTTTCTGAAAGGTTAGGGCTTGTTGAACAAAGGAATTCAGGATGTGGATTAAAGGACAAGTCTTAGAAGTGATTAGATGGCCCTGAGAACCCCAGAAAGATTTACCTTCCCAAAGGTGTTTGTTTACATTTCAATGGGGTAAGAACTTTGAACCAAGGAAACATATTGAGGGTTATAAACTCAGAAATGCTTGTCTTTTCTCCTCCCTGGAGATGTTTATTTACATTACATAGGTTAAGAATCTTTTCCCAAAGATAATTTGTTTACATTAGGAAGATAGGTTCCTTTCTCTCTCTCAAGAATGGAGGGTGACAGCTAGGCATCCAGTATATAAAGTTCCAGATTCTTAATTTCAGGGTTCCTCTTCCATGGTGTTAGAACCCCCTTTGGGCACATACAGGACTATCTATTGGATCCAGCACATCATCCCAGAAGGGGGAAGAATTAAGGAATAGTTGTTGCTGTAAATAAATAAGTAATAATAAATCTGTCCCTAATTCAGAAATCTTGTGCTTGCATGCAGGATAATATGAACAGATAATGATATTTAAAACTTATCATTCATTTGTTTGAATCAGGCTTTAAGGCATTGAATATACAGAGAGAAAATAAACTAAAGCAATGGAAGACGTTGATACTGTAGTGTTAATAATTTTCAGGTCCTTTACTCAGGTAAGATTTACTTGTTTATTTCTTTTTTTAAGGGTAGCAATGGCCCCGAATTTTTTTGGGCCTGTAGATAAGGAAGGAGCCAAAGGAGGAAGGTGGAGGGGGGTGTAAGGACACAGAAAGGAAGCTCGCTAACATCACAGGGATGAAGGTGCTGTGACCAAGAGTGTCATGATCATGGGAAAATGGTCCATGGAGTGGAAAGAGCCCAGGTAAGAACAGTGCTCTGATTGCTAAGGAGCAGCTAGAGGACAAGGGTAGATGGCCTCTCAGCTTCAGTTTTCTCATCTGGAATATGAAGGGCTTGGACCTGATGTTTTGACAATCAATTTCAAATTCCTGACCACAAAGCAGATAGATCTGAATCACCCACAAGATAGGGCTTTCTGGTCACTGTTGATAAGATCTTGATTGTTATAAATCCTGACGTCTTTATTTTTCACCCAGGTGATTCTGTAGCTCTCCAGGTGATTCTGATGTGAAAGCAAGGTTTAGATTCAATGCCTCTGGTAGTATGAGCATTCCAAAGTTGGATGACTCTTCCTCTGGCTCTTTTTTCAGGAAAAATAGTGAACATTTCTTCTGTTTCAACTCAATTGTGCAGTGTCAGTTGTAGCACTTTCTGAACTAAGTAAACTCTGTCTCCCCAGTGCCTCTATTAATTATACTTGCTAGTTCAGTCACTGACATAGTTTATGTAGGTGGAGCAGCTCAGCAAAAAGAAGATACTTTATCTGATAAAATGTCCTTACAGCCCTTTCTACAGGGGTGGATGATGGATGTCAGACCCAGAGATCTGGGAAAAGTCCTGCATCAGGCATCATGATTTCTGTTTAAATCCCCTAAGCAAAAAGGTTTCCCTTTGGTCTATTGCTGACCTCTTTTTCAAATTCTGTACCTTAAAAGAAAAAGGAAAATATGATGTAACAGAACTTTCTGAGGATATATCAAAGTATACCAGTAAAAGAAACTTGTGTTGGAATACTCAGAAACTGAAGCAAAATTCAGGAGAGTCTGAAAAGTAAACAGCTGCTTATAGACCAGAGGCTAAAAAATCTGAGCCTCAAGCCAAATCAGGGCCAGCTGCCTATTTTTTATAAATTCAATTTTATTGGAACACAGCCATACCAATGGATTTACATAGTTTCTATAGATGCTTTCTTATTACAACAACAGAGCTGAGTAGTTACATAGAGCAGTAGTAACCATGTGGCCTGCAAAGCCTAAAATATGTACTATCTGACCCTTTACAGGAAATTTTTCCCAACCTCTGCTATAGACTTTTCTTTTGCCTCCAACAGATGTTTGTTTCACAGGAATTCTGTGAGTAACATATGTCCATAGTTGTATCAGAACTATTTGTCCTTTCTTAGTAGCAGAGGGAGTCAGACTGAAGTGCAGAAGAAAAAAGATATCATTAGTAAAAATGCCTGAACTGCAAATAATAATCATGGACTAAATGGAATATATAATGAACAAAGTCACAGAAAGAAATGGATGAGCTACAATGAAAACTCAGCATTCTTAGACATTTGCAACTATCAAAAATTATCCCAGAAAAGACAATTAATTGAAACTTCCTCCAAAGAATGAGAAGTATTCAAATATTTGCTGGATGATGGTCTCAGAAAATAAACAGAGACAAACCTCCTGGGAAGCTAGTAGATTGTTTATAACAAAATGCCAAATGATCTGGAAAGCAACACAATGTCCTAAATCAATAGTAAATGTGTGTTTTTGTTGTAGTTTTTCATTACCCAGAATAGAGATGGTGATTTATTTGGTAATGCCAACATCATCCTGCATATTTTCTGATGAAATTTGCTACTGATTCTGTGAGAGCGGTTTAGAAAGCCTTGTCAACATTTTGTTAAACACTTTTTATTATTCTGTACATTTCAAAATATATTTGTACTATTCCTGGAAATGCTGAGTTTCACTCTTCTTCAGTTTTAAGAAGACATAAAGTATTTCTCCTTGATGCTGGTTCCTAACAATCCCAGGCACACTGAGCCTTTAAAATCAATCCCACTTCATTCATTTTTCATCATAGGAGAACAAACAAGGGACACAGAATGTCGCACCTGCTTTGAGACTGTAGCTTGTGATGTAAAATGTGCTGATGCAATTAACTTAAATTCAAATTAACCACTGCATGAGAGAGTGATTTCCCCACATCTGTGTACTTGAACTTGATGCTGGTTTTATACCGGGTGAATACCCAGTTTTGTTCAGGCAAGTGAGCACAAAAAAGAAAACATTGAATAAAAGGAAGCAATAAGAAAACAGAACTGACTATGCCAAAATAATAGGCAAATTATAGTATTAAAATAATTTATAGGATTAGATTGTGGGATGCTTTTTTCCCTTAAAAATTGTGCAGACTTGGTTGATCTCTACAAGGCCCCAGTTTATCCTCTTACAGAGTCTGTGAGCTCAATCATATCTAGTCCTGCAGCCGCTGCTTATTCCAGCCTGGATTCCTTGCCCCTAGGCAGCTGCTATCTGAAGCAAGTAGTAGCTTCAACCCGCAACACCCAGGCAAAGGTACACAGGATTGGCTTCAGCCTTATTGGAATTTATCGAAAAATCTTTACATGAGCCAAAGCACCACTTAATGCTGTTGTGGGTGGGGGTCTTGTTGCTGGCATCTGATAATTCTCCTGTGCCCCTCTTGGCTTTTATGTGATGTCCTTTTGAGCCCTGATTGTGTGCCTTGTCCTCTGCTCTAATGATGGATCATTGGTAATGCTGTCCCTCACATAATCTATGACCTACTCCTTATCCGTAGTTCTCTGTAAGTGGATGCCTTGTACAAACAAATGCAAATACATGCTCCAATGCAGCAGGGAAAAAAAAAAAACAAGGCTCTCTGTTATTTATGTCTGTGTGCACTAGATGCACCACCTAAGCCTATTGAACTATTACCTAGTTCTTAAGGACTAAGGAAGGAGTAAAAACAACTGGATCGTGCTTCTATTCACTTCTTTGTTAGGGGGACCAAAGAAGAATTGGAGATGACCCAAGATAATCTCCTTCTCAACTCAATTCCCAAGGAAATAATCTAATGATATTTCCCAGGAAGAAACGACCATATTTCTAATGTACCTAGTAATACTTCCCTGGTTAAAGATTACCTATAGTAAATAGAAATGGAGCATAAAAATTACTTTAACCAACATTTAAGCATTTATACTGTGCCAACCACAGCATATGTGCTAGCAATTAAAACAAATAATAATAACCTGTTGGGATGAGCACTGGGTGTTGTATGGAAACTAATTTGACAATAAATTTCATATTAAAAAATAATAAAACATAATAATAGCAATAATAATAATTCAGCCTTCAAGTAGATTTGACTAATAACTCTTACCCCAGATATAAAATTCCATCACTATTTCAGGAATATATAATTTTATTTTAGAAATGCATTGTGGTATCTACAATTTTTTAACTAATTGATGGGACACTGTGCTACTTCTAAAGAATTGGAACATCATGCCTTTTATTTATAACATTTATCTTGTTTGCTTGCTATTATGAATGTCAGGCATTTGTATAAATGACCTCATAAGCTATGCCTCATATGGAAATACATTTTTAACTTCTTTATTCAATACATTTATTTTTAAATCTTCAGTATATTAATTGAGCCTTACTAATACTGCCACATGTGTAGTAGACTGCCAATGAAACCAATCATAGTTAATTCAAACTGATTAAAAATAAGATTTTGGTACATAATGATTATTATAATCAGAAAATATATTTTATACATGATTTTATCTATCCATGAAATTTTATAAAGCCATTGACGTTTCATAGATTTTTGAAAGATATTTTGAGGTCTCAAAATTTTCCCAGTCCCCGTTTTGAGGTTCCAATGGCATTTTTCAAGTTCTTCTCTGGCAGATTCATATATAGTGCTATAATATGTGCTCATGTTAATAACTGAAAAAACAAAGAGTGAAGTTTTTTTTACAAAATGACCAGTATCACAGACTCTGGTAACCCCTCTTGCTTAGTTTGTATGTATACTTTCTTTAATTAGTGTAAACATATTAGTAGCTTAAAGCGTTCTCTTTTTTTAATTACAGTTAACCTACTGTAATCATGTTTCATATAAGTTTCAGGTGTACAACATAGTGATTCAACACTACCGTATATCACTCAGTTCTCATCATGACAAGTGCACTCCCCAATCCCCATCACCTGTTGAACCCATCTGCCCACCCACCTGCTCTCTGGTAACCATCAGTTTGTTTTGGGGTAATGAGTCTGTTTCTCGCCTTCTCTTTTTTTCCTTTGCTTATTTTCTTTCTTAAATTTCACATATGAGTGAAATCATATGCTCTTTGTCTTTTCCTGATTGACTTATTTCACTTTGCATGATACTTTCTAGCTCCAACCATATTATTGCAAATGGCAAGATCTCATTCTTTTTTATAAGATGCTTCGATCTTTTTTTAAAATTCTGGTAATTCTGGTGAGGCAACATGAATGAGGCAGCGTGAAGGATTTTGCCTTTATATAAGAATTTATCCAATTGTGTTCTGAGTAGTATATGAAAATGTTATTAAAAACCCTGGGTTTACAAAAATCCCATCTAAGTTGTATGTCCACAGTGTCCTAACATTCCAGATATTTAATTTAAAATTTTTATTTTTATGAAACAAGTTAGTAGAGGTTCTCAATCTGGGTATGTTAAGATACCCAAGTGAAATGAGACTCATTGAAGCAATATGAAGGCCTTGGATGCCAGGCGGATACACCCCAGCTTAGCCACTGACATGCTTTTTGATTGTGGTCAAATCACTTAATATTTGGTGTCTCAGATTCCCAGTAGTAGTCTTTAGTTTATTGATGAGGGAAGAAAATGTATAGAAGAACTTGAGCATTGAATAAACTAATATTTGTAAAAATTGGAGAAAGCAGAAGGCAAGTTTTGTAAACCTTCAATGTTAGACCAATCATGTCCTGTGATTTTAGGACAATTAAAGGTTAGAAAAAATGAGAAACATGAGTATTCTAAAGCAATGACCAGATGTTGTAATTTATATAAATATCTGAGAATGGTATGTTTACTCAGATGTTTCATTTGAAAGCTGAGAAAGTTAATGCCTTCTTTCCTAAGACTTAAAGGTAATTAAATATCTTAGCAATTTTGTGTATGTTTTTGTTTTCAATCTTTGCTTTTTGACAGATTCTTATACTCCTAAAATTTTTAATTAGCACAGGTGAGATTCATTAAGCAGTTAGGTGGTTTACTTCTTTTTTTCTTTGAAACAAGGTCAGAAGGACAAAGATGTGTTGAAACAGATTTACATTTAGTGAAAAACAAGGTAAAGATATTTTCAAAACCTCAAGGAGGCTTGGGGACTAGTGTATCAGGATGGCTTAATGTTTAATATTTTATGTATACATGTATATGTTTTAAGATGTATAGAGAAATGTCCCAACATATGCATATATAGTTTGCTTTTATTATAATTTGCCCTTTACTGTCTCAATTATTAACAACTAACTTGAATATTAATTTTAGCAATTAGGGATGAGTTCTTCACAGTGCAAAAAAAAGTAAGTGTATCCTTCTGTCACTGCATGCCATTTGCACCCTTGACTCCAAAAGTGTCTGCCAGAGGTCCTCAACCTTGCTGCTCACATTTGTAATATTTCTTTATTTGCAAACTTTCATTACACCCATCTTGGAGCTCAGAAAAAAAAGACCCTGCAATTAACAAGACCTGTCTTTAGAAGGAAACCTTCTACTGACCTGTCTTTGAGGCCATGACTGGAATCTCATCCCTCCCCACCTCCAATAAGTGACTTCTCCCCCAGGTGACTTGGCTTTCTCCAATACAACACTTCCCTCAAAATAGAATTTCTTGATAGTTTTTAAAAGTATACAATTTATCCCAATACATACATAATAATCACCTCGTTTTTATCATATATACTTCATTTTTATATGTTATTTTAAGGATCCCTTTAAACTAAACTGGTCAGTCATTTACCACTGTTACTACAGATAATACTAGTCTCAACTTTAAAAGGAGAATGATAGAAAGTATCCTATGTAAATGTAAATTTCATAAGTGGAAAACATGCAATTTTAAATGATTTCATTTTTAAGTGACCAAAATATGCAGCTTTTGATTTTGGGAGAAGGGAACTCTCTATTTCAGAATTGTGGGTGTGCATAAGCAGATGTTCTGACAGTCTAGATGTGACTTTCATTGTGTTTCCTGTATGAGAGTTGAAACTGCTCTGAAGAGAAATTAATTTCATTTTCTTTTATTTTTGTTTAAAAATTAATGCTGAAAAGAAAAACACTCACATTGGCTCTTTCACTATTTAGAATACCATTATAAAGAATGGCGTATAAAATATTAATATGCTAACCAATTTTTATATTTTGGGCATTCAGAATATTTGGTGTGGGTAAAATACACATTTGAAAACTACGTATTTTTGTTGACTCAATTTTGTTTGTAAAAGTGCCAGTTTATATAGCACATCTTGAGAATTTTACAGTTAATTGAAGTCACTTGCTACTTGTCCAAAAGAATGTAATAAAAGGGGGAGAGCCAAGTACTGAGTGATTTGTCTGTCAGAAGTACTCGTCAGTACTGTCAGAAGTACAGTAGGTATTTGATAAAAATACCTACTATGTATTTTATTTTGTTTTATTTATTTATTTTGAGAGAGAGAGAGCACAAGCAGGGTAGGGGCAGACAGAAGGAGAGACAGAATCCCAAGCAGGCTCCACACCATCGGCACAGAGCTGATGTGGGGCTGAAACTCATGAACAGTTAGATCATGAGCTGAAATCAAGAGTCCGTCGCTTAACTGACTGCGCCACCCAGGTGTCTCCCTACTACATATTTGAAATCAAATATATTGCATATACTTCTATGGAAATCCATTTGTGTTTGATCACCTCGTGGCAAGGGGACATATACCCTCTAGGTTCCATTGCAAACCAGTAAATCCTAAGCACATTACCAATATCCAGTCTTTCTAGAAATCGTTAGGCTTTCTACTTATCCCGTATTTTCAAATATTAAAGTAAATCAAATGGTTACACATTTGCAGTTAGACCCTACCCAAGCCTCTTTGTGACATAGAAATACAAGAAAATGGAAGATTCCTTTTTCTTTTTTTTTTAATTTCTTTTAATGTTTTTTAATTTATTCTTGAGAGAGGGAAAGACAGACAGAGCATGAGCAAGGGAGGTGCAGAGCTAGAGAGGGACACAGAATCCGAAGCAGGCTGTAGGCTCTGAGCTGTCAGCGCAGAGCCCAACGTGGGGCTCGAACCCAGAGGCTGTGAGATCATGACCTGAGCCAAAGTCGGATGTTCAACTGCCTGAGCCACCCAGGTGCCCCCAGAAGATTCCTTTTTCTTGAAGGCATTATATTTTTTATCTTTATTTCCAAATTATGATACTTTAATTTTGTTTGATGCCACTCAGGTGCTTCATTAAAATGTTTATTTTCCTTTAACTTGGTAATTTAATTTTTTAACAAGTATTCTTAAAACATACTGATTTCCTAGACCCTCCAAAATAAAAATACTTATTAAAACAAATTTCAGATCCATGTTTAAAAGAGGCAAGTTTTGGGGCAACTGAGTGGCTCAGTTCATTAAGCATCCAACTGTCACGTCATGATCATGTGGTCATGATTCTGGGATCCCATTAGGTCCCTGCTTAAGATTCTCTCTCTCCCTCCCCTCTCATTCTCCCTTACATTTGCAAGCAATTTCTCTCTCTCTCTCTCTCAAAAAAAAAAAAAAGGCAAGTTTTGTGGTAAACAGAGAAAATCATAGAATATAGGTTTAAAACTTTAGAAGATCATTATTTTAATTACCAAACCTTACCCCTTTAGATAATGTATGGCAAAAAAAAAGTGAAAGAATTATAGCATATTTAAGTGTAACCCACAAATCCGTGTGGAAAGGCTCTGGTTAATTTCTTCTGAACCGTGCAAGTTGCATTGAGAGACTTAAATGACTTCTAGCAGACTACAGAATACTTGAGAACTCATTTTAATTTTCTAAATGTGTTGGTTAGGAATTAGCTACAGTTAGATTAGTAAATTAATTTAAATAACAACACTTGATAGGTAGTTACAATTTAGTATGATTTAACAGTGGCTTAAGTGTTAGAAAACCTCTGAGTTACATGGCATAATTTTTTGTTTCCAAGAGAAAAGAAAGAAACATACCCAAGGGTACTACAATATCCTAATACTGACAATAGTAATATTATTTTTAAAGTTTTAAAGGACACCAATAAAACATTTCTTAGGTTCTTTTCTGCCAAAACTAAAATAATAGAGATATTTTCTCAAATGTAGTATGACTTACCCCCTTCAAAACTGACGATTATGCAAGCTTTTTCTTGGTCACACATAGTAGACTGCCATTTTCACTGATACAATTTAACTTTGTGCATTTATTTTCCTTCTTTTCCCCCTTAGAGTATCATTTAATCTAATAAAAGAAGCACTTTTTCCTTAATTGTTTAGATTCAGAAAACAGCAGTATACACATTTAGATATAACATTTTATTTTTTTATTATTATTTTTTTTAATGTTTATTTATTTTTTTTGAGACAGAGACGGAGCATGAACAGGGGAGGGGCAGAGAGAGAGGGAGACACAGAATCTGAAGCAGGCTCCAGGCTCTGAGCTGTCAGCACAGAGCCCGACGCGGGGCTCGAACCCACAAACCGCGAGATCATGACCTGAGTCGAAGTCGGATGCTTAACCGACTGAGCCACCCAGGCGCCCCTAGATATAACATTTTATTCAAAATGCCTCAAGTGCTATGTTTATAATTTTTTTTAGAACATTTCTGTTATTTTTCTCCCTTTGGAGTCCTCTTTAAATTCACAATTATTTCTAAAACCTCAAATTCAATTACACCTTTTATTGACCTCTATCTCCCCTTTTACTCTGTATTTTGATCCTATCTTCCTTTAGTAACAATGGGCTGAGTGTCATTCATTATGCGCGTTTGGCCATATCTTCCTTGTGTGCCTTTGCACATGACCATGAACTAGCTTCACATGTCCTCTTCACCTGGCTGACTCCCAGGGAAGCTCCTGTGTCACCACTGCAAGAAGCTTTCCCCGATCCCAGACTTGAGTTAGATGCCCCCACCACTCCCACTATCATGTACTCCCTTATCACTCCCATGGTAAGAATACTTAGTGTGTCAGTGACCCATTTCTTCCACTAGAATAACTCCTGAGAGGCAAAGGCTGTGGAGCAATTATATATTTAGTGTCAGTGCTGAAACCACATTGCACTCAGTAATAATTTAAGAAATCAGTAAATGGGTGGGTAACTGAGAAGCTAGGTTGCTGGATGTACTAATGAATCGATGCACAAATGGCTATGTATTGGTTGACTGTACTTCACTCATCATCTTAGTACAGTGGTACAAAGAACTATTTTAAGTAGTTTTGTCATTTTCTGAAAATTTCCAATATATAATTTAGAGTAACTCTTTATTCAGCTTATATAGTATAGGGAAAAGCTACTATAATTCATTGATATGAGAATCATTGGTTTTTCTGACATTGCACATCACTTGGATAAATCTGAACTCATTTTCAGCTGCCAGACATATTATGTATGCTAACAGATATTTATATTTACTGCCATGGATCTTAATTGCTTTGGAAAAAGACCTGCTGTTTTGATGAATGGTATCTGTTGGTTGGAGATATGTGCTTAATATATGTATGTGTATGTTTATGTCCAATTGGTAGGCAGAGAAGATACTTTTGTGTTTTGATATCATTACATTGAGTGATTCTCAGGGTTCTACGTTATTTTGAAAATAACTAATGTTTTTGAACTTTTTCCAGGCATTGTGCATATTTAGAATGGTATTTTTTTTCAAGAAAGCAGTCTGAATATATGTCATCCTTCTTTCTAAGACATACAAAGAAAAAAGCTGTCTTAGTTCACCTTCTGCATAGACTTAATACAGTTTTCAACAATAAAATATGTGTTGATTATTGCTTTGCACTGTTGTAGCAGCTTCATTAGTTTTATTACACAGCTTGAAATGGTTTCATACCAAATTAAAAATCTAGGTTATTCAAAGAATTAAGACTGCTAGTTCAGCCTGAAAAAAATTTCAGATCTCACCCATATTAAAAATTTCATTTCCTTATTCTACTGCAAACCATTTTTCACAATGATTGTAATTATATATGTTATCCTTTCAAAAGCACTTAAAACTAAATTATTAAAAACATATACCTTACTGTACACTAGACAATGGAACTTTTAAGATAGTAATTATTAATGATTGACAAAATACTTGAAAGTTTTAATGTCATAAAGCGGTATTTTTTCATAATGTATTCCAAAAAATATTAATTTATTTGATTCTTCTTGTGTGATCTTACATGATCAAATAAATTTAGAAAACATGAATTAAACTCTAATGTGAGTTTCATTAATGCAGAAGTTTTCAGTCTGTTATTACACGAAAATTAAAATACACTCTCATTAAGGGCATCAATGAGAATAAAAATATTTGACTCCTCAGTCCTCAGTTTATTTTACTTTTTGGCCCTATTCAATATTGTCAGTGAGCCTTCATTATTTTCACAAACCAGGTTTTTTTATTTGATTACTAAGAGGTAATATGTTTACAAACATCAAAATGTATAGCCAGTGTCTAGTTTCACTTTCCACAATTTTTTAATGCATAGACTAGTACGTAGATACATAATTCTACCTGTTGTATGCCAAGATTAGTATAACAATATGCATATTAGAATATGTAAATACTTTGCCTTTTTACTTAATAGAATGTTCTGGAAATCTTTCCAAATTATTATATAGATTGCTTCCTTGTTTTTTGTTTTTGTTTTTAGTTGTGTAGTATTCTGTTTCAATAGATAAACACAGTTGATTTAATCTATTTTTAGAGTTGGATGTTGTTTCAAAAGATTGCTACTACAGACAATATATTACTTGTATCAGTGCGAGTATATCTGAGAGATGATTTCACCAAAGTGAAATTGCCTAGCAAAAGTACTGCCATTACAATTTTGATTGAGATTGTCAAATTACCCCCTATAGGAGTGACAACAGATATAGTACACTAGTAACTTAGTCTGGCCAAGAGAACATGGTGCCAGTTGTTTTTCTTTTTGTCCAATCTGAGGTGGGAAATAGTATTTTAGAATCATTTAGATACGTATTTTTATTAAGCTGAGCATAGTTGAATATCATCTTTCCATTGGTTTAAGAGTCATTTGTATTTCCTGTTCTGTCTTTTCATATGCTTTGCTCATTTTTCTATTAGATTGTTGATTTTTTTTCTCAAACCTTGATAGACACTTTTATTAGATTTGTAACTTGTATCAGAGAAACTCACACAGAGGTGGAGAGAGAGAGAGAGAGAGGGAGAAAGGGAGTCTCAGATACAACCCTATCTAACACTTTGATTGGAACTTGTGACATCGTAGAGTAGAAGACCCAGCTATGCTGCGACCAGATTATTGACACAAAAATGCCATATAATCCAGTAATTCCACTGCTGAGTGTTTACCCAAAGAAAACGAAAACACTAATTCAAAAAAATGTATGCACCCCTATGTTTATTGCAGCATTGTTTACTATAGCCAAAATATGGAAGCAACCAAAGTGTCCAACAATAGGTGAGTGGAAAACAAAAATGTGATTCATACACAGACACACACACACACACACACACAGGAATATTATTCAGCCATAAAAAGTAATGAAATCTTGCCATTTGCAACAACATGGATAGATCTAGTGGGTATAAGGTTAGATGAAATAAGTCAGAGAAAAACAAATACCATATGATTTCACTCATATATGGAATTTAAAAAAACAAAGAACAAAAAAGGAGACAACCAACAGACTCTTAAAGAACTAATGCTTGCTAGAGGGAGGTGGGTGGGGGATGATGAAATAGATAAAGGGAACTAAGACGTACCAACTTCCAGTTACAAAATTAATAAATCAGGGGCACCTGGATGGTTCATTAAGCATCCAACTTTGGCTCAGGTCATGATCTCATAGCTGGTGGGTTCAAGCCCTGCAGCAGGCTCTGTACTGACAGCTCAGAGCCTGGAGCTTGCCTCATGTGTCTCCCTCTCTCTGTTCCTCCCCTGCTCACTCGCTCGCTCTCTCTCTCTCTCAAAAATATTAAAATCAATCAGTCAGTAAATCATGGAAAGTACAGAATAGGAAATACAGTCAATAAGATTGTAAAAACATTGGCATCAGATGATGACTTGTTCCATGAATCAGGCCAAGTTACTTCTCTGGGAATCAGGTTATTTATTCAACGAAGGAGTTCAGCTTTAAAGTTTCCTTTCAGCTTTATTATTCTATGCAGTAATTCCCAAAATATATTTATCAGAAACCTAGTCTTATAAGCTATTCTATAAGCCACTTGTTGTGGGCACTGAGTACTGCATAGAATTGTTGAATCCTTATGTTGTACACCTGAAACTAATATAAAAATGCATGTCAATTATATGTCAATAAAAATAATATGTGAGATAACAAATACATCTTGTTTTAAGGTACAAGTTTATGTGACAAGTAAATTATACAATAGGTGCAGAAAGAATAAATAACTGTCTTGTCAAGTATTTGTCCAGACCACCTCTTTCAATGAGAATGCCCTGTCCCATCTCTTTCCAGTCACTGTTGAATGGCTCTCCTGCTTTACTAAGAGCAAAATCTTTATTTGCATAAAGGCTTTAAAAGCCTGGTCTTTATCACTTCTACAGACTGGGGTGTGTTCTTTGCCTCTGCCATATGGGTCTGCTTTAAATTTGTCTTATCATGTCATTCTCCCTTCTGCTTCTGTGTATTTGTTCACGTTTTCCACTCACTAAGATATATCTTCCTCTCTGTTTTTCCTACTTAAATACTACATTTCCATTTAATCTCATTTAAATTGTTACTTCCTCAAAAAAGCCTTGGTTGAATTCCCAATCTAATAGAAACCTAAAAATATCAAGTACCTTTTGTCTATATGATATTTTATAATTGCTATTTTAAGCACTTATTTGCATGATTACTTGATTAATGCAGTCTTCATAAAACATATCAACTGACTCCTCAAGGAAGTCTTTGTTCACAGTGTAAAAGTATTATGGAAATATACATTGAATAAATGAAGTGTGCAAATTCCCAATGAATTTAATCAAGAAATCCTCATTTTGAAGTAGAATAGTTTATAAGACTAGGTTTCTGATAAATATATTTTGGGAATTACTGCATAGAATAATAAAGCTGAAAGGAAACTTTAAGGCTGACCTCCTTCATTGAATAAATAACCTGATTCCCAGAGAATTTAAGTAACTTGGCCTGATTCATGGAACAAAATATTGACTTGTTCTAGGCTAAAACTAAAATAGGAATCTCTTGGCTCTTAATTTAGCTTTATTTCCATGATGTTATTGAATTCAAAATAAACTTCTGTAACTTTTTTGTGTTTTTTAAATGTTAGCCTTTTACACACATAATGAAACTGTTTTGTGACTTGGAAGAAAGTAGGTAAAGCCTCTATAGTCATGATTGTCAAGACAAAATTTTAAGACATTTGAGGAGATAGATGTATTATGAAAATATTACATAAAAAAATCTTCATTTAAATGTACAGGAAGTTCCAGTGTTCTTCAATACAATTATGATTTTGGGTGAAAATGTCTTAAAAAGCTCAAGAATATTTAGATTGTAAACCATTATATTGTACAACTAAAATAATGTAGTTACTGAGTCATAAACATAAAACAGTGTACGTTCAGAATGAAATGAAAATTATTTTTGTGGAAACAAAAGGAACTTTTTCCACCACTGAAACCTGCCATTCTATCTTAATCGTCACTACTGCTTTATACAAAGAATAGACTA
Source organism: Panthera onca (assembly GCF_046562875.1). Lineage (NCBI taxonomy): Eukaryota > Metazoa > Chordata > Mammalia > Carnivora > Felidae > Panthera > Panthera onca. The sequence continues at coordinate 136,568,467 of NC_138340.1, read as the reverse complement.
TCAATTCATTTTTCCTATTTATTTTTACCTTTCAGTGTGATGGATGAGTCTTGGTGGGGACTCCCATGAAATGTTTAGAATCAAAGTCAGCAAACACTCTTGAAACAGATCACTATGGAGCCCATCTTGTAGCATGTAATAATATTCAAATTGGGAGAAATTTCACATTTCTCAATTATGTTATTAGTTTCAGTTTCCTAAAGCCAAATTTGCTTAATTAAATATAGATCTTATGTTTAATGTTCTGGAAAATGTTTTAGTGACTGTGTAAAAAAATCATTGGCCCTAACAACAGTTAAAGATCATTAAATAACTGCCATCCATTGTTTCCACTTGGCTGTGCTGACCCACTCTTCTGAGTTCTGGACACTAACTGAGCATGTTTTCATCAATCTCATTTGACTTATACAAAGTTCATTATGGGTTTAGGAGCAGATGGGCTTCCTATAACATCCAAAATATCTGATGTGTGGGTTATATCTACTTTCGCTATGTGTAATTATTTTAGTTGAAAGGAGGAAATATAATTAGTAAAATCAGTTTGCCTAATCCATGTATATATACCCATGCACACAAATATAGACATATTCATGCATATATAATGCATATACCCATATATAATATAAATATATAAATTACATATAAATGATAATATGTAATAGACACCAATTTCTCCTAAACTTTTCTAAAACGTTTATTTTCGTGTGAATATTGAAATTGCTTAAGATTTACATATTTTGTATTAAAAAAACAAAAAAACAGTTCTTTGAAATTTCCTTCAGAACATAGAAATGGTGGGAGTACTTCACAACATATTCTAACATATTCTATTAGACCAATAGTATGTTAATATCAAAACCTAAGAAATTAAAAAAAAGAAAATCTATAAACCAATATCGTTTATGAACATAGATGTAAAAAAACCTCAAAAAATAGCAAATCAAACTTAGTAATCTATAAAAAATATTATATACTATGACCAAATGAGACTTATTCCAGTTATGCAAAGCTGGTTCAACATTCAAAAATCTATGTAATTCAGTACTATCTGCAATAGCCAAATTATGGAAACAGCTCAAGTATCCATTGACTAATAGATTAAAAAAAATGTGATACACCCACACACGTGAATATTATTCAACCATAGAAAAGAATGAAATCTTGCCACTTGCAATGACATTGGATGGACTTAGAGAATATCATCCTAAGCAAAATAAGTCCGTTAAAGACAAATACTTTATGATCTCACTCATATGTGGAATTTAAGAAACAAAACAAACTAGCAAAGAGGAATAAAAAGAGAGAGAGAAAGGCAAGACAAGAAACAAACTCTTAACTATAAAGAACAGTGAGAAGATAGGCTACAGACTGGGAGAAAATAATTTGTAAAAGACATTATCTGTTAAATGACTGTTAGCTAAAATATAAAAAGAACTCCTAAAACTCAACAATAAGAAAACAAAAACCCAGTTTAAAATTGGGCAAAAGATATGAAAAGACACCTCGGTTAGAGAAGATCTACAAATGAAAATTAAGCATATGAAAAGATGATCAACACAGTACTTCATTAGGGAAATGCAAATTAAAATAAGAAGGCACTACTCACATTTTGGCGTGGCTAAAAGTTAAAACACTGACAATACCAAATGCTGAGAAACACATAGAGCAGCAGAAACTCTCATTGCTGATTGGAGCGTAAAATGTTTCAGCCACTTTCGAAGACAATTTGGTGGTTTCTTAGAAAGGAAAACATACTCTGGGCACCTGGGTGGCTGAGTCATGAGATTGAACCTTACATTGGGCTCTGCACTGGGTATGGAGCCTGTTTGAGATTCTCTCTCTCCTACTGCCCCTCTCTCACTTGCATGCTCGCTCTCAAAAAAAGAAAAGAAAACTAAACTAAACATATTCTTCCTACATGCTTCATGAATTGCATGCCTTCATATTTACCCAAATGATTCGAAAACTTACATTCACACAAAACCTCCACATTAATATCTATAACTGGTTTATTCATAACTGCCAAAACTTGGAAGTAACCAAGATGTCCTTTGATAAATAATTGTGCTACATCTATAAAGTGAAGTAGTATTCAGTGCTAACAAAACATGAGCTATGAAGTCACAAAAAGACTTGAATGCATTACTATGTGAAAGGAGCTAATTTGAAAAGATTACATACTGTATGATTTCAACTATATGATATTCTGGAAAAGCCAAAACTGTTGAGACAGTAAAATGATAATTGATTATAAGGGGCTTGGAAAGAGAATGGGATGAATAGGTGGACCATAGGAGAATTTCCAGGCAGTGAAATTATCCTGTATCATACTATAATGGTAGTCACACCTTTTGCATGCGTCAAAACCCATAGAATGTGCAGTATATACAATGGATGTAAACTATGAACTGTGATGTGATGTGACGTGATGTCTCAGTGTTTTTTCGTGACTGTACCACTGCACACTGGGGCAGTATGATTGGAGAGGCTGTGTGTTGGGAGGTGACATAGACTGGGACTCTACTTTCTGCTCAATTTTGCAGTAGGCCTAAAAATTCTCTAAAAATTAATCTGTTAATCTTCTAAAGCAAATAGTTTGGGTTTTCTTCTGAAGTAGAAGACAGACTGAAACATTTTGAGAATCATAAATTTATGTGCATCATACACATATATAATATATTAATATATTACATGAATTAATATATATTACATGAATAGTATATTGTATTATATATTATATATTATAATATATTATATATTTACTATATGTAAATATATATTATATAATTATACAATATATTTAATATATGTAAATATATATAATATATAATTATACAATATATTATGTTAGTATATTATATAATAGTATATATAATGTAATATTATATATATTATATTCACATTATGTATATGTGATTGTGGTTTTGGTAATCTAGCCACAATTTATTTGTGTTTTCTTTCATATGAATTGGTTCTGCCCTGTTGATCCATGCTCATTAACCTTCATTTCCTAATACTCATTTCATTTCATATCCAACATGTCTCTATGAAAATAAAATGTTTATTTAGAACATAAAATCACCTGAAATAATGAGGTAGTGGCATGTCTAATTATTGAGACTGTGCTGTATCTTTTCTGTTCCTGGGCTAGTGTTTTTAAGTCTACTCCAATGTCCCAAAACCTCAGACATTTTTGAGAAAATCATGACATATCTCCTTTTCATGATTTATTTTCAGCTTCTATATCTTTTCTTTCAGTTTGCAAAAGTGGACAACGAAAGAAATGCCTAATTTTTATTTTATTCTTGACCAAAGCATTTAAAATTATTTCCTTCTTGAAAAGATTTTGAGACCTTTGATTTATGAATAGAATGGCAATGATTTTAGAGTTTGTGGCCTTCATTTTAAACATCTGCACACATGAATGTATCTAAACTACTCTCTTTAGACAGTTGGGAATTATGAAGTAGGGCTAATTGGAGAAGATGACCTTTTCAGTTCAAATCTTTGTGTAAATTGTCACTTCTTTGTAACAGCTGAGACTGCAGAGCAAAAAATGCATCAGTCAGATGTTTATTTCATGGAACATGATTATAGAAAATGCATGTGCCATACTATAGGCATGACTTTTTAAGGAAATTTGCTTGTTTTCACATGTAACATAAGCTATGCAAAGCATTCTTGGAGTATGGTTTTGGTGTAATAGCAGATTTGACTTCATCACTCATTGGTCATCTAAAGTAGAATATGCATCCTAAGGATGATTAATGTTTAATAGATAATACATATGTAATAAGAGATATCATAAAAAAATTATATTCCCTAGAGCATAAATACAGTTAAAAGAACATGAAGACATTTGAAATCCTTTATGGAGAGACAGTAGCCTGTAGAGGTTATAAGTATGACTCCAGAGCCAACTATTTGAACTGGAATCAGATTTCTGTTCACTTACTAGTTCTGTGATCTTGGAAATGAATCTGTGTCTCAATTTCTTCATTTGTAAAACAAAGATAATGATATCTTTTGCCTACTTTAAAAAAGCTAATTATGGGGATTAAACAGACTAATACCTGCCTAGCATATAGTAAGCTGTCATCATGATGACGACAATGATGATGATTATGATTGTTACTTAGGTTAGTTTTCTGACCTTACTTATACTTACTGTGTAAGGTGCTTTTCTCATTACCTAGAGTTAAGTATGGGACAGGTACTTTCAGAGACATGATTGGTCTGTTTAGAAATAGAGTAAAACTTGATTCATTTGAGCAAAGGGAAAAATCTGAATTGATAAAGTGCTACTGTATTTCTTTCAATTATCCATTTTTAAGTACGTACTTTAATTCACACAAGACACACAAACATAAATCATTTTCATTCCTTCCTTCGCTCAAATGTATTTAAAGGAAGCAGTGATGTAAAGTGAATAATAATCAGACCTAGTATGTTATTTGTACTCCACTTTTTGGCAAGTGTTTTCAATGTTTCCGAGCCCATATCCTCATATTAGTTGGTGCTTCTAAGTTATTGTAGGAAATAAATGAGGTAGCCTGTGTGTAACACTTAACCTTGTGGTGGTTCTTTTGAAGATGTTCTGAGGGAATGAGCTTATTAAAAAAATAAAAATAAATGATTTAAATTAGCATGGGAATTTGTAGGAGGTTAAAAGTTTATTTTCTTAAATATATTAGGCATAAAATTAGAACTTTCCCTGGAGCACAGTGATAAGTTTTTAGTATCTATATTTATTTGTGTTATCCTGACAGCAAACACAAATTTCCTGGATCAGAGGCAGACCAATTATTTACTTACAGAACATGTTAGCAGTTGTTCCCAATGCCACATTTCTCCATCCAGTGACATGATCAAGGCAGATGTCATCAATCTACTGCATGAGAGAAACACTGAAATTATGACTTTCAAAGCTTTCCTAGGAATGATTGCACAGCTGTCTTCCTTTCCTTTTGAGAGAGGGACAAATCTTTACTCTCTAATGTAATTACACTATTTCTAGGAAGGAAAGGGGAAGATCTTTAGATTGTTACACTTAGTAATGTAAACAACTGGCCTTGTGTTTGGAGTTTTTTGTTTTTTGTTTTTTGTTTTTATTTTTGTTTTTGTTTTTTATTATCCTTTGAAATGTGAACAAATGGCTCCAGGGAAGATAAACTTGTAAATCTGTCCAGGTCACTTCACCATATTTCACTTCCAAGGCTTGTTTGCCATCTACTCATCCTCTAACCCAGGTTGCCAGTAATTTTTGCTAAAAAAGCCTTGACTGTGTAGTAAGAAGAAAATATCCACATTGTTTCCTAATGTAGAGCAGGTGCTCAGTATTGACTGATTGGAGAACAGAAGATTGGGACAGATACTTGTGATATTGCACAATAAATGAACAACATTGTGTATCCATATATGGGTAAGACTTTCCCCAATCTGGCCCCAACCTCTCACACTAAATGGTATTTTCTACCAGTGCTCCATTTATTCCATGTACCAACCACAGTGGGCTTACCAACTTTTCATGGTCCAGGATTTTACTCTCAACTATCTCTTGCATTTTTCATTTTTTTCCAGGCAATGTCATACTTACTTTTCAGTCCAACTCAGATCTTAGTTCTTCTGTGAATTCCTTTCAGATTTCCCCTAGGATGCATTTGTTGGTCTTTCCTTTGTTCTCCCACAGCATTCTCTTTATATAGCAGTGAATCTTTAGATTGAATATTGTAATATGACTTATTACTAACTACCAATACTTTGTGAGTTTAAATTTAAATCTTTACTCATAAAGCATACGACAAATGGAAAAAATGTCTTTGCTCCCAAATGATACATGCAAATTTTTAGGCATTTTCTTCTCAACTTGAGTCTTACCAGTGTGACTACAACTTCCTTGGCATTGTCAGGCAAGTTTGACACCATCCTAGAAAAAGCTCATGGGTAGTGTAAAAAGGCCAGAGTAACCATTCACATCCCTAAGGGTTACATCAATATTACACACTGCCTCTGTAGTTAATCATTACTCCATTATTAAAATAATATAAATTTTAAAATAACCATAAAATTTTGAATAATTACTTTTTGGATCTTCTCATATTTAGTTTTCCAGATGAATAGTAGTTTATAGTACAAGTTTTGGAAATTTAATTCTGTTATAAGCATCTGGTGACTTGTCTAACTCAACTTGATCCTCAGAGTGTTTATTTTTACTTTGTATTGTAAAATATAATGTACAGAAAAGTTTGTGAAACATAAATGTAGAGTTTAGTGTTATTGTAAAAATGCCAACCATATAATATTTATCAACCCAAGAAAGAAAATATATAGCATACCAGTTTCTCTCTTAATTATTGTAGCCTTACTAAGTTTTTAAAATCTTAAAAGCTTATATCATTTTCTTCTAGAGTTTCTTGCAATGTATTATTACAAATACAAATACAACAATAAAACACAATAGAAAGTCCAGAAATAGACAAAGTCACGACTTATGACAAATGCATCTATACAATCCATAGGAGAAAATAATGGTCTTAATTTAAAAAGTCTGGCCAACTATATGTTCATAAGGAAAAAATTAATCTTGACAACTATTTCACACCAAACAAAAAAATAATTTGAGAAGAATCATGAGGATAAATGTAAAAGGTTAAACTTTAAAAAATTATTCTAGGGACGCCTGGGTGGCTCAGTTGGTTAAGTGTCCAACTTCAGCTCCCAGTTCATGGGTTTGAGCCCTGCACTGAGGTCTGTGCTGACAGCTCAGAGGCTGGAGCCTGGTTCAGATTCTGTGTCTCCCTTTCTATCTGCCCCTTCCCCCCCTTGCTCTCTGTGTCTCTGTCTCAAAAATAAATAATCATTTAAGAAAACATTGAAAATTTTTAAATAAATAAATAAATGTTATTCTACATGAAAACATAAGAAATATCTTCATGATCTTAGGATAGGCAAGGTAAAGAGGATAAATAGACCAGTAACTTTGAAGAAAAAAAAATTTGTAACTTTAAACTTAACATATTAAAGACATTTCACAAAAAGTCTTCAAATCATATGGTGAGTAAATCAGTATCACTAGTTGTCAAGAAGTACAAAGAAAATCTGCAAAAAGCTACCATACATACACCAGAATGGTTGAAATGAAAAAAGATAACCATACCAGGTATCGGTCAAGGATGTATACTGACTGAAACTCACATATATTGAGTGTAGTACTGTAATTGGGACAAACAACTGCTTTGGAAAAATATTTGGTGAGATTTATCTACTAAAGTTGACAGTATTAGCCTATAACCCAATAATTCCATTCTGTGTGTACATTCAGTAGGAAATTAGTGTTTATGACCAAGAAAAGATGTTCCTAACAGTACTATTAATGATAACCAAAAGTTTTAAAACAGGCCAAATGTCAATCAACAGAAGAATGCATAAAAATTTATGGCATATTCAAAGGAAAAACTGCTACAGACATCAATATGGATGAATCTCACAAACATAATATTGATCACAGAAATGTGAAGGAGAAAAAGTATATATTTTGTGATTTTATTTTTTATAAAACGTTCACAGACAAAATGAATCCATTAACAATAGAGATCAGAAGAGTGGTCATGTATGAGAGGGAAATTGACTAGGAAAAGCTTTTCCACCAGTAATTCAAGACAGGGAATATTCTGGAATGGAGATAATATAAATCTTGATATGAGATGAAGTTGAGTGACCAGCACACATGTATAAATAAAGCTTTAAGCTATATTCTTATAAAAAAGTGAGCTATATCCCTAAAATGTATATACTTTAGTATTTGTAAGGTATATCCTAATAAAAAGGGGAAATATTTCCTTGGCTGTGGTTGACTTTTTGCATTATTATATAAGTTTTAGAATCAAATTGTAATCAAATTTTAAATTTAATATTTATTACAAAAATTTGTTGGGAATGTATTTAGTGATCAATTTAGAGTAAATTGGTATCTGTGCAATATTAAGTCTTCTTACTATAAAATAAGGCCTATGTTTCCTTTTTAAAATTCCTTTTCATTTTTTTCAAAGGTGTCATATTTCTATACATAGAGTTTTCATGTACTGTATTAGATTTATGTTTCATAATTGTTCTTTTTGATGTTATTGCAAAAATAAGATTTTGTCAATGAGGATTTCTTCTTATTTCTCTTAGAGCTCACTGGACTTTGTACAGCTCTTGATAAATAATTAAGTTTCCAATTCATGTTCATGAAATCTGAAGCAAAGATAGTAACACAAGTCAACTCCTATCTCTGAATTTTCAACAATTCTAAAATAATATGTGTACCTCTAATCTGTTGATATGCAGTACTTTTTAACAAAATCTTAAGGCTCAAAACAATAACATTTATAATCATAAATGGTATAAACATTTATTGTGTAGTTGCAATACGCCAAGCCCTGTGCCAAGTAATTTACATATGTAATCATAATTAGCCTTCACTCAAACCTAAGATTTAAGTTTCATAATTACATTCTTTTTATAGGTGAGGAAACAAAGACAAACATTAATAGCACTGATATTAGAGGCAGAGCCAAGTCAGTGATCCAAGAATTTCTGACTCCCATGAGAATGAGTTTAAATATGATTTAATTCCCCCTTCATTAATTATAGGATCCAGTATGATTACTGATTAAAACATACCCATGCATCCTTATTACATGCTTTAATATAACAAAGACTATTTATAATCATTTGTCATGTGGGTTTTAAGTATTTTAATCAAGTGTTGATTAAGCTCAAATATTGATTAAGAGCACATTTCATCATATTGAAAAATAATTCCACTTCTCAAGTATTACTGTTTGCCAAATAGTGTTACAAACTGTATTATATGTTTAATGTGGATAAAAAATATAAATAAGTCCAAATATTCTCTATTGGATGTGTTCTTTAGTAAAAAACAAAAACAAAAAAAAAAAAAAACAACAAAAAAAAAAAACAGTGCTTTTGCAAGTGAACAATAAAGTTACCCTCAGTATTTTAAAAAATGAAAAGGGGCGCCTGGGTGGCTCAGTCGGTTAAGCGTCCAACTTCAGCTCAGGTCACGATCTCGCGGTCTGTGAGTTCAAGCCCCACGTCAGGCTCTGGCCTGATGGCTCAGAGCCTGGGGCCTGCTTCCAATTCTGTGTCTCCCTCTCTCTCTGTCCCTCCCCTGTTCATGCTCTGTCTCTCTCTGTCTCAAAAATAAATAAATGTTAAAAAAAATGAAAAAAAAAAATTCTGTACTAGGTTAAAATTACGCTGAGGTTTAAAAGTATAAAGTATAATTAGATATATGTGTAATAACTGATGCTTCTGTATTAATAATCATTGAGCCTTTTTGACATTATTTTGTAAATAAGTTAACTCATTGAACAGAAATTTGAAATTAAATTAATAAAGTCGTCTTTAGTTAAATTCAGTTCACAGGAGAGGATTATGGTTTTCACACAGGTAAAACACTGCCAAATGCATTATTTAAAGAATGTAAATGAGTCAACAGATTTTTACTAAGATATAAACATATAACCAAAATGAGGTTTATGATTCTGCACAGTGAGGAAAAGAGAATTACTTAGATAAGACCACATCATTGTATGGTTAATGATAGCAATCACTTCAGTTTGAAGGGAAAGATTTTACGGTAGTAAAACTAATTTAATGGGCCAGTTCACTCTTTGTCAATCATACTGTTAAAATTTACTACTGAAATATTGTAGGGAATTACCATAAATTCAGTTGATTTGCAGCCTCTGTCCTGTATATCAGCAGAACTTTTTTTCTCAGAAAGAGGAGATAGCAACAGCACGTTAAATCTGAAAACAACAAAAGCAATTACGCTTTTCAAAGAAAAAGAAAAATACACACATACACACTCATGCACAACACACATAACCCAAACTCTTAGGTTTTGAGCTTTTCTTTGTTTTAAAACTTCATACCATAAATAACATATTTCAAGCATTAAAGATAGAGGTTATTTTGCCTATTTAACCCACTCAGGATATACTGAATTTAAACAGTGATAAGATAAGAAAATATCTTAATTAGTGTCATGGAAATATATCCACTCTACTGAATTTAATGACGCTCTTCTATTTATGGATTCTATACAATGGAAATTGATCAGTTCAATGATGATATTTTTTGGGAAATCATTAGTCTCCTTTATCTAATAGAACTTTCATTAATGCTTTTTAACTTCAAATATGTTTTTCTTTTCCCAAACTCTTTTAAAAGGATATGTCAAGAATGACATCAGAAAGATGGCAGGAGTACCTGACTCTCTCTCCTCCCAGGAATGCACTGAATAAACAGTTACACGTGCATCCATTCCTTCTGAGAAAAATTCAGAAACTAGTTGAGAGACTCCTACATATCAGTGACTGAGATGATACCTATAATGAAACAGGTAGGAAGAGCTGAGACACACGCATTCCATAAATGGCAACCCTGGCACACAGTACCTTACAATTGGGAGGCAACCTCCAACTCCACCTTCTCCCTGGATGAAGGGACAAAGGGTTTGGACCACACATCTAACATCCCAACTTTTAAGGTTATTACCAGAGGAACTGACTCCCAAATCACCTAGCTCTGAGAGCCTCTGGGGCGCTGCATTCCCAGGGGTCCCCTGGGACCACAGGAAACAGGCAGTTTAAATGGCTATCCCTCCAGGCTCAGTGCAAAGGGAGTAAGTAAAGCGTCCAAGGGAGTTATTGAGAATGCCATCAAGTTAGATATATAAGATTATCATATTATATTATGTTATATTCTATGGAGAGAGAGGTGATATTTCTGACTCCCCCATTAAATTGTATGTGTAAAAATCAAAATAAAATGTTCATAGGACTATGATTTTTGTACTCAACAATTGGTTTACTCTTTACAAAAATTTTCAATCTAGAATTAATATATCTATATTTTAAGTTTCATATCATCTGTTTGTATTTCTTACATCTTTTGCCAGGTTTTTAGGTGTTTCCTCAATTCTGTATTCAGTGAACTAGAACTGTTTCACATTATTAGTATCATCAGAAGACTCTTATGTTTTGATTTTTTTATTATATGGCATATGATTAGCTTTATTCATACTGATGAGAATCACTTTATGTCCTGTTGTTAAAAATTGGAACATATTGGGGTGCCTGGTTGGCTCAGTCAGTTGAGCGTCCAACTTCGGCTCAGGTCATGATCTCACATGAGTTCAAGCCCTGCGTCGGGCTCTGGGCTGACAGCTCAGAGCCTGCAGCCTGCTTCAGATTCTGTGTCTCCCTCTCTCTCTGTCCCTCCCCTGCTCATGCTCTGTCTCTCTCTCTCTCGGTCAAAAAATAAATAAACATTACAAAATTTCTTTTAAATGGGAACATATTCATGAAATACGCTATGCTATTATTTCTGTCAACTATATCTCACTTTCCATTTACATAGATAGCACTGTAAATACTTGAGACTTAGGGTGCATATGAATCTATTTTGTGGAAATACTTATATTTCTTTTTTACTTTGTTAAGTCCCAATTTTACAATTTTATGATGGTGGGGGGTTTTATGGGAAAAAGGAGAGACTAATTGTCCCTTAAAATCCCAGGAGCAATAATCTTATATAATCAGATATCATATAACAGGTGTTCAACATTTTCCATATATTCCACTAATGTCTAATAAAAAGTGCCATCTACTATATGTAGTTTAGGTTGTAAATGTATAAATTTGTATAAATTCACTCTATATGTTTTAGAACTCTAAAATAAGCAATTTTTTAAGTGTGGTCACAAGCACTTGTGGGTATGTAATAAGTCATGTATGTTAAAACTGTTCTCACATTTGTAAATTCTAATTCAGATGTGGGACATTTATGTAAAGATTCATGTTGAATTAGTTGGTTCCAATCATCACCCGTTAGATGTGCTTCTCACTTTTCCCCGTTCTCTTTTATTTCTGACTTACGCTATCGCTGGATCTACATTTTTGGTTTTTTGTAGGTCTAGTTGTTGAAGGTGTTTTCTTTTGTATGTCTGTGTGACAACAGAAAATACTTTTGTTTAATTCTTTCATTTTTCATGTGCCTTTACTATGTTCCTGCAGTACTGTCATGTGTTTAGCGAATGAAACCAAAAATAACGCTAAATGATGCAATATTATAAGAAGTCAGTCTGTACCAGTCAAGATACAGTTAGTACATTGAACAGGAAAATTAAGGAATATGAAGATTTTGAACTATGTAAAAGTTGATTAACTACTAGAAGAGATAAGAAATCACCCTAAGATATGGCAATACAAAGTGGTTTCAATACCCAGGGTTAAGGGAAAATTAAACGATGAAGAAATACAGAGGAGGGTCCTGAGGAGCTGAGTATCAGACCACTACTAAGAAGATATTTAGGGGCGCCTGGGTGGTTCAGTCGGTTAAGCGGCCGACTTCGGCTCAGGTCACGATCTCGCGGTCCGTGAGTTCGAGCCCCGCGTCGAGCTCTGTGCTGACAGCTCGGAGCCTGGAGCCTGTTTCAGATTCTGTGTCTCCCTCTCTCTGACCCTCCCCCGTTCATGCTCTGTCTGTCTCTGTCTCAAAAAAAATAAATAAACGTTAAAAAAAAATTTAAAAAAAGAAGATATTTATTGCTGCCACAAGAAGACATCACTTATGGTGAAGAAAAATTTGCTGGAATGTGCCCTCTGTTATACTGAGGGCCATTACCACTATTATGATACAGAAACTATCTGGAGGGCATCAGCATCAGAACTACACGAACCGCCACCATTGTGGTGAATGCATGCCAGTGATTTTGCTGTCACACTGAAAATCATGAAAACTGGAGGAATATAAAATTGCTTGATCCTCGTCCAGCCATGCAGTGTCCCGGAGCACCCTATATTGGCAGAGTATAACAGATAGCCAGCAAACAAAAAAGAAATGTAGGTTCTGAGTCAAGATGGCAACATAGGAAGACTCTGTACTCACCTCCTCCCCACACAGAACACACCAAGTTACACCTATTGATAGAACAAATCCTCTTGAAGAACTGAGGGCTGACTGCACAACTACTGAACGACCAAATATAGAATGGCAAGAGAACAGCAAAAGAGATGGAGACACAGTAACAAAGGAAACTCCCACCCCAACTCTATGAATGGCAGTGGGGAAGGATAGTACAGAGGGACTTGGACACAGAGAAAAAAGCCATGGTTCAAAAGAGCAACTAACATATAAAAGAGAAAACACTAGAAGTCTGCCAAGCTGAAGTCTGCCATGAGAAGCTACAGGAGAGGTCTCCAGGCAGAGGGAGTGGAGAATGACACGGTTTACATTTCCACCCCACCTTTAAAGTCTACAACAGGATCTGGATACCTCAAAGGGCAGGTCTGATCTTCTGAGTAAGCTTGTGACTTAAGCAAGCCCAGAGTCCACAAACCCACACCAGCCCTAGTAGCGCTGGGACACAAAAATCTCTGGTTTAAAAGGGCTGGGGAGCTGTAACACTCATCCTCCACCCTAAAAGCCCAGATGTATAGGGTCTGGACGCCATAAGGGGTGGGCTTGGATGCCATAATTGGAGGGTCCTGATATCTAATGGGTGGGTCTAGTAACCATGTAACCAGTTGTCACAGGGAGCTTGAGACCTCAGCAACCCCAGCATGTACAAGCTCACATCAGCCCTGGTCACACTGGGACACAGAAAAAAAGCCTCATAGTGAGCTTGCAACCTCAGTGAGCCCAGGGTCCACAACCCATGACAGCTGCCCTATAGTTCTGACACACAGGAAACAATCCATAGTTTTGTGTATTATTATTATTATTATTATTTTAATTTTATTTTTTTTTTACTTTTTTCTTTATTTTTTTAAGTTTATTTATTTTGAGAAAGGGAGAGAGAGAGAGTGAGGGAAAAGCATGCACCCAAGAGCAGGGGAAGAGCAGAGAAAGAGGGAGAGAGAGAACTCCTAGGAGGCTCTACACGGTCTGTGCAGAGCCCAACGTAGGGCTGGATCCCACATACCATGAGATCATAACTGAGCCAAAATCAAGTCAGATGCTTAACCGAATGAGCCACCTAGGTACCCCGTTTTTACTTTTTAAAATTTGTCTTGTCATGCATTGTTTTTATTTTTTTTCCTTTTGGTTTTGTTTGTTTCTTGTTCTTTTTCTTTTTTTATTCTTTTTTTTGTTTTCTTCTTTTATTATTTTATTTTTTCTTTATTCTTTTACTTTTATTCTTTTTCTTTCCGTAAAAAGTCAGTTTGAAAGAGTAACTAGCATACACGCCCACAGCTCTAGCCAGCCAGCAAAAGTCACCAAGTACACATAATCTGCATAGAAGACACCATATACAAGACCACTCCTTCAATTTTAGAAGTAGTCATTTCACCTGATCCATAGAAATAAACAGAGAGTCAAGCAAAATGAGGAGACAGAATATACTCCAAAAGAAACAAGAAGAAAAAACCTCAGAAAAAGAATGATATGAAACATGATATGAAAACATCAGAAAAATAATGCCTGATAAATCATTTAAAGTAATGATTTTAAAGATACTCATGGGACTGGAGAAAAGAAGAGTGAGACCTTCAATAAAGACACAGAAAATATTAAAAATAACCATAAGAGTAAAAGTGTATAATAACTCAAATAAAATGTACACTAGAGGGAATCAACAGTAGATTAGAGGATGCAGAAAAACCCTTAGTGATCTAGAAGACAGGGTAATGGAAAGCACAGAAGCTGAACAGCAGAAAGAAAAGAATTTTTTAAACTGAGGATAGATTAAGACACCTCTTTGACAACTTCAAACAAATATTCACATTAGAGGGGTCCCCAAAGAAGGGAGAGAAAGATGTAGACTATTTGAAGAAACAGTAACTAAAAAATTCCCTCACCTAGGGAGGGAAATAGGCATCCAAGTCCAAGAATCACAAAGAGTTCCAAACAAATCTAACCCAAGGAACACCAAACAGGATGAACACCATGGCACATTATAAATAAAATGTCAAAGGTTAAGATAAAGAGAGAATCTTAGAGCAGCAAGAGAGAAACAAAAAAACTACCTACAAGGAAAAATGTATAAGACTACAAGCTGATTCTTTCAGCAGAAGTTTGTCAGCCAGAAGGGAGTAGCTGAAAGGAAAAACCTACAACCAAGAATACTCTATACCTCAAGGACATTATCAGATTTGAAGGAGAGATCAAGAGTTTCCCAGAAAAACAAAACATAAAGGAGTTTATCACCACTAAACCAACCTTACAAGAGATGTTAAAAAAACTTCTTTAAGTGGAAAAAAATGGCCATAATTAGACATACGAAAAATAGGAACAAAAAGATGTAAAATATGACAACATATACATAAAATGTGGAGAAGAGAGGGAAGAGAGAAAAGGGGGAAAGAAATATTTTTTCTTTTTCGGTTTTTTTTTAATGTGTTTGAAATCTAATGACCATGAAATTAATATGAACTGCTATTTACTTAGAATGTTATATATGAACTGATGGTAACCACAAACGCAAAAGCTGTGATATATTAAAAACTAAATAAAAAGAAAGCCAAAAAAACCCATAATGGGTACTCATCAATCACACACACACACACACACACACACACACACACACAGCAAGAGAAGAATAAAGGAACACAGAAGAACTACAAAAACAACCAGAAAACAAAATTCTACAATTGCAATAAGTACATGCTTATCAATAATTACTTTATTTTTTATTTTTTTTAATGTTTATTTATTCTTGAGACAGAGAAAGAGCATGAACAGGGAAGGGGCAGAGAGAGAGGAAGACACAGAATTTGAAACAGGCTCCAGGCTCTGAGCTGTCAGCACAGAGCCGATGCGGGGCTCGAACCCACAAACTATGAGATCATGACCTGAGCCGAAGTCAGACGCTTAACCAGCTGAGCCACCCAGGCACCCCATCAATAATTACTTTAAATTTAAATGCTCCAATAAAATAAACAAATTTATTTTAATTTTAATTTAAATTAAAAATAAAAATTAAATGTAAATGCTCCAATAAAAAGACACAGAGTAGAAAAATGGATAAAAATCAAGACCCATCTACATGCTGCCTACAAGAGACTCACTTCAGACCTAAAGATGTGTACATACTGAAAGTGAAGGGATAGAAAAACATTCCCTATGCAAATGGAAGTGAATAAAAGAGCTGGGGTAACAATATTTATATCAGACAAAATGGACTTTAAAAAAAAGACTATAACAAGAAACAAAGAAAGGCATTACATAATGATGAAGGGATCAATCTAACAAGAGTATATAACAATTGTAAATACACATCCAACACTGGAGCACCTAAATACGTAAAGCAAATATTAACAGACATAAAGAGAGACATTGATAGTAATACAATAATAGTAGAAGACTTTAATACGTCACTTCCATCGATGGGTAGATCATCCAGACAGAAAATCAATAAGGAAACAATGTCTTTGAATGACACATTGGACCAAGATGGACATAACAGATATATACAGATCATTCCATCCAAAAACAGCAGAATACACATTCTTTTCAAGTGCACATGGAATATTCTCCAGAATAGATCACATACTAAGCCATAAAACAAGCCTCAATAAATTTAAGAAGATTGAAATCATACCATCCATCTTTTCTGACCACAACAGTACAAAACTAGAAATAAATCACAAGAAAAAAAATTGGGAAAAATGACTAAACACTATGATGGTAAACAACCAATGGATCAATGAAGCAATCAAAGAAGAAATAAAAAAAAAATTCATGGAGACAAATGAAAATGAAAACAAAAGGGGCCAAAATCTCTGGAACACAGTGAAAGCAGTTTATATAGCAATGCAGGCCTACATCAAGAAGCAAGAAAAAACTGAATCTAACCTTACACCTAAAGGAACTAGAAAAAGAAGAACGAACAAAACACAAAGTGAGTAAAAGAAAGGAAAAAACAAAGATCAGAGCAGAAATAAATGGCATAGAGATGTTAAAAAAAAAAAAAGAACAGAAAAACAACAACAGCAACAATGAAACCAAAAACTGGCTCCTCGTAAAAATAAATAAAATTGACAAACCCTTAGCCAAACTCATCAAGAAAAAAAAAGAAGGAAAGAATAAAAAAAAAAATAAAATCAGAAACTAGAGAGAAGTAATAATTGACACTGCAGAAATACAGAGGATTATAAGAGAATCCTATGAAAAATTATATGCCAACCACTGGACAACCTAGAAGAAATCCATACATATCCAGACACCAATCTTCAATAACTGAACCAGGAGGGAATAGAAAAATCTGAACAGACTGATTATAGGTAACAAAATCAAAAAGCTACCAAAAAATAAGAGTCTAGGACCAGATGGATTTACAATTGAATTCTACAAAAATTTAAAGAAGAGTTAATAACTATTAGATACCTTATAGAAGAGGAAGGAAAGCTTCCAAATATATTCTATGAGGCCAGCACTACCCTGATACTGAGACCAGACAAACATACCACTGAAAAAAACTACAGGCCAATATCCCTGATGAACAGATGCAAAAATCCTTAACAAAATATCATTAAAGTACATAATACAATAAATTAAAAATATCATTCACCATGATCAGGTGGGATTTATTCCTGGGAAGCAAAGTAGGTTTCATATTCGCGAATCTATCAACATCATACACCACATCAACAAAATGAAGGATAAAAATGAAGTTAAGAATGACTCTTTGCCTGCTCGCTAATATAAAGAGCTCATGTGATCAATCTACCACCAAACATTTGTCAGGTTCCCCTCAAATAATGCCATATTGAAAGCTCTGTCTTAAACTCTTCTATTGGAAAATTAGGCACTCGGCTGTAATGGGGGTTTGGTAAGGGGAAGACCATGTTGTTGAGTCTATGTATGACCTCTGTTCCTGCCAAAATGGTCACCTTTGTTCATGGTATATTTGGTAGATACAGCAAGTACCTTTGGCTTTGGGAAAAGATGCTGGCTAACATCCATGAAATATGTCATTTGTCAACAAGAACTTCCACAATTGATGGTATTTGCTAAATTTTTAAATGCATCATGAATATCTTTACACTTTGTCCATTATGAGAGATTCAACTACTTGGTGACTTTGTGTCCTCACTCTTTCAATTCTATTCCTTCCAAGTTCCTGATTTCCCAGCCAATCCACTAGAATTTACCTGTAAATCAGTGTATATCTGCGCTTCCAGCCATCTCCCTATCCAAAGAGAAAATCAAAATATGACTGAAAGTTTTGGAATTTGACATAATTTCTTCCTCTATAATACTTTAGTACTATAACTTATGAGATTGTAATACTGCAGATGCCCTTTTGGAATGGTCCCAATATATCATGCAAAACCATCTGTAAATAAGAATTTTCTTCTTTCCTACTTAGCTGTTTACCACAAATTCTCTCTGAGCTCTTAGGTGTCAGTTAAGGGAGTAATCAATAGAGAAGTAGTTAGTGTCAAGAGTCTTAACCACTTGTGGACCTTCATGGCCCCTGAATTCTTTCACAAAAGAATAGTTATTTGCTTAAGAAGACATAGGCTTGCTATAAAATCCTAGAGGTCTGAAATGATTCTCATATTGGTACTTGAAGGTGCCTCCAAACAAAATCCAGTTCTCTATCCTTTTAATATCAATAGATCTTCTGAATCATAAGTCTGAAGGGCAAATGCAACTTGTAGTCTAATTAGCTGTAGTGTTTTCTTTTTTTCTGGTACTTCTCAATCCTGACAGGGTGACTTGATGGACAGATGGAAGCAGCAAAATCAAACGTTTTATGTGTTGATGCCAAAAAAAACATAAAAACTACCAAGTAATGTGCCTCATTTTGTCTAGAGTAGTGATGTGATATTTCTGGCACTTTGTGGGCTATATCTCCAAATCTCTAGTTTAAATGCCTTAATACATTAATTACTACTTCCTGGTCATGAGAATCAATTAGCATTATATCATCAGTGTAGTGGACTACATTGTAGTTTGATGTTATGTGAAATGAAAAGTGTTAAAGTATACTGTTGGCCTTGCCAAGAGAAAATAAAAATACTTCACAGGGCCTTCTTAAATTAGGATGGACAAAATCAATTCAGGTCCATAGTAGCCTACCAGGTGTGTTTATGTGTTCTTCAAAGATATTACATCAAAAATAGAAGCTGCATTTAGAGTTACCATCTCGTAAAGTTGATCATAATCCAATGTCCTATTGCAAGGTCATCCCAATTACTGCATATCCACACAGATAAGCTAATGAGGATGTGATAGGTCTCAACATCCATGTCTTTTTCAAGTCTTCAACAGAGGAATTAATCTATAATTCCCCCAAAGTTAGATTTTTACTTTTATTTTACTATCCTGGTATGGAGGAGAAGTTTTGGATAATTCCATTTATACCTTTCCACAAAGCTTTACCCATGAAGTTAACAGATCTTTGTGGAAATTCTGCCATTTGCCAAGAATATCTATTCCAATTATGTAATCAAGAACTTGGGATATAACCAAAATATTAGAGGTACAGCTAGGCCCACTGTGAGTGGAGATTAACCCATATATCCTCTCACCAACAAAAAACCCCAGTGTTAATTGTGGATGAGAATACCATTTTTGTGTCCACGGAAACTAATGTCAATTCAGAGTCAGTGTTAGAAATCCCTGAATAGTCCAGCTACGTCAATTTTCCTTTTTCCTATTTATTCTAATAAATGGCTACATATTCCTTTAAAAAGCATAAAAGGAAGATTTAACTTGTATTAACTTGTGGCAATGACACAGTATATTTTCAAGAAAGCCAGGTTTTGCTTTAATCAATGGGCTCTTGGTTTCTAAACACATGTAGATATGAACACTGCATTGAAGAATAGGAAAGTCCGTCGTGGCAACTCATCAGATTTTTGACCAAACAGATGTTTAGGGTCTTGTGTGTTTTTGTTTGTTTATTTTCTTTATATTGATCTAGCAATATTTTTGTAGACTTCAAACAAACCTATTTTATTTCTATCAGAACTGTGATCAATTAGCCACTGCTGAAACTACCTGTGGGTAAAATACTCTAAATATTGATGTATCCTTGCTTCCACTTATGGGAAATGCACCCATCTTTGTCAGTAAATTGTTTTTACTCTGCTGTGCAGTGATCCATCATCTTCATTGAAATCAGGGAGCTCATTCATTGTGTTAATCCCATAGTCTCACTTGGCCTACCCAGGAGACCAAGAAGAAGTTATTTTAAGAATGAAGGTGATGATAAACAGGGATACAATTTACCCTCTCAACTTAAAAGGATTTTTAAAAATAAAATGTATAAAGCAATGGCTTTTGGTCCAGTAAACATCAGACAGGTAGGACCATTATCCCTCAGAGAGGAGAAGCTTAGTAAGCCTTCTATTCCCCCCAATTTATTTCCTGGAAAGAGTTTCTAAGATGCACCAAAGATATGAGGACCTGTGTGGAATCTGGCCATCATTCTGAATTGACAGAGCTGGGAGGTCAGGGAGGCCAAGGTGACAAGAATTCATAGGGCATAGATGCAGAGCAGAAAGAGATGCATAGTGAGAGAGAAAGCTCCATAAATCTGCATAGAGTCTCACATACCTTTAGCTGACATGTGTGTAAGGAAATTTCCCAGGGGAAAAGAACCACCTCAAAGAAACCAAGTGGATAATCCCAAGGATAGAAACATAACTGGGAATGGTTCATGCTTCTATCAGAACAATAGATCGTATAAATTTCCAGAATAATAGTAGGTTACACAGCCAGAGCAAAAATGGCCCTGAATTAAAAGACTATTCTCATCCTGCCTAACGAAGTTTAAAAGTCCTACCAATAATCCCTGTAACTCTACCTCTACCTTCATCTCATCCCAGCCAGAAATGGCATTCTACCTCTGAGTCACCATAGCACTTGCAGATGATTTTCCCCTTGGAGTTCTAGCGTGTTCTGAGAGTCATTTGAGAATGTTCTGTGTTAGGGTGTGGCAACTTGTCATTGGCACAGTATGGCATGATCTGGCCCTCCTCTATCCCTATTACACTATTTTGTTACCAGACTCAAGTCTGGTGGACTGGATCAATGTCAATATCCTTGTTGTAATGTTATACAACATACTGAAGTCTTGCAAAATGTTACCTTTGGGGAAAATTGGAGAAAGTGTACAAGTTTTCTGTATTATTTAACTTAACTGTATGTGGACTTGCAATTGTCTCAGCACAATTCCAAAAAAACTTTTTTTAAAAAGACTGAGAAGAATCAAAACACTTGCAAATAACTCAGTTGTATCCCCTATAATAGTAGGAGTCACTGTTACAGAACTTAACTTTCTGAAAATAAGGGAAATAATGGGACTGTAAAACAATAGAGGCAAGGTGCAATTTGCTTAATTATCAGAAGTTAGAATAAGTGCAATTATTGCAATAATCAGTGAATATAACAACTGAAAAGAGTAGAATCGCAGCTGAAATTTTTCCAGCCTTTCCCCACTGCCAAATTCCAAAGTCACTTTACCCTTTTTAGATATTTGTTATAGTAGCACACAATTTTTAGTTCCCTAAACCTGTATTAGTTTCTTACTGATTCTGTGACAACTTACCACATACTTCGTGGCTTAAAACAAATTTATTGTCTTACAGTTTTGCATTCAGATTTTGAAATGGGACTCACCGAGCTAAAATCAAGGTGTAACAGGGCTGTCTTCAGGGTAGAATCCATTTTTTGTCTTTTGAATTTCTATAGACTACCTGCCCCCCTTGGCTCATAACCCAATTCCTTCATTTTTAAACTCAGCAATATCAAGCCAAATTATCATGCTTTTATCTCCTTGGTTCTCCTTCTCTTCACTTCTTTCATTTTTAAGGACCCTTGTGATTACATTGGGCCCATCCAGATAATTCAGGATAATAACTTCTATGTGAAGATCATCTAATTAACCACCTTTTATCATGTAGCTTAATTTATTCACAGGTGCCAGAAATTAGGACATGGAAATATTTGAGGGGCCATTATTCTACCTATTATATGTTATAAGAGTTATTAATAATAGTGAAGATCATTTAGGATCATCTGCAGTTGCCCTCCATTTGGCTAATAAGTCAAAACAGTATTACCTTCTGGGGGAGAATGTGGTAGAAACTAGTCCCAAACTCAAGGATCAAAAGGGATGTAAGTGTATGGCCTCCATTATATCTACATTCATTTGGGAGTCTGGCCTTTATGGAAACTGGATGGTTCATTGAGGATAATTACAGACTACCATAAGCTCAACCAAATAGTAGCCGAAATATTAGTCCTGATGCTAGATGCGATATATGTGTGAGAGCAGATAAGTATGGACTCAGGTACATGATAAGTGAACATTGATTTCGTTAATTTGTTGTATTCTAACCTAATCAGAAATGAAAAACCAAAACTGTTCACATTCACATGAAATGGACAAAAATACAAATCTCCACTTTTGTCACAAAGTTGTAGTAATACTCTTGCCTTCTATAATAATATTGTCCAAAGATACCTGAACTGTCCTGACATTCTGTAAAATATCATGTTGATATAGTTCACCAATGACATTGTATTTATCGACCTGAAGAATTAAGAGTTGGCTACCATGCTGAAGGCATCTGGAGAACTCAAATGCTCCTGGTTTGGGAGGTGAACCTGTGTGTTTCAAGGCCTTCCAAACTCATTATGTTTTTATGGTTCTGGCAGCCAAGAGCTTTTACAGGAAATTCTTAACAAAATATAATACAAATTATTTCATCTTGCATTTTTGTCCTAAAAGAAGGAAGCACAATGTCCAGTTGATTTTTTTTTTTAGTTTAATGTTACCATATTACTAGGACTGCTATTCTGGCTTATTGGGTGAACAAAAACTACAATCTTTACGTAGATCCCAGAGTATGGAAAGCTATGCATAAGGTCCAAGCAGAAAACTCTATGTGGCTAAAGATTTCAGTGATGGAGAAAAATATCATTTGTATTTGGTGGCAAGTACCAGTGAGAGAACCATAATATAAACCTCTGAGTTTCTGGAGCAAGACCATTTATTTTGCAGCATAGAATTATTTGCCTTTGACAGACAACTCCTGGCATACTGCTGGGCCATGGTAGAGATGTATGGCTCACTGTGGACCACCAAGTGTATGCAGCTGGAACTGGCCATCATAAGCTGAGTCCTGTCAGATCCATCAAGGCATAATATTGAATGTATTCAATAACAAATCATAATAAGATGGAAGTGGTACATTGGGAATAGAGGATGAGCAGTACCAGAGTATACAAGACAGTTGTTGAGCAGGTGTACTGGACACCCATACATTTGCACAAATAGCCCTCCCTCGTTTCATGATTATAACTTAATGCAGGATCTCTTATAACAATCTGAAAGAGGAGGAAAATGCATAAGCTTAGCTTACAGCTAAATTAACTTGGTTGTGGACAAGCAAAAATAGTTGGCAAGTAGACTACAATCTCACCCAAGAATGGATTTTAAAACAGTGACACAGGAAAATTTCCCTTTGGGCAGATATCTGAGAGGTGCACCTGGAATCACTTTGTGTAGAGAGAAAAGTGGTTTCGGTTTAGAATAGATATGGACACAAGGACAGTGGTAAAGGAAATGGTTATTAAAATTGAATTCAAAAAATATATAAATGAAATTAAATGTATGTCTGTCAACCTAATTATACAAAGAAAGGAATTACTCCAGTGACCTTTGAACACAGTAACTTGATTCTAAATATTTTATGAATATATTCTAAGGATGTAAAACCTGTAAAGGAATTAATTTTATTTACTAAATTTGTTAATTTTTTTATTGAGTTCTCCAGATGCCTTATTGTATCTATCTTATATATTTGATTGGATAAAGCATACATGTAAATAATATAACAGGACAAAGATCTTTGCAATAAAAAGACAGGGATATTCCTGTAACATTTAAAAAGATTTTAAAATGTATTAAATTATGAATTTTTATCATAACCTCATGATATAATATAAAGATGCAAATATACATTCGGATTATTTAGCTCTGTCCACTGGGCAGAACTCAGATGCAGTGTCACCCAAGTAACATCCAGTATACAGATTTTTTACCCCCTAAAATTGAGGTTCCTTGGAGAAATTTTAGAGTCTGTCTGGGACTAGGAAAGAAAAAAGATGAGTTTGGGACATCTTGTGGTAGAAAATAAGAAAAAGCTCAAATAAAAATGGCATCATGCCAAAAAGACACAGGGGCAAGTTTGAATCTTCCATTAGTAGTATTTGTAACAATGTAAACATTAAAAAAAAAAAAGAGAGAACTGTAAGTGATTACAACATGTTTGATTAAAATGTCCGTATATCCAAACTGATATTTAAAAAGAGAGGAAGAAGTAATGAAGGAATCAGAGAATCACTATTTTACAAACGTTAATGTTGTAATTTGGCGGGGGGGGGGGGGGGGGGGGGAGGGGGTTAAAGCATCTGGTTAATGATCCAGTTTTCTCCTGATAATAACTAGGTTTTTCTGATAAATAGACTAATGCTATTTGCTAGGAGGAGAGTTTTTTTGTTTGTGTTTTGTTTTTTCCCTGTGGAATGCTCTTATCAGGATGTCCCTATAGGATTACTGATGATAAACAAAACTGGAATCTATGGAATCAAGAAGCATGGCTTTCTGGAAGATGTCACGTAAGATCTGTAACCATCTGGATACGAAATGATGTTTTAAGACCTAAACATTCCCACCATGTGAGGTGACTCATAAATTTGGCTTAGACTTTATCTCTAATCCTATGCCAGAGATATATGCCTACTATGAGAGGAAATGTCCTGGGGACATTGGCTAAACCTCTTTCTACTTTATCTGCATTAACCTCTTAAATGATTGTATCCTTGAAGTTATTAATTTTGAGACAGGTTAACATCTCACTTTCATTATCCTTTGTGTTAGGTCATAAATGACTCTGGCCTTGTTCATAAATGTGAATCAAACCATTGGGTAAAAAGTTGCTTAGGAAAGAGAAAAATCTCACTGACTCAAAATATCACCTCAAAAATTTCTTACATATAATGGGGAAAAGGTACCTTTTGAAAATGGTGAGATCTGTGGGGCAGTCTGTCTATTGTGTGCAATGAGAAGTTCACTAAGAAGTATATTTGAAAAGATGTTTGAGTTGAATATGTTCAAACTTTTAAACTGAACTTCCAGTTTAAAAGAAATTTATTAACATCATAAAGGATACCATGAAGAAATAATCTGACAGATCCAAAATGTGGGACATTCTACAAGAAGATTGATTTAGATTTTTTAAAATTAGTCAATGTTATAAACTACATTGTTCTCAAGTTAAAATGACTAAAGAGAGTTCTAGTATCAGCAATCAGACAACAAAAGGAAATCAAAGGCATCAAAATTGGCAAAGATGAAGTTAAGCTTTCACTTTTTGCAGATGACATGATATTATACATGGAAAACCCGACAAACTCCACCAAAAATCTGCTAGAACTGATACATGAATTCAGCAAAGTCACAGGATACAAAATCAATATACAGAAATCAGTTGCATTCTTATACATTAATAATGAAGCAACAGAAAGACAAATAAAGAAACTGATCCCATTCACAGATGCACCAAGAAGCATAAAATACCTAGGAAGAAACCTAACCAAAGATGTAAAGATCTGTGTGCTGAAAACTATAGAAACCTTATGAAGGAAATTGAAGAAGATACAAAGAAATGGAAAAACATTCCGTGCTCATGGATTGGAAGAATAAATGTTGTCAAAATGTCAATACTATCCAAAGCTATCTACACATTCAATTCAGTCCCAATCAAAATTGCACCAGCATTCTTCTCAAAGCTAGAACAAGCAATCCTAAAATTTGTATGGAACCACAAAAGGCCCTGAATATCCAAAGTAATTTTGAAGAAGACCAAAGCAGGAGGCATCACAATCCCAGACTTTAGCCTCTACTACAAAGCTGTAATCATCAAGACAGCATGGTATTGACACAAAAACAGACACATAGACCAATGGAATAGAATAGAAACCCCAGAACTAGACCCACAAAAGTATGGCCAACTAATCTTTGACAAAGCAGGAAAGAATATCCAATGGAAAAAAGACAGTCTCTTTAACAAATGGTGCTGGGAGAACTGGACAGCAATATGCAGAAGGATGAAACTAGACCACTTTCTTACACCATTCACAAAAATAAACTCAAAATGGGTAAAGGACCTGAATGTGAGACAGAAAACCGTCAAAACCTTAGAGGAGAAAGCAGGAAAAAAACCTCTCTGACCTCAGCTGTAGCAATTTCTTACTTGACACATCCCCAAAGGCAAGGGAAGTAAAAGCAAAATAAACTATTGGGACCTCATGAAGATAAAAAGCTTCTGCACAGCAAAGGAAACAATCAACAAAACTAAAAGACAACCAACGGAATGGGAAAAGATATTTGCAAATGACATATCAGACAAAGGGCTAGTATCCAAAATCTATAAAGAGCTCACCAAACTCCACACCCAAAAAACAAATAATCCAGTGAAGAAATGGGCAGAAGACATGAAAAGACACTTCTCTAAAGAAGACATCCAGATGGCCAACAGACACATGAAAAGATGCTCAACGTCGCATCAGGTAAATACAAATCAAAACCACACTCAGATATCACCTCACGCCAGTCAGAGTAGCTAAAATGAACAAAACAGGAGACTATAGATGCTGGAGAGGATGTGGAGAAACAGGAACCCTCTTGCACTGTTGGTGGGAATGCAAACTGGTGCAGCTGCTCTGGAAAACAGTGTGGAGGTTCCTCAGAAAATTAAAAATAGACCTACCCTATAACCCAGCAGTAGCACTGCTAGGAATTTACCCAAGGGATGTAGGAGTACTGATGCATAGGGGCACTTGTACCCCAATGTTTATAGCAGCACTCTCAACAATAGCTAAATTATGGAAAGAGCCTAAATGTCCATCAACTGATGAATGGATAGAGAAATTGTGGTTTATATACACAATGGAATACTACGTGGCAATGAGAAATAATGAAATATGGCCTTTTGTAGCAACATGGATGGAACTGGAGAGTGTTATGCTAAGTGATATAAGTCATACAGAGAAGGACAGATTCCATATGTTTTCACTCCTATGTGGATCCTGAGAAACTTAACAGAAGACCATGGGGGAGGGGAAGGAAAAAAAATGGTTAGAGAGGGAGGGAGCAAAAACATAGGAGACTCCTAAAAACAGAACAAACTGAGGGTTGATGGGGGGTGGGAAGGAGAGGTGGGTGGGTGATGGGTATTGAGGGCACCTTTTGGGATGAGCACTGGGTGTTGTATGGAAACCAATTTGACAATAAATTTCATATTTAAAAAATGACTAAAGACAACTAACATTTATATTTTATATATAACAGAAAAACATTTATAAACATAAGGAATATGTGTAATTGACCTATTTCATATTTATTTTCTTTAGAACCTTCCCATAAATAGGTCAGGAATTCAGTAAATATTTGCTGAATTCATCTGTCTGTGAGTGATGGAGGTATATTCTTAACCATTCAATATGTGGCCTTAAGTAGGGGTGAAGGGGAAAGATACAGATGATGATCAGTATTTGGACTTGTATGTTAAAATCATGTCAAAATAATAAGGCAACCCAACTGCCATTGACTAATAACACCTGATTTTTAGGAATGAAGGGCTTATAAATTGGCTTATAACTTACTGTTAAAAGGTCAATATTGCATTGCTAAAATGACCTTTTTAAATATATAGTTCTTTATTAAACAACTGTAAACACTTCACTTCGGACTTCAAGCTGTACTTCAAAGCTGTAATCATAAGACAGTAAGGTACTGGCACAAAAACACTCAGATCAGTGGAACAGAATAGAGAACCCAGAAATGGAACCCACAAACGTATGGCCAACTAATCTTTGACAAAGCAGGAAAGAATATCCAATGGAATAAAGACAGTCTCTTCAGCAGGTGGTGCTGGGAAAACTGGACATGCAGAAGAATGAACCTGGACCACTTTCTTACACCACACACAAAAATAAACTCAAAATGGGTGAAAGACCTAAATGTAAGACAGGAAGTCATCAAAATCCTTGAGGAAAAAGCATGCAAAAACCTCTTTGACTTTGGCCTCAGCACCTTCTTACTCAACATGTCTCCAGAGGCAAGGGAAACAAAAGCAAAAATGAACTATTGGGACCTCATCAAAATAAAAAGCTTCTGCACAGCGAAGGAAATAATCAGCAAAACTAAAAGGCAACTGCTGGAATGGGAGAAGATATTTGTAAACGACATATCAGATAAAGGGTTTGGTATCCAAAATCTATAAAGAACAGATCAAACTCAACACCCAAAAAGCCAATAATCCAGTGAAGAAATGGGCAAAAGACATGAATAGATACTTCTCCAAGGAAGACATCCAGATGGCCAACTGACACCTGAAAAAATGCTCAACATCACTCATCGTCAGGGAAATACAAATCAAAACCACAATGAGATACCTCCTTACATCTGTCAGAATGGCTAACATTAACAACTTAGGCAACAACAGATGTTGGTGAGGATGAGAAGAAAGATAATCTCTTTTGCATTGTTGGTGGGAATGCAAGCTGGTGCAGCCACTCTGGAAAAGAGTATGGAGGATCCTCATAAAATTAAAAATAGAACTACCGTACGACCCAGAAATTGCACTACTAGGCATTTATCCAAGGGATACAGGTATGCTATTTCGAAGGGGCACATGCACCCCCATGTTTATAGCAGCACTATCAATAATAGCCAAAGTATGGAAAGAGCCCAAATGTCCATTGATGGATGAATGGATAAAGAAGTGGTGTGTGTGTGTGTGTGTGTGTGTGTGTGTGTATACACACACACACACACACACACACACACACAATGGAGTATTACTCGGCAATCAAAAAGAATGAAATCTTGCCATTTGCAACCACGTGGATGAAACTAGAGGATATTATGCTAAGTGAGATTAGCCAGAGAAAGACAAATATCATATGACTTCACTCATATGAGAACTTTAAGACAGAACAGATGAACATAAGGGAAGGGAAGCAAAAATAATATAAAAACAGGGAGGGGGACAAAACATAAGAGACTCTTAAATATGGAGAACAAACAGAGGGTTACTGGAGGGGTTGTGGGAGGGGGGCTGGGCTAAATGGGTAAGGGGCATTAAGGAATCTACTCCTGAAATCATTGTTGCACTATATGCTAACTAATTTGGATGTAAATTAAAAAATAAAATTAAAAAACAACACACAAAAAATTCATAAAACTTTATAAACGTTTTTTAAATATAATCTATACTACAGTAAAAGAGATAACACAATTATTTACAGGCAATACTGACAAATTTCACACTTATTGAAAAGAAAAGTATAAAACACTGGCTTTAGATTTTTAAAAGACCATTACTATTATGCACCTTGCAAACACTTCATAAGCACTTATGACACAGCCAGTGGAGGCTCCCTGGTTATATTTATATAACTTTTAATGTATTTTCATAAATTTGTTGTAAAACCACCTGAACATTGTCAAGAATAAAGTCAAATGCCATATTCCAAACTGATTCCACTGACTGCTTCATCTATCTTTTTGTATATATTATAACTAGATCCAGTTTTCTAAGTAATTTTCCTCAATTCAGTACATCATATATGACCTCTACTCCAAATATGACACCACTTTGATGTAGAAAGTTACTGAAGCTTATCTATAACAAATATGGGATGCCATATTGTGGTATGTAAGATATCTTCTGCTTGTCTCTGATAAAATTTCTTAGTCTGTCCATAATAGTAGTTTAGTAAAAAGGAAGCACAAAGGAAAACTATTTTATTTTACCCTTTCCCAGAATTTCTGTTCATGGTTAGAGTTTATCAAAGCAGCATTTGAACACCACCACAGGTTTTTTATACATCCTCATTTTCGGTAAGAGGATGTATCTAGTTCTTGACATCTGCAAAGTTTTATCAGAGACACTTTCTTTTCTATATTGGATCCTTTTCCCAATAGGCACATAGAATGTCCAATGACTTGAAACCATATAACACTGCAGTAAAGGTTGATGCTGATTGTCTCCTGACCCTTAGAAATAAGTCTTTGTTACCTGTCCTTAAAATGGACAACTGGTGTGACCCTGTCTGAGAGACCATCATCCTGCAAAACTAGTTACTTTTAAAAGTAGTCATAAATTACAACCATTTTGGATAACTTTTTGACAATGGCTATGAAAAATATGTTCCTGTCCTATGACTCGGAAATTCTACCCCTAATGTATACTCAAGATAATTAAACGTATATGTCTACTAAAAGTTTGTAACAGCTTTATTCCTCATTGTCCATACTGAAAACAACCCAACTGCCTATCTATACCAAAATGGATACATAGATTGTAGTACATTCATACAGTTGAACATTTTGCACCAACAGAAAAGAGCAATGCTCTGTCATAATGATGAAGAAAAAAAAGCCACACAAAGATTGCATCTACATGATTCCATTTATAAGAATTAAAGAGACAAAACTTATCTGTAGTGATAAAGGTCAGTGGTTTTTCTCTGGGACCTATGACTGAGAAGGGGCACAATGGATCCTGGGAATGATCTAGGAAGTGATTATACATCACACTGAGTTACACACTTTGTATCCTTCAGATTTTTTATACCTTGATTAAAATAAAATAGAAATAGCAAAATGGACTAGCATTCGGAACTGAGAATTCTCTGGTAACCAAGGATCATCAAAAATTCTCACATTAGAGAAAAATCAAGAAACAGTTTACATATTTGATTTAAATCTTTAGGAAAACCCATATAAAATATTTCAATATTGATTCTTTATGTCTGTTATGTTTTACTGATGTATACATCTATAGAGGTTAGCTTTACTCTTTGGATAAAATCTAAGAAAATACGTTGTAAAAAAAATGGACTTAAGTTCTGCCTTAGCTCAACAAAACACAAAAATAATTGATTCCAGACCAGGAGATAAAGAAAATTTAAAACTGTTAATTCATTGAATGAATAATCTTACTTTTCATCTTCTGAAACTGTGTAATTTTGACGATGAGAATAGGTCGTGAACACAAAGCCATATTTAGGATATTGCTTAAGCATAGAAAAGAGTTTTGAATAATTAACTCATTGAGTAATATTCACTTCAATTTAGTGACATTTTTAGTTGTATGTGAAATTCGTCACTGTTAGGGAATACTTCCTGTTTTGGATGTCTTTTGGGAATGACAAAGTCACCATTGCTAGAAAAATGACTTTCTTTCACAAAGGTCTCCAGGCCTAGTGCTGTCCTTCTTCTTGAGGAACTGGGGAACACAATTCTTGTGCTCAAATGATTCTACATACGTTATTAGCATTATAGAAGATTTTGGTCTTTAATGTTTTCCCAGAGTTTGGAAGAGACTGTCTATGCTTAGTCTTCTGAAACCCCTTTGATTCTAATGTGCATTAATGGAAACAGTCTTCTCAATGCTTATGTTATGTTGCACCTATTTTTATAAGATTCTTAGAAGAATCCAGTACCAACTCCTTATGTG
This sequence comes from Panthera onca, assembly GCF_046562875.1. Lineage (NCBI taxonomy): Eukaryota > Metazoa > Chordata > Mammalia > Carnivora > Felidae > Panthera > Panthera onca. The sequence continues at coordinate 136,536,899 of NC_138340.1, read as the reverse complement.
AGTTTCTTTATTTTAAAGACAAAGAAATCAACTCAAAGTATTATTCTCTACAACATGAACTATAAGAAACATGCACTTCCTCACTTGTGAATTTCTCCATGAATTCATGAATTAAGAATGAAATTATTGTGTTCCTGGTTCTGCACCAGTTACTTTTGTTCCCTTTGCCTTTATAATCTACTCTAAGGGCAAGAATAGATCTTGTCAAACAAATATTTTGCATAAAATATCATCAAGAAAATGTCTGAGATATTATCATATAATTATCTCAGTATTTTATTTATCTGAACTTTGTTTTATAGATTAAATCAATAATTTTCCCCATAGAAGTTCACAGAGATGTAGAATTTTTTTCTCTTTTCTATTATTTTTTAATTTCTTTTTAGTACTAGAAGCAGAGAGGTTTCTGGAGGAAGGCACTAAATCAGGTTGTTAGCTCTGCTTCATTATTTTATGCACTTCAGGTTGCAACTGGAAATACCTATATAGAAATTTATATGGTAGCATTAAATAACTTCAGACTCCATGTGTTTCTTCAAGGATGAATGAAGTGTTCATATACAGTTTGTATTTAATAGTCACACAGAAGCACATTAAAAGGTGAGAGAGGGCTGAGACTTCTAGTTTTCAGGACTTTTGTACTAAAAGTTTTAGTAATGACACAAATGTTCTACTAAACACATTGCTTTTTATGACCTAATATTTCTGGAAGTTGTATTGATCAAAAGTGTTTTTGCAGCTGAAACTGAATGACAGAATAATGCCCAAGTTCTTACATGCAGCCAAATAATGTACTGGTGTAGTAAATGAAAAGCAATACAAAGAACCCCTAGGAGAGCATATAAAATATAATATTACAGAATATTAACTCCACTGTACATAGCCAGTAGCATATGAGCAATATTAAAACAGAGTTTGAAGCTACAAATTGCAAAACATTAATTCATTTCCTACTAATGTTTGCCCAAGAGACAGGTCCAGGGTCTGATGGAGATTTTTTCTTGAATAATGTTATTTCCTCACTAACTGACCTTCTTGCTTGTTCCAAATTACGTAAGGAAGGAAAAGAGAATGCTTGCAAAGAATATTTTTGAGGTAATAGGCACTCTCCAGATTCTTTCTAAAGATAATCTTCCAAATTAGCACCTTGACTTTAAAATATTCTATGAATTCATACAATTGTAAGATACGACGTGAAACAACCACTGAGTATGTGTTTCTGAAATACATGTTTGAAAGTTTCTGAGTTTGTGCCAACATTTGATTAATTCTACAAATCCATTGTAAGTATAGAAGTTAGTAGTATAAATAAAACTACTTCTTCAGTGTACAAGGGCAATTTATGTCACCCAAACATTTTTAAAACATCATGGCATACTGAATTTATGAAGTCAATGTACTTACTTTGATAGGAAAGAATATCCTCATGGGGGCCTAAAGGGGAGTATTTTATCATTGTGTATAAATAGAAATGAATGATCTGTATTATGATTTACTGTATAGGCTGTTTCAAATGTTTTAAAATTTTTAACTCAAATCCCAACCCTATTTCCAATTGCAGCCTTCCTGGTGGCCAAAATAAATATTAGGCTCTCTGAAAATAGAGTAGAATGAGGTCTATTTGGAAAATTTATGTATTGATACTTATGTGAATTACACTACTATGCATGGTTCAACTCCCACTCACAGTTCTAATTTCTATATGACCTTTGTAAGGTACAATAAGCCTGAATTTCACATGCCAAATGATAATTTTTAAAAGCATCACCCTGTATATCAATATTTGTAAATCTTTATTTAAAATTATTGATATCATATTAGGGAAAATTTAAGTTAATCTTATACTAAACAGGCTATATAGTAACATGGAATTGTTAATTGTGTTGCATATACATTGTTATAAATAAATTAACATATCTATTATATGAGGAATGATACTTTTACTTTAGCTCTCTAAGATATTAATGAAATCTTGAAAATGAGCCTTCTGGGACTTCTGTGATGTTGAATCCCCATTATTCAGAATTTATGATGACTTAATCCAGACTGCAAAAGTTTTCCTTTGCATTATTCATATAGTGATAAAACTAGAAAAGCAAAACATACAGAAAAATAGCATGACTGTTTAGTGAATGAAAATGAATGCATTATTGTGAGGATTTTAGCTTAGTTTTTTTTTGCATAAAAGTATATTCATTATAAGTGGTTATCTATTTTCTACATCACAATCAAATGAATTTCAAATGTGTAACATTAAGCATTTAAAAGATTGCTTCTGATGTGCTACATGTTCTTGAAAGAAATGAATTACCTTTTGACTATCTTATTTTGGATTATCCTTATAATTAGTGAGATTTTATTGCATATAAAGATCTAATATACAAGAATCAATACATGTTTTATATAATTCAAATTTTATAACGTTTAGCATAATCTAATATATATACAGACGTACATATATATGAAAATAATAAAACACCCATAGAAATCATGAGAAGATTAAAAAAAGAATCACTGTTAATTTTCAGAAGACAAAAGCAAAGTACAACTTTTGGTAATGAATATGCTAAAAAATTCATTTACTTTTATTACATACTACATGCATATTACATATTTATAGTCCACATCACAATTGTGCCTTGATAGAATATAGGTAGTATCTAGCACATTCATTGACCCTTCTGCTGTAATCTCATCCAATACAGTACATTCATTAATTTTAATTATTATGTTTGTACATTGGTTTTTAATATAGGCTTTTGAAAACTACAAGGAGTAGACTAATATGACTGGCTACATGTTTTTCTATTCTGTACCATTTTTTTTCCTTTTGATTACTAGCTTTCCATGTCTATGAGATGATGTATTTCAATAGTCTCTTTCCCTGACCACCCATTAGAATTACCTAGGGAGATTTAAAATATAACAGTGTCCGGTCTTCTAAGTTTTTGCTTAAATTACGATGAGGCATGAATCAGTCATGGCCATCTTAAAAATAATTCCTAAATTGGTGCTAATATGCAAAGCAGAATTGCAAACTTCTGGGATCTGGGGTATACTAAATCCTCCTTTCTACAAAAAGAGAATATTCATTTCTCAAAATCTTTACCACAAAACAAATAAGTAAAAATGAAGAGAAGACTATATGGGTCCCATGCTTTTGTCTTTTGCCTTTAAACATTCTGTTATCAACTGTTTTTTCTTTATTTCCCGACAGCTGCTGCTTTGCGGGAATTCCTTCTACTACAGGCTCTATTTCAATTAAACGTGTCTTAGTATCATGTGTAATACATCTTAGGTAAGAATTACACCTTTTAGGATGTAAAACATGTAATTTGCCAGTTTGGATTTGCCCACTTTGAATACCATACTCTCAATTTTTACAATCAACATAAGGCCCGACTAGTGATTTTATTTTTAAATGAGGCTTTAAAAATTAAATAAAAGGATTTTTAAAAAGCAAGCAACACTCCAAAATTACTATATGAGTCTAATATATAATGAATTGAGGCAAATTACATACAGGAACATTGATTTCCATGTCTTGGATTTCAACTTTCTGGTCACTGTGGATCTAGTGAATGAAGGAATGAATGCCACTTCTCAATTATAGTATCTTTTCTTATTGCAACTACTATTATAAAAATATGAATTTAAATATATTAACTGCTTTCTATATGCCAAGAACAGAACCTTAGACATGGTACATAAATTAATTTATAAAATAATCTTCTATACAATTATATACAAATATATAAAAGTAAACATAATATAAATTAGGTACTATTATCATCCCCATTGCTCAAAAATAAAGATTGCACACAGCGGTAGAATAACGTAAGTCCACACAATTTGTGAGATGGGGCTGGAAATTGAAGCTGTCTGGACTCAGGGTTTGTGGATCTATTTGTGCTTAATATTTGCTAGCACTTTATGTCATATCATTAATAAAACTATGTTATAAACAAGGACTGTAAATTAGAGAACTCTAGTAACTTCCCTAAATTAAACAGCTAGTAAGTGACAAAGCTGATATTTCTGCCAGTGTATGAAAGACTCCAAATACTATTATGGTTTCTACCACACTTCAAAATAAATTAAATTACCTTATAATGCTCATTAAAGTTAGATAAAATATGTTTTCTAAGTGTAACAACTTCTTGAAGATAATATCACTTTTATGCACATATGTTCTTTGGTGTTATGTTGATTTCAGATATGCCTTGAAAAATACATGACATAAATTCTAAAAAAACATTAAGATTAAATTTAACTTATATTTTTATTATTTTTTTAAAAACATTTATTTATTTATTTTGAGAGAGAGAGCACAAGCACTGGAGGAGCAGAGAGAAGGGGAGAGAGGAAGAATCCCAAACAGGCTTGACACTGTCAGCATGGAGCCTGATGCACGACCCATGAGATCAGACTGAGTTAATCAGGTTTATTTTTATGGACCAATATAGACTTTTCAGTGAAAGCAAGAAAAACCCAATAATTATATACCTTTCCTGGAAGGAGGGATAGTTGAAATTTTTCTTATAACCTTTAAAATTTTAAATTTTTAAAGGGTAAGATGCTTATCTTCTTGGATTCACTACCAATGAAGTTATCAAATTATATATTTGAATTCCAAAGGAGGTCTATTAATAATGAATAAGATGTACTAGTGAGTACTTACATGGCTAGTAAAGGTTATAGAAGTAGACTATACTTAATATGTATTTAGTAGAAAGTTCCAATGTTAAAAAATTAGTTTCCTAAGACTGGTGTCTTAAGTCTATAATTAACGCACTTCAGTATTTCACAGTATTCATTGTTCCTTCAGGGCACTGGGCAAAACTATTCAAATGGCACCTTATTTTTGATGGAATAGCTGATGAATATGTCCTCCTCAACCACTCCATTTTTACTCCTCTTCCTGTAGCACTATTGTAAACTGCTCTTCCCACAGTCAACAGTAACTTCCATGAAGCTTATTTCAAAGTTATTTTTTGTGTAATCATTCTCAACCTATCAACAGCACTTGCCACACTTGTTCACCTCTTCATCTTTAGATTTTCTTGGGACACCTGGGTGGCTCAGTCAGTTAAATATCCAACTTCAGCTCAGGTCGTGATCTCCCAGCTTCTGAGTTTGAGCTCCATGTCAGGCTCTGTGCTGACAGCTCAGAGCCTGGAGCCTGCTTCCAATTCTATGTCTCCCTTTCTCTGCCCCTCCCCTGGCCTGCACTCTGTGTCTCTCTCTCCCTGTCTCAAAAATAAATGAAAATGTTAAAATTTTAAAAACTATCTAAAAAAAAAAAAAAGAAGAAAGAAAAAAGATTTTCTTCACTTAATTTCTAGGACACCTCCTCTGGTTTTCCTCCTAGTCACTGGAAATTCTTTTTTTTTTAATTTGTGTATGTGGATTGTTCTTCTTCCCTCAATTTTTTGAATATTAAAATTTCCAAGATGTAGTTCTTATATCTTTTATCTTCCCTATTTTCATTCTTTAGAAACATTATCCAGCTCTCAGCCTTAACAAATACTGACATGCTCAAAACATATAAATTTACACCCACAATCTGTACTTATTTCCTAAATCCTAACTCATATATCAAATTGTTTACTCACAATCTCAATTTGGATATCAAATAAATGAGCCAAAACTGAAGTCTTGACCTTTCTCCCCAAAGCTTACCTTTTTAGTCTTTCTCCTCTCAAAATGGCTCTGTCACTCCAGTTGCTCAAGCCTTATATATTGATGTCATTGTTGACTTTTTTTTTTAAGTTAACCATGCCACATTCCATTTACATGCCACATCTAAGTCAGCCAATATTAGGTGTAGCTTAAAAACATAATGAGAATTCTATTTCCATCACTGCTAACACTCTGATCTGAACTACCACTATATATCACTCTATTACTCCTAACAAGTCTCATTGTTTCTGCTCTTGCCCATATATCAGCTTTTTGAAAAACAGCATAAAAAGTTTACTTTGAAAGTAAGTCCAATAATTTTGTTATTTAGAATTCTTCAATGGTTCCCATTTCTCTTCCAGGAGGAAGAGAATTCTGTATGATATCCTTGTCTCCCCATCAGTTATATATCAGCTATGTATGGAGTACTTGCATAAACGAGATGTTTCCCCTCCCACTGAGACAGTAAAACCTTAGATTGCAAGTAACTTGTTCTGCGAGTGTTCCACAAGACAAACAAACATTTCTAATAAATTTTAACTTGACAAACGAGCGATATCTTGAAATACAAACAGTACATGATGCATCATCACATGATCACAACTGAGCCAATGATTCTTGAAATTTGTTTTGATATATGAGTGCTTTGGACTATATGCATGTTTCTAGAATGAATTCTCGCAAACCAAGATTTTATTAGCACCTTTTGTTTATCAGTTCTAACTGGACCACTTTTCCACCAGATGTCTGCATTGCCAACTCACATCTCTCTCAAGTCTTTGCTCAAATCTCACCTTCTTAATGATGAAAATGATGACTGTTCTACCTGGTACTGCAATATGTTACTTCACTTTCCCTCAACTTTGACAATTCCAATATTTTTTTCTGTTTACTTTTGTTTCTTTTTGCATAACTCTTATCACCTTCTTACATAGTGCAAAATTTACTTATATATGATGTTTACTCCTTATAGTGAGTCTCTTTCTGCTAAAACAAAAACTTTGAGAATCAGTAGCTTGGAGTTTATCCTTATTTTGTAAATAATTAATTGTATGAACTTGAGAAACTCCTTTGACCTTTGTGGATATTGATTTTCTTATTGGTTAAAAGTAGAGATTCCACTAGTGTTCCCTAAGTCCCTTCCAACTGTGTCTAACTCCAGCTTTTTTTTCTTCTGGCAAAACTCAGCTGCATTATAAATTTTAAAATTGGATTTTACTCGACAGAAAGTCTATGAAATTGGCTGTTGGAAACACAAGTGTCCAGCTGTAGCGTCAATAATTAGTTGCTTCACTGAAAGTGGATTACTTTTTATAAAAACTTTCCCCTTTCCCCAGAGATGACTGCATTTCTCAGGGTAAGCTGTCTTTTCAATTTAATGTATTGTTAAAACCCAAGCAATTATAAAGTTTTTTTTATTGTAATTACATGCTTTATTTGGACTTAGAGTACAGCTACAGAATTGCTATAAAGACTTATTCTGTGTTGAATGCAGGTGGGCTGCAGGATGAAAAGCATTTACTGTACAAATAAAGAAAATTGTACAGTACATGGATGTAATTGTGAGGTGTAATTAAAAGATAAATTGAATTTCTAGCCATTGAATTCATTTATCTCCTTTTGAGTGGGAAATAATAGTTTACCTAAAGATATTACTTTAATTATCTAAGCAAGAGATTGGTTACATGATATTCATACTAATTTTCTGTGGATAGACCTGTTTTTTAGGTTACCTTCTGGAAAATGATGAACATTCCTTTTTAATCCATAAGATATTATTCCTTCAAAGCTGCAAGCTTAAAGCTAAAATCTTATTTGGAACGTGAGAAATGGTGGCCATTTCAGCAGATCTAGTGCTCACTTCGGCAGTCTTCTCAAGAACCCGGTGGCAGAACCAAATTATCAGAGGCCACAAAAAGCCTGTTTTGGGTGATGCGTATCACACTGGAACCCCAATCACTGATGCAGTCTTAATTTTTATCAACATTACACATATAGCCAATAGCTCCAAGAGAATTGAACTTTTATTAGTCCACCCACATCCCAACCTGCCAGTTCACAAAGCTCTGGGGTCTCACTAAAAACTGGCTTGCTATAAAACATTCAGTTATAGTAATTTGTTTAACTTTGACACATTTATAGCAAACCTGTTCCACTTTAAGTATCTGTTGTATTTGTAAGTTATTTTGTTCTGATGAAGTAAACACACATGCATACACACACACACACACACACACACACATACACACACACAGGTATATATATTTGCTTTGTATAGAGTGCTCTTCATTGTGATTCAAAGATTTATTTCTTGAACAACATAATTTGTGTTTAGTAATTTAAATACTATTTTGATTGAATTCTTCATCAATGTTTTATAGCAACTACACTTTTACTTGAAAAATCCCTATAGGTTTGAATTACATTCTCATTCATTGCCCTTTGTAAGTTTTTCCCTGAACATGTTTGTGTATATGAAGCACTTGGAACATAGCCAATTTTTACCTTTGAAAAAAATGCAGCACATTGGAATTGATTTATATATCTGAATCCTATAAATAAAAATGGAATATATTTAAGTACATTTAAAATATTACAAATACAAAAATTTTTAAAAACCATTTGAACATTTTCCTTATCAGTGCATAGAAGCAAATTTACTTTTCAACTATATTCATGATTTTTAACAATGAAATAGTTACTTCTTTTTATGACAAAACGGACTATAGGCAATATTTACTGTGATTCTCCAGAAGAAAGAGTAAAGAAGCCTAAAATAAAATTTTTTTCTCATAATACACATATTATGAGAGTAAGGCTCTAGAAGCCCTACTATAATTTTGCCAATGTAGTTTATACAGAAAACTAATACATTTTAAGTATGTCTCTTGTATAGGGCTATCTTAACATTTTTTGCTCAAGATTAATAATAATAATTGCCTACATTTGAATCCAGTGCAACATAAATCTGCCTAAATACGAAGTCTGGAACTAATAAAATACAACGTGTTCAGCGACTCTTATAACACAGCTTGTAAGACTGTGTGAAGTATCTGCAAAATATGCTTAATTCTATGTTAGAAGAGATCAGAATGAGTAAAACAAATATTAATGTAAAACACTAATATGTAGAATGCATGAAGGCAATCAGGCAATTCTTAATGTGCTAGTTATGCATCTTCATTAACAATATAATTAATAATTGTCCCTTAATCGGATGTTTGGTTACACTGTCTCTCAAGAAGCATATTGGATAAAAGAAAACATTCACCAAATATTAACAGAATGAGTTTAGTCATGATCACTATCTATTAATAATAGAACTCTATGAACTCAATTTTATGTTCAGAAATAGATGTGAAAATAGTGGAATCATGCAAATTGGTGTTCATATGGTCTGTAGCCTCTTTTTAATTAATAATTTTAGAGATTTTTGTAAAAACCTGTGAGGGCTTCTGAAAATATAAATATCATTAATATTTAGTAATTATATAGTTTAAAGATCAAATATCCTGGGGTGCCTTGGTGGCTCAGTCAGTTGAGCATCCGACTTCAGCTCAGGTCATGATCTCACAGCTCGTGAGTTCGAGCCCTCTGTGCTGACAGCTTGGAGCCTGGAGTCTGCTTCGGATTCTGTGTCTCCCTCTCTCTCTGCCCCTAACCCACTCGCATTCTGTCTCTGTCTCTCTCAAAAATAAATAAACTTTAAAAAAAATTTAAAAAAAAGATCAAATATCCTGCATTAAGATTAATTTAACAAGATTATTATAGAGATAGTCATTTAACTGAGATACATGAATAAGGAAAAGAATTGGCTAATTATAACAATCTCAGATTAAAAATTATGTATATTTATTTGTTGTAAACATGGTATTATAAAACAAAATATTCTGTCACTCTAATCTAGATTTTATTTGTAATCTCCTTCCATTAACTTCAATTATTTATGTTTTCTCTTGTGTGTAATTATAACTGATGAGTACCAGCATTCACCATATTTTAATGTGGTTATTAATATCAACATAATCCTGGCTTCATAAAACAAGTTTGAAAATGTATTTTCCCTCTCTACATTTTCTTCAAGAATTTATAAAAAAATAGTGTTATTTCTTCTTTATATGTTGGGTCAACCTTGAATTTTCTAATTATTCTACCAATTATCCTACTAATTATTCCACTAATTATTCCATTCACATGTCCTATTTTCAGCTTCTTGAGAGACCAACAGTATGAAGCAAAAGTAGTAACATAAATGTAGATTTTTATGATTTTACCAAATTTATAAAGTTGCATTAGTATCAATTTAATAGCAAGTTTTAGAAATTCACTTTTTTGGTGTATTTCCAAACTACTCAACTCAGTAATCATAGAAAACCATAGATAACCATAGAAAAATTCATATTTACCTCTCAGTAATATTTAATTAAATTATATAATTACAACAAGAGGTACAACTGGAATAAAGGTTTTAGCGACCAGCACAAATGAATTTTAGAAACTCACTAATGAGAGCATATAGACAAGATTACCCAGAAGTTCTCTGCATTCTGAATATCAGTGAGTATATCTTCATAAGGAATGAAGATCATCATGTAATTTAGATAGGTATTTAAGCAGTGGCTAATTAAGAGAACTTCTAACTTATTTTTTTATTTATTACATCTCTGTAGTTAATCTTTTAAAAGCAGAAATGAATTCATTTTCACTTATTATACTAGAAATTATTTCCATCATCTGGAAGCGTTGACTCCTCAACTTAAGAATCTGAATAAAAATATTATGTAGTGTGAGAATGTTTATAAATATCACAAACAGGGCACCTGGTTGGCTCAATCAGTTGATCAGCTGACTTTTCATCTTGGCTTACATCATCATTTCACGGTTTCTGAGATGGAGCCCCATGTGGGGCTCTGCCCTGCACTGGCACACAGGGCTTGCTTGGGATTCTCACTCTCCCTCTTTGTCTACCCCTCCCCTGCTTGTGTGTGCTTTTCCCCCCAAATAAATAAATAAACATTTTATATAAATAAATAAATCAATTAATTAATTAATAAAATAAAAGATATCACATAATCATGGCACAAATGTCATGTAACAGTCATTCAAGAGTGGCAAGAAAATGTCAGTGAAATGGTAATTATGAATCTCTTAAAAGATGTTTTATCTAAAATATGCATTACTGGACATACATTTACATATAAAATGCAGTATAGTGAAATGTGCATGTGAGTTCCACAGTGGCCATGCACAGAGACTCCTTAACCTCTTCACAGCAGTGAAGGTCTGTATTATGTTAGTTCTGAGATTGATAAGATACCATGGAGTTAAAAGAAAGCCTGATAGAAATTTCAGGGCTACAAAACTGACTGTGATCTTTTCATCCACACAAAGCATAAAAAACCAAAATGTAATCATCTGGAGTTACTCTGTATTGACAATATTTGCATTTCGGTACATCATATAGGACCCTCCTGTAAAAGTTTTTGAACTCCAGGGCTCCTGAGGGGCTCAGTTGTTAAGCATCTGACTTGGGCTCAGGTCATGATCTCCTAGTTCCTGAGTTCAAGTCCCACTTGAGGTGAGCTTGAGCCCCACTTCAGATGAGCACAAGCCCCACTTTGGGTGAGCCCTGCTTCTCTCTCTCTCTCTCTCTCTCTCTCTCGATCTGTGTCTCTGTCTCTGTCTCTCTCCCCTCCCCCTTTTTATGCCCCTCGCTCATTTTCACCCTCTCTGTAAATAAATAAATAAATAAATAAATAAATAAATAAATAAATAAATTTGCCTATTAAAAAAAAGTGTTTGAACTACATCGTATTTTAAAGAAGCATCTAATAACTGTTGAGGTCTAAAGTATGTTACCTCCAGCGGGGCCTGGGTGGCTCAGTCCATTGAGTGTCCCGCTTCGGCTCAGGTCACGATCTCATGGCTTCTGGGTTCCAGCCCCACACCAGGCCCTGTGCTGACAGCCCAGAGCCTACAGTCTGCTTCAGATTCTGTTTCTCCCTCTCTCTGCCCCTCTCCCACTCTTGCTCTGTCTCTGTCTTGCCTCTCTCTCAAAAATAAATAAACATCAAGAAAATTTTTTTAAATAAATAAAGTGTGTTACCTCCAAATTCGTATGTTAAAACCCTAGCCCCCACTATGACTATTTTTGGAGCTAGGACCTTCAGAGAGGTAATTGAGATCACGAGCATGAGGCCCTAATCCAATATGACTGGTGTCTTTACAGAAAAAGGATGCAACACCAGGATGCACAGCCACACAGAGAAAAAAGCCCTGTGAGGTCACAGCAAGAAGGTGCTATCTACAAGCCAAGGAAAGGTGCCTCTGGAGAAACCAAACCTGTCAACACCTTGATCTCAAACTTCCAGCCTCCAGAATGGTAAGACAATAGATTTCTGTTGTTTAATTCATCCAGACTGTGGTATTTGTCATAGCAGCCCTATTGAACTAATATAATAAGCCACTCTAATGAAAATAGTGTAGCAAACTCAAAACTGGTAATATCAATTTAGTAAAGTATACCCATGTCAACTTCTCTTTGCTATTATTTTTAAAGAAAAGATTGTAGCTAAATGAAATTAAATACTATGGTTTATTCACCTTAATGTTCACTATAACCCTGTCTTGAACTTAGTTTTGAAGGATTCTTCATGTGATTATATTTAATTGTACTCTATATGGATTTCCACAAAACAAGTTTCTCAAGTGTCCTTGTGATTTATAATGAAAGTGAAAACATATATTCTTTATGCTAAAGAATCAAATTTAACATAAATAGATTCTTCACCAGTGGCTAGATGGGTAGTGCTTTCTTGTTTGACAATTTCATTGTTGAGAAACTTTGACTAGAGAAGATTTGTAATTGTGTAATAGTGCACTATTGCTTGCTCACTGGTCCACTTATATAAAACAAAGAGTAATGTCAACAAATCAATGCGTCCCCTGTGTGACACTATCTATATACTTTTTAAAAAATTTTTTAAGTTTATTTATTTTGAAAGAGACAGAAAGAGTGAGTGGGGTAGGGGCAGAGAGACGAGGGGAGAGAGAGAATTCCAAGCAGGCTCCTTGCTATCAGCATGGAACTTGATGTGGGGCTTGAACTCACGAACCATGAGATCATGACTTGAGCCAAAACCAAGAGTCAGACCCTTAATTGAGACACCCAGGTGCCCCATCTCTATATTTTTTAAAAAAATATGTTGATATTGAAATATTTTCATTCTTGTGAATGTAATGAGAAATGGGAAATAATGAAAAAACAGGATAAAAGTTATTGAAAATTTATAATTTCAGATTTACTGAAGCATAAATTTGGGTTAAGGAATGATATGTGTTAGAATAATTTTAACCTTCATTTAGAGCTCTACATTTAATTCTATGGTGGTCTTCATTCGTTAACACTAATATATGAAAAATCTAGGGAGTTGTATGTACACAAAGTTTGACTATACAAGCAATTTTGTAATTTATGGGACATGTTATGGGGTTATAGAACCAGGAAGGAGTTTTAAAGTCTCCTGCTAGGTTGAGAGAATCAGTAAGAAAAAAAAAAGAAAGAGAAGCAAAGAAATATGAGATTAGATTTATGTGACATACTCTTAAAATCAACAGTTTCATGATATCCTGCTGGTAAGTAGAAAATTAAATTAGACTCAAATATAAGGGTGACATGTTTTAGATTACAAACTGTCGCTCTGCTTGCCAGGCAGACTTATATTACTTTTGTTTACAGCAATCACAATTTTTTAATTCGATTAGGATCTATGAAAAGTTCTTTTTATTTTTTCTACTCCCAATGATGAAGTCTTTGACACTCTGACAAGACATTCTAAATCTCTTTGAAAGTTCTACATTTCTTGCCTTGGAAAGTTTTCTTTCCAGTGGACAAATGTATTGATTAGATTTGTAGATTGTAGGGGATCCCAGGTATAAAACTGCTCTTACACTTTTATTTTAATTTTATCCACTACCTGAGATGAGAAAAGAATAAGAAAAACAATTGGGAAGTATGGAAATATGTCTACATAATACCAAAGCAGTCAGTAGAAGACTGAAATATTAGAAACATGCATCTGTAATACCTCCTCATACTTATTTGAAAAGTGAAGGATTGGACAAATCAGATCATTTGAAATCATTCAGATAGTGTATCTAAGTAAGCTTGCCTTGGGGTGCCTGGGTGGCTCAGTCGGTTGGGTGTCTGACTTCGGCTCAGGTCATGATCTCACGGTCTGTGAGTTTGAGCCCCGTGTCGGGCTCTGTGCTGACAGCTCAGAGCATGGAGCCTGTTTCGGATTCTGTGTCTCCCTCTCTCTCTGACCTTCCCCCATTCATGCTCTGTCTCTCTCTGTCTCAAAAAATGAATAAACGTTAAAAAAAATTTTTTTAAGTAAGCTTGCCTTTAATTGGCTGGCTAACAACTGTATGGAGGGATCTTTTAACTCAAACATTTTACTCCATAAAGGGCCTTAAAAGCTTTTAGCCTAGTCCTTCTACTTTTCAGGTGGGAATCATGCCGGAAAATATGATAAAAATTTCCCTAGGTCACTTAAGCATTGAGAAATAGCTAGTTGAGAACTCCATTATGAAGTGATGCCATATTTATATTTAAATAAGTAGATGTAAGTGTGTAGATACATTTATGAAATTAATAAAATGATAATGTAATAAATATAATGTAATGTAATAAATAAATATAATGTAAAGACATTAATTTTTTGAAAAAAAATTTTGAGGTATTTTACATATTCTAAGTTCACTTTGAACCAATAGATACAGCTAGATTTTTAATACTCCAGGAAAGAATTTTATTGCCTTGAAATGCTCTATTTGCCAATATTAAAAAAAAAACAAAAACAAATATAATTTTACATTTAGAAGTGCAATACTCAGAGTTAGCATAGAACAGGTAAAATGGATTTTGGAATTTTGGAACCAAAATTTGGAACCAAATTCTTGATCATGGAAAAATTGAAGCATAATATTGCAAGAGCAGCTTCAAAACCTAAATGATGAACTCTGTTTCCTGCCTTTTAACCTCAGTTATATTTTAAAGCTGTATAAAGCCACAATACAACAGGACAAATTCTGGATGTCATTTAAAAATATTTCAGGGACATGTCAGTGAAGTCATACAAAACAATTAAACTATAAGTGTTCAGAGTGAACCTGTGTCTGCTGGTGGCATTGCTGATGTTACATAACACTAATACTGACAAAGACCCTTTGCCATCTGATAATTGGGCTTTCTTTGCGACCAATGTTGTTGAGTTAATGTTATTAGAGTCTTAACTTTTGCATTTTCTAATTTTATGCTGAAGCTTTTCCTCCCTGTTAACGTACTTGATGCAGCTTTTTAAACTTTAATGTTTTAGTGGAGAAATTTTCCAAGTGTATAATTTTAAATTTCTTTGTGAAGTGAAAGTCACCATCACTAAAGTGGAAGCTGTTACCAGCTGTAGGATTATTTGGTATATTAGCCTTAATTTTTCAAAAAGTAAAATGACTGCATCAGGAGAAAACTCTGTGACAGTACATTATAAAACTTTTAAAACCTAAGAAGCTTAGTATCTATGAGGATGCAAAATATTTTATTTTGGTAAAGCTAGTAAGACTCAAATGATTTCCTCATTTCCAATTTCCTTCCTTGGCATTAAGAAGTAATTTATATTGTTTGGTGAAGCCTGATGTCTGCAGGCTTCTGAACTCATATATTAATGTTATTAATGTAAACTGTATTAACTTTTCTTAAACATATTTTCAGTTGCCCATCATTTAAACTCTGAATGTATTTATCTTTAAGTACACACACATGAGAATTGTGCACTTACCATGATAATCAATGACTAAATGGAAAGAACTTAGCAGATAAACTCATCCTTAAACAAATTTTGCTCACAATCACAGAAATGCCTAACTAAACAGATGGGCCTGGCCTCATGCCTTAATGATCAAGAAAATGAGATTTGGTAGATTTAGTGGAAGAGTGTGCAGTATGATGCAATTTCTCCAGAAGAATTGCATTGCCTTTATCCTCCCCTACTGCTCCTCCAGTGAAGATCTGGGGATTAAATACAAAACTTTCAACTAAATTCATTTGTAACACACTGGGGATTGGAGCCAAATTGTGAGTCACAAAGGGGAGTGCTTTTCATTCAACACCTGCAGTATTTATTTTCTTTAACTTTTCAACCTCCTTTTTTTTAAAGTCAACGTAATGAATTAAAACAGAGTTAGGCATAGGAGATCTATGATTCTCTTATTTAGATCTGTTTGGTCACTCTTTGAATTGAGGATAGAATACATTGGTTACCAAAATCAGCAAGGTATCCATTGGCGGTTTACTTTTCTGAAAGGATTTCAAGGTCTTGGGTGCATAAACTAAAGAGCAAGGGGATTGGTTGCAAGAATATTTAGTAAATCAGCCCCCCCCCATTTCCTTTGATATAGATTTCATATATTTTTCTCTCAATTTTTTTCTCATATATCAGTGAATTTTTTTCTCATGTTCCCAGTTAAGTTTCTGGGAAGAATTTTTTTCCTCGAAAATAAGGGTGTTTTTCCTGAATAAAGTACAAGGAGAATGTAGATGTTTGAAATGAGTATTTGGTTCAAATATCCTATTATTAAATCTCCTCTTTTTATTTAAGTATTAGAATAGGACTTGTACTAACACTGAGATAATTCCCATTTAATTTTTCTAGACTTTTGTATCTGTAGGAGCTAAGTACCATTTTAGCAAGGGCAGGAAGGAGGTAAAATTGGTAAAATGAGAAAAAATATACATTTTCAGAGCTTAAAAATTTAGTATAGGGAATCTACAATAAATAATGTGGCTAATCTTCTCTGAATTGATAAATGATATTTAACTCTAGTGTTATAAACCCAAAAAGTAAATGAAAGTGAATTAGCTTGTGTATAAGAGTCATACAATGCCCTACAAATGTCTGTCATTAATTTTAATTCCATATGCTTTTTAGAGCTATAATCTAAGGGTCAGAAATATGAGGCCATTGTGCTGTTATGCTGTTATGCTCTGCAAGCCCTGATGAAACCTACACTTCTGAGGTGCTTAACAACAGCACCTCACTAGTGCCTTGCCTTATGGGTTTTCAATAAATATTTTATACATTTTTTGTAGGTCTTAAAAATAAGCCATGCAAATTGCCAAGACAAAGTTTTCCAAACCTGAACAATATGACATTATGCAAGAAACAAAGAGCTTTCTGGGAAGGTTTTTCACAGTAAAAATCATTAAAATCTGTGAGCTAGTTTCATTTTCAGCAGCACTGCCTCCAACACCTGTTCCTCCTTTCCACATTTTGATTTAAAATTCATTTCTGCTCTCCTTCACTATTTCAGTTTCTCTCTCTCTCTCTCTCTCCAGCTATGAAAGTGGCAGGTTTTCTTTCATTAATCAAGAACTTTGAAAAACATTTCAACTTACCATTCTTACTAACTGGACCTGGAGGAAGTAAAGCTTGCAAGAATCAATGTCTTAGGAAGGAAATAAGTCCATTGCACATGCTACATTACTTTGGTTGGGCTGTTTCCATGGGAGCCATGTACATCCCTACATGGAACAAGCTGGATGCTGGTGCAACAGAAAACACTGTCATCATGTTTCTTGCTCTGAGAGTCTGTTTCCTTCCTCTGTTGTGAGACTAAGGCAGAATACGTGGCTTGTGTATTCACTCTTACATACTGAAAAGTCTTCTGGTCAATTTGGCTCACAAATAGTATCAGCTTAGTAATTTATATATTTATTCCAGTGTTAACATTTGAGTTATCCAAGTTCACTTAAAGGTAAAAAAATTCCCTTTTTCCCAACTCTCGTCTGCTTTAGACTGGTTGCCAAAGTGGGAAAGAATGGAATCAGCAGGCTTTTTTTTTTCTATTTTCCCACCTGGTTCCTCAACTTTACTACCCCATTTTGCTAATTCTAGGTTTATAGAAGTGGAAGATAGAGGACGTAAATGATAAGGAGAACAGACATCTGATGTGAGTAAGTAGCTATAGACACTCTGAGCTTGGCAGGTATTTAAAGTAGCATGCTCTTTCACAAAGTGCTTTGGCTGTGTGTGTGTGTGTGTGTGTGTGTGTGTGTGTGTGTGTGTGTGTTTTAGGTAAAATCCCCAGGGAAAAGACTCCCGGATGGAAATTTATTTTCACGAAGGAAATAAATGTTTCACAAGGAAATAAAGGAAGCAGGATTAGGCAGAGAGGTTGAGATCTGTTGCAGTAGCAAGAGACCTGAGCTGATCTAGCAAGCAGTCTAGATTTTTGCCTCCCCACATCCTCCAAGCAGACCAGCCATTCATGTGGCCTGTCCCAACATAGGGAACATGGCTCTGGATGAAGCAGTTCCCTGCAACCTAGGGCACTTCCCATCAAAGGACTCAGCTATGAGCCACGATGGGTATCAATGAAAATTTTGACCCTGTGTCCATCAGTGTACAAAAAGCTAAATTCCTCACTTCCCCAGTATGCAGTTTTACCTGTGTAAATAGATCCCTTCGGGAAAGGGCGAGGTAAGCATTCCTGTGGACAGTTTCCATGGTTGCAGAACCATTTCTCTTTGGGATTTGATCTCCTTCATTCACTGAGTTCCAATTATAAGAACTGATTCATGTCTGCAAGCTGACTGATAAGAGAGCATGACTGTTTATTACAGCATTGTTTTCCATTTGCTGATCATTTATTCTTGATTTGTTTGTATAAATTAAGCCAGATCTTTATTGGCTATATATCCATCTTTCCCTTCAGGCCACTGATCTTTTAACTATCTGTCTTGCTCTCAACAGGACAGACAGAACCCTGACTGCCATTCCAAACTTATCACAAATTAGGATTATTGCATACACCTTGCTTCTGACTATTAAATGCTGCCTTTTGCCCTCTATTACATCAGTATTCCTTTATTTCCATTGCTATTGAGGAGCCTAGTTCTGAGACAATATCACTTGCCATCAGGCCTAACACCCTAGGATCCATTGCAGGTGGGTATTTTGGAGACTCTCCAGTCACAGAGAATTTTCCATCTCCAATTCTCTTGACATTGGCAAATTCATCTCCTCAGGAAGCTTGCTTAGCATCCCCTATTCCCTCTCTATCTAAAGCATGACTGAAAATGATCCTCTACCATCTGATCTATGTCAAACATATTCTGTTGGACAACTTTCGTTGACTGAACCACCCTATTATTCAGCTGACTCAGATCTCTTCAGCGAGATTTTTATCCTTTAAATTTTTCAGTTGAGGGTTGACTACCCCTCTACTGTGTTATCCAAGTTCCAGGGGAAACATGAAGTCCCTTTAACTAGAACTGAAGTGGATGAAAGGTATCACCACCACTTCCCCCATGGTGGGGGTTGGGCTAGGTAGAACTCTAAACACATTGCCAATTTTCCTTATAGAGGTCTCTCTAAAATCCAATGCCATTATGGTCTCTCCTGACTTGTTTAACTGGATTTGGGAGATCAAGTAAAGATTTCATAAGGTCTTGGCAACCTCCTTTGCAATTTTTTTGGTTGGCTAATACATCTTTTCAGAATGCTAGGTATTGTTATTTGGAACTTTGAATATACTGGGACAAAAAAGAGGGAGAGACATTTTAAATTCATGTGCATGTCATGTGAGAATCTTGAGTAATTAAAGTTTCATCATGGATACTTCCTTATTTACTGTAAGCATGGTCTCTTTGGTATATTGTAATAATATATCAATGATAGTAGTATTAAGAACATAGTTTTATGAAGTGATATTATAAGTCATATAAACATTACAATGAGTAGCCAAGCATCCCTAACTTTCTTTTAATGCTTTACCAGGGGGAAATCCAGGCTTTGTGGGGTTTACTATTGGTAATGTATAAATTTTTAGGACTGTTGTCAAATTTTCAACAAGCTTTATCAACTTCCTTTCACTTTTGGGCTAAATGATTCAGACCCTTTCAAGTTTAGTTGTGTAGTCATTAATCAGTTTGTCAACAATGTCATTGTTGTAGCGTCATATCAGTTATTTTTGTTACCAATGTCAGTATATAATAAATATTTTATCCAGCATTTTAGTTAATTTGCCAGTGGGCTCTGTCCATCCATATACTTATCCAGCCATATTATTGGAAACAAATAATAGGATTAGAAAGATGTCTGCTTCCTTTATTTGAATGTATGTTTATGCAGGAAGTCTTCTGATCTGTAACATTGTAATTGAGTAGACCTAGTCATGAAAGTGAGTGCTGTGTTTAAATGACATGTACATATTCTCTCACCAAATCCAATTTCATGGTAAATATATAAAGTGACATTTTAGTGTAAAGGTTCATATATTTCCCAAGACCAGCGTACTTTGAAATAGAAGAAGGGAAGCATGTTTTTAAAATGACAAAGCTGAGAACTGAACCCTGGATATATAGTGATTTAACTGATATACAAATGCCCTAAACAGTGTTTTGACAACTGACCTCTCCTGTATACTTGATTCATTTAGGTGATGAAAAAGATTATTTTAAATGTACTTAGAAGAATAAAGTAGGCCATATTCATCATATTTACCCTAATGTGAATGAAGACACTATATGATTTCACTGACTCATATTTATACTATTTATCTATAAGTTAAAGACAAATTTGAGTATTAGCAGAAAGGCTGCTGCCCTACTGGGAGTATCTGCTGAGTAAGAGGGCACAGAATCTATTGAACGCATCAGCAGAATGGAGGGCAATGAATGGGAATAAAACAACAAAACTCCACCTACTGCAACTTACTTACTAAATGCTAGTACATCTGTAGCTTCTTGTTAAAAATTACTTCAGAGATCATTAAATATCATTTATCAATTTGTACTTTTATATGTGTGTATATGTATGTGAAAACCATTTCAAGTCCTTTGGTATCTTTTGATTCCAAGAACAAAAACAAACAAAAACTTATGTATAAACATTTATTCCATTTATAATTCAGAATCCCAAGACACAGCTAATAGAAGGCATGGGCATAGGTGTTTATCAAGTATGTAATATGTACTGGCTCTAGATTGAGCTCAGGCATAGGGCTTTTAACCCCAGTATTATGGCAATGGCATAATGTCTTTGGCAATGGCATAATGCCTTTCCAATGGCAAAATGTCAAACTAAAGGGTTTTTAGTGTAACCGTGTGATCATAACATGAATCCATAGCATGAGACTCAGTTGTCCCTGATAGAAGCCTGTTCCAATGCTTCACACCATTCTGAGGGCACAACTCTGAATGCCTTTACAGTATTTGTGATGCTTTCTCTGAGGACCAATCAGCTACATTTTTTTTTTTTTTTCAGGAAAAGACCCCTCTTATTGTCCTGCTTCCATTTTCTCTTTCTGTGAAAACAGAGTAAGGAGAGGCTACCTTGGTTTATTATTTTTACTTCTTTCTTCAGAAGTGTTTGTCATAGGGGCACCTGGGTGGCTCAATCAGTTGAGCGTCAGACTCTTGATTTCAGCTCAGGTCATGATCTCACAGTTTGTGAAATTGAGCCCCACGTCGGGTTTGGGCTCATGCTGACAGTGCGGAGCCTGCTTGGGATTCTCTCTCTCCCTCTCTTTGCCCCTTCCCCACGCGCTCTTCTTTCTATCTCAAAAATAGATAAACTTTTAAAATGCCAAAAAAATTATTAAAAAAAAGTTTTGTCATAAATGTAGATTCATTTCTCCAAATAGTTGATTTAGAATTCTTAAATTTCTAATCTGTCAGCATTGTGTTGACATTAATTCTCCCCCATATTGGTGATTAAATATGCGATATTTACACATAAAGATGTTCAGTATTCATCTTACAGGACAAAAACATACAAAGAGGTAATAGATTCCAAAGAAAAGTATTCAGATTTTTTTAAAAAATAAGATTATCGGGGCACCTGGGTGGCTTGGTCAGTTAAGCATCCGACTTCGGCTCAGGTCATGATCTCATGGTCCGTGAGTTCGAGCCCCGCGTTGGGCTCTGTGCTGACAGCTCAGAGCCTGGAGCTTGTTTCGGATTCTGTGTCTCCCTCTCTCTCTGCCCCTCCCCTGTTCATGCTCTGTCTCTCTCTGTCTCAAAAATAAATAAACGTTAAAAAAAATTTAAAAAAATAAGATCTTACCTCTCTGAATTTTATTTTGTAAATTTCAAAATGGAGATGATACAACTCATCTAACTTATCTCAAAAAGATATTGTAGGGGCACCTGGGTGGCTCAGTTGGTTAAGCATCTGACTTGATTTTGGCTCAAGTCATGATCTCACGGTCATGAGATTGAGTCCTGTGTCAGGCTATGTGCTCTGACAGCTCAGAGCTTGCTTAGGATTCTCTCTCTCCCTGTCTCTCTGCCCTTGTCTCATGTGCACATGCTCGCTCTCTCTCTCTCTCTCTCTCTCACACACACACACACTCACACACACACACACACACACAAAATATTGTATGTTTTCAGTAAGATAAAGTTTTGAAATTTTATTATAAAATATAGAGGATTATATAAATTCCAGTCATTATTTTATATAAAGGATATAAACGAGAAAAATATTATATAAAGCCTATGAAGTGTTAGATTTAGTAAATAATAGCTGTAGATAGCTTCTAACAACAGAATATACCATTCCACTTTGGAGTTCTTTTCACTGGCTCTAGAAAACTATAAGACACAGTTAATCAGAAAGAGATTTACATCATTACAAATGAGACATTTCTTTAAGAATATGTGGAGAGGTGCCTGGATGGCTTAGTCAGTTAAGTGTCTGACTCTTGGTTTCGGCTCAGGTCATGATCTCATGGTTTGTGGAATAGAGCCCCATGTCAGCGTCTGTGCTGACAGTGCAGAGCCTGCTTGAGATTCTCTCTGCCCCTCTTTCCCTCTCTCTCTCTCAAAATAAATAAATAAACATAAAAACAAAGGTCATGTGGAAAACATAAGCACTAGGGCAAGACAGCATGTAAAATGTTTAACTTAAATTTCTGTTAAATTCAAAACAAGATTATGACTGCAGAAAAGTAAGAACAATAAAAATGAAGAGTGTGACATGGAAAAAACAGTAAACCTGAGTTTACTATGGTAATAAAATGTTGAAACATTTACAGTCAATGTCTTTTGAGTGCTTTTGCATGGGACCCTGTGCTAATGGTGACATTGAGGGCAAAATCTGTGAGAGCACAGGAGAAAGGGCATCTTTACTAGAAGTATTGAATCATGGTTCAGGAGTGACTTCCAATGAATCTTTGAGTGTGTTAACTAGACCAGTGGAAGATAACTATAGAGCAAAGGAAGAGTTCAGCAAAGCAAAGCAGAGAGATTAATGGCTTACCTATGAGACACTAGCAGTTTATCATAAATACATCAGACACTTTTGATTATGAAAAACTTTTCAAAGGTGTAACATCAATTATACATTAGTTTCTAAGACAGTATAAAAGGAAAAATTAAGAAACAACAGAGGATTTTAGTCTTGGGTATAAAGCCCCCTCTGGACTATAAAAATAACTCTTTTGGGTATAAACAATCATGAAGAGAATAAAACAGAGAATATATTATAAAATACAGAGTGAAGCAGGAATGTAAAGGACTTAAAACCCAAGTTGAAAGAGTTCATAAGAAAGGTACAGGAAATATTCATTTGATAAAAATGCTTATTTTGGCATTGGCAGGAGATGTAGATAACTAGGTATCACAAATTCTGTAAAGTGATTGTTGCAGTGGATCTGTATCTTGAAACCAAATGGTCAGTAGAAACTGAATATGCAAAGCACATGAAAATAGAACTTCTCACATTCACTTTTATAGAGTGGAAGCTGAGGGCTGGAAGCTTCTTGCCCAGGCCCCTTACCATCCCTCTACTCCCTTTCCATCCCATATGGCAATTCTGTTGAGTATAGCAAGAAAATTATGATTCCTAAGAAAAGGAAGTAAATGCTAAACTCATGCAAAGTATTGTCACCTGTCTAGTTTTGATTAAAAGTCACATGATTTAACATCTTTCTAATATAAATTGAACATAGCATTTAAAATTATTTACAGCAATATCTAATATACTTTCTGTTTAATGAAATGGAATGTGGAGAATGAATCACAATGAAAACAGTTTAAAATGTTCCTGAAAATAATCTCAATATTTATTATATTTCTATTTCCCCATCTGTAAAATGGAGAGGTTGGACAAATGGTCTATATATACCTTTCCAGTTCTAATATCCTATTAATACATGAATTTTGGATAATAGAAATTTTAATAACCAGTGCAGTTTAAAAACGTGAATTCCAAATGCCAAAATTACATGTTCACGTCAAACATTTTAGTCTGATTCTCTTTTATTATTTAATTAGCTGCATATCACATGGCTCTAGCACATTAAATGGTAGGCTAATGGAAAACCAAAATGAGCTATATGTATATTCAAATGTCTATCATTAATGTTTTAATAGACACACTTATAGTTTCCAGAGTAGAAAAAAATAAAAGTGGAAAACATTATTGACTGTTTTGAATCTGGTCTCTATGTAGCCATCTCTGACACTAAGCTTAACTGCATGAAATTAAACCAGAAGGATTCCATATTGTAAAGACAGACTGGCCCTAAATATAGAGGAACATTATCCATTGAGGTCAGAAAATAAGCCAATCAAATATTCAAAGTAATAGAGGCGAAGATACATCTGCCAAGCACCCCTCTATCTTATTCACCAGCCTCTCGTATGAACATACACCTTAATGAGTCAATAGTGTCTCTTCTAGAATAAATATGGAAATTAGATCCTCCATTTTCAACAATTTCTGGGTGATCTGGTCAGAGTTACACCTTGTTCATGCTTTATTCTTCTTGTTTGTGCTTTGTTGTTACCCATGCCATAGTTGACTATTGCTCATTAACTGGTTATGAGTATTTCCCTTTCCACAGAGGCTAAAAGGAAGTTTACTGTGCAAAAGTTTTACCTCATTCTCTTCTTTTCTACAACATTAACTCACAAGACTGTGTGAGTGGGTCAGACAGAATGCTGTGCAATAAATATACCAGGGTGCAAAAAAATAAATACCATATGCCTTTATTTTCTGAAACCATGCTAAAACTGTTCCATGTAGCCAATCTCTGTATGGAGAGATGGAATGAAATTCTTTTTAAGACATGGACTTTTAGGGTGCAGTGGGAGAGATTATTCACTCTCTAGAATCCCCTGTAAAACTCATTAGGAAGATCCTCTCTTGTTATTGTCACACAAGTTCTTAATAGTATGCTCACTGATCCAGAGCCCTTAATGATGACCACTCTACTGCCTTTGTGCCTGGATTGAATTCAATTGTTTTTTAAGGGCTGAGAGCTGAAACATGAAGTGCAGCTACCGAGGAGTCCACACCTCACTCCAACACCTGTCCAAGGTCCTATTATCTACCTGGGAAAGCTATGAGGAAGCTTGATCTCCCAACAGGGTGAAAGTCCTTCAAACCTCCTAGTCATTGTCACAAGCCCTCAACACACCCCTCTATTTTCATTTATACCTCCCAACCTGGTTGTTTTTTGTTTGCTTAAATTGAAGCAATAAAAGTTTGAACTAGGAATTTTTTTTTCAGAAACCTAAACAGTACTATAATTAGCAATCCTGGACAGTACCATAATAATTTCCCAGGTGAAACCCAAAGGTTTTGTTAACTTCTGGAAAACAAGGTTTAAGAAACATCTCCTGGGGTGGCTGGGTGGCTCAGTCGGTTAAGAGTCTAATTCTTGGCTTTGACTCAGGTCATGATCTCATGGTTCATGAGTTCAAGCCCCACACTGGGCTCTGCACTGATAGTGTGGAGCCTGCTTGGGATTCTCTCTCTCTCTCTCTCTCTCTCTCTCTCTCTCTCTCTCTGCCCCTCCCTCCCCAACTCACACTGTCTCTGTGTCTCTCAAAAGTCAGTTTAACACACACACACACACACACACACACACACACACACATAAACATCTCCTATTTCTATGAGATACCTGGAGTAACAGGAGCAAGCCATGAAATAACTTTTCAATAATTATCCCACCACATATGATTCTGTCCCATGGACTGGAACAGGTAGCAAACAGAAGTAAAGATCAAGAAGCACATCCAACAAAATACACCATTTATATCAATAAAGGATTAAAAAATAAATACAAAATTTTAACTATGGTTGCTATTATGAAGAAAAGAGAGGAAAGAGATGAAGACAAGTAGCACTGAATAATAAAATAAATATAGCTTCTTAAATATCTGGGATGTGGATTAAAATTTCAATCTAGATATTGTCTGAGCGTGGCCCTTAAACCATGTCCTTATTCAATTTTCCATTTATATAAAATAGGGATAATGATATATATATCAGTGATATGATGGTTAGATAAAATCAGTAGGTCACACAACCTGACACTTAACTCATGTTTAATAAATGACATGCTTATTGCTGTTATATTATCATCATAAAAGGTGTTGAAGATGAAATGTGAAAAATAACGAATACATTCCCCCCTCTGACTCCTTTTTGCTTCCCCTAATATGGCAATTGAATATAAAATAAGACATTAAGTACTTGATGATACCTATCACCGAAGGAAAAAAAAAAACTTCGTATCAGTAGGTTTAAGGCAACAGCTTCCAATCTGAGGTCCTAAGGACACCAATAAGTTGTGTGGTATTACTCACCTTCTTTTCCCTCCTGCTCATAATATAAATAAACCTCCCTGGGTGAAGGGTAATAGGATTCAGTGCACCTATTCTATGCATCCCTTTCCATTTTGAAGAGTCTGAAGTAACTAAATAAAAAACAGAAGTAACTATGGGGCACCTGGGTGGCTCAGTTGGTTGAGCGTCCAATTTCAACTCAGGTCATGATCTTGTAGTCTTTGAGTTTGAGCCCCACGTCGGGCTCTGTGCTGACAGCTTGGAGCCTGGAGCCTGCTTCCATCTGTGTCTCCCTCTCTCTCTGCCCCTCCCCTGCTCGCACTCTGTCTCTCTCTGTCTCTCAAAAATAAATAAACATTAAAAAAAATTTTTTTAAAGCAGAAGGAACTGAAAAATTACTAGATGGCACAAAGTTTTTTGGAAAAGTCAAGATATTAAGTTTCCCATTAAGCACAGAAATAGAAGATACATGGTCTAAATTCTGCACCCTTGAAATATGTGGATTAATAAATTAAAAACTGTGATATCTGCTATATAAATAACCAGATGTTAAAACCAGCTAGTGAATATGCTGCAATAAGACTTGAGAAAGAGTGAGAACAAAAAGTTCTATCGCCTTGGGGAAAAGAGGTGTTTTTGGAGTGCAGATGTAGAAACTTCTAGGAGAGTATGATTAGTGGGGAAAAGTCTAAAAAACAGGAGGAACCTTTTTAGAGAAAACTTCAAAGCACCTTCTAGACTCTGGAAACGATAGGATCTAAGAGTTTTAGAACATTTTCAGAGAGAAAGTGGAGAATATGCAATCATCAGGGATTGAGGTGGTCCTGGTTGTGGTGGTGGTGATGATGTAAAATAACAGAGAGCATATTTGAAGAACAGACTAGGAAATAGTTTCACCTAACCAAAAACTTGGAAAAGAGATTCTCTAAGGCTCAACCAAAACTGACTTGAGCTCAATTCAAATGTTGAAGTCTAATATCTAATTCAGACCCATTGTGCCTATTCTGGCTTGGTTGCTTGAAGTGGAGTTTTTATATTTTGTGTTTCCTCAAAGAAAAAGGCATACAAATTCCAGGAACAGCATCTGTAATTCTTTCCTTCAGTGTACATCCACTGTACTTTCTTATATATCTGTTGTGAGTATTAATTCCAGCAGACTGGGAATTGGCCTAAGCTATTTTTCTAAAGTACCTGCAGAACACTGATCCCTGGTTAAGACATGAATGTTCTATTAGTAGTGCTACTTTGTAACCATACAGCTGAGCAGTTTGGGGGTAATTTGCAACCAGCTGATCAGGATTGCTTACTGACAATGGTAAGATTCATGATTTGTTCTGTCTCAGTGAGACTCCAGGAGGAGTCTAAGATGGGGATAGTTACATAGATAGAATATGTTTACATGTCAAGCAGGGTATAAAAAATCCTGCTAAACAAAACCCCCTGGTCATAGACTCTGGGTCTGGAGTTCTCTCTTGTCCAGCAAGAGTGGATGCAGAATTAAAATGTGAAAGAGGCTAAAGTCTGGGAGGAGACAAGAACCCCTTTCTCTGTTTTTATTAAGATCAGAAGGCTTACAAGCATGATGACCTGCACAAAGAGACAAGGAAACCATGAACATTAACTCATGGGCGTGACGAAAGGGGCTTTTGAAGATATGCAGTGTTAGGGGTTTGGGCCAATACAGAACAAAATCCTGGAGCTGGGTGGAAGGTTGTTTACAGCAGACATGAGGTGCCACCTCTGTTTACCTAAACTGGCCTAGGGGACAAGAAAGAGAGAGCATGCTATCTTAGGGTCAAGAAGGCACCTTTCTTTTGCTAATTAATTAGCTCCATTCTGGGCAACTTCAGCCCTGCTGCAGTTTATAGCCCTGTTTACCTGTTTACCTATTTTGGTCCTTCCCTCCTGTGGAAGCAGCTTTCTGCTATTGTACTAAGTTGGGTGGCATTTCCGCCCTGAATACCTAATCTTGTTTACCTAATCTTGGATGTTTTCATCCTGAGATTTCCTATTCCTGTAACTTTGTCCTATACTGGGGCCTTTGCCCTGTTTACCTAATCTTGTTCACGTTTATCCTGTGGCTTTCTATTTCTTTATGCTTTGTTAGCCCATCCTGGGAGCTCAAGGAATTCCCAAGCTTATTCCCCATACTCCCCCAAACCAAAAATCCCTGTTCAAGATTCTATTTTGAGCTATCTGGTTTCATGGTGTCCTGTGCATCTTGAAATAGAGACAGATATGAAGAAAGAAGGAAAGAGATGAAGAGGGAGAATGAGGGAGACAGAGAAAGAGGTTGGGATTCAAGGCTGCTACATAGCTGCACTTGAGGATGAAGGAAGAGGCTGTGAGCCAAGGATGCAGGCGACCTCTAGAAGCTGGGAAGGGCAAACAGTAATATAGAGCCTCTAGGAGTATAGCTCTGCAAATCCGTTTTGGACTTGTGATCCCCCTCCCGCATAACTGTAAGTAAGATAATAAACTAGTATTCCTTTAAAAAAGGGATTGAGAGGGGAAAAAAAGTTTTATGATGATTTTTAGGTCGTTCTAATTGTGTGCATATGTGTGTTTGTGTGCTTTTATTGATATAATTAAACATTTCTAACAGAAAAAATGATCACTAGAAAAACACATACATACAAAATGTTTTGTTCTTTTGAGTCTTAGGCCTGTGAGTATTAAATTAATTTTGTTTTCCCTAAGTTTCCATAAAGAGAGCACGCTGCTTTTTACCATCTTATATTATGAAAGATTCAACATAAAATAAATAAAATCACCCTGAGGAGTTAGAGTTGGTGTGCTAAATCCTCAAAACACCCAATGGATACAAAAAGTCTTATTTATCTCCCTCCTTTAATCAACACTGTTGGTCTTTAAGTTTGCTGTAATTAGTTACACAGCGACAGAAAATTAATTTACTCTGGTATAGTCAGAGGCCATGGTTCGACCCCATCCCTGGTGTGATGACTCAATAAGCTAAGGTTTTTCATTCTGAATTTTGCATGCCTTAGTTCTGTCTTCCCCTTCTCCTCAGTTCTCTCCTTGCCCCAATACTAACCAGTAACGTTTTCCAAATCCTTCAAGGGCAATTGATGAAGTGGAATTTTTTTAATATGCTTATGCTGGTGTATTTTTTTTTCAAATTCTATTTGTAAATTATATTTTGGAGATCTGATACATAAGATTTTGCTGTCAGAATGGTGGGCATTACCAGGCTAACTTTTGTGCAATGAGGCTAACTTGAGGGAAAAAGGCACTGCAGCCACACCTGCCTTATGTGTAGAGAAGACACCAAGATACATAGCAATTCTCAAATACTAAAATTGCACATCCTATTTTTTAAGTATAGCAGTGAATGGCATGTTGAGAAAACAGTATTTTCTGAGTATAGGAGAGTGATTAATAAGACCCACTAACATGTTTAATACATTAGAGAATTGATTTTATTATATTTGATGGCACTAATAATAAGAAATCCTAGCAGTCAGGCAGGTGACGTGAAAGACGTTTGCCAATTTATAGCATTGCCCTAGCATGTAATTTAGGGACAAGACAGGCAGCCAGGACAGCACTGGGTTTTACAGCTTGGAAAAAGTAGGAATGGGGCCTGCTTTCATAGAGCAGGGCTTCTGGAATAAGGCAGAGCCTGGGACACCAGGAACAAAGCAAGAATTCAGGGACAAAAGCTAACTGTCTTTTTGGGAGTAAATTTGGGAATAAGCCAGAAAAGTAGCTACTAGAGCTGACATCAGAAAATAACATTCAGAGAAATACGTACTGTAAAAGTGCTAAATCTCATAGGTAAAGGATTTGCTGCTGAAATTGCTTTTGACCAAGTTCAGGATTGGTCCTAGAATTCTGGTGGGACTGAATCTTCAAGTTGGACAGAGGTTTCTATTACAGTAAGAAGAACAGAAATTAAGAGGCTACAAATCAGCTAATGAGGGGTTCCAGAAAATTTTTTGGAAAGTTCAGTTATATAAATTGAAATTCTCAAAATTCAATTGAATTAAATCCTTCAAAATTGATTTAAATCAAAATAATGATATTAAGTATAAAATACTTAAAATACTTTCTGTTATCTCAAATAAAATACATTTAAATATCATATTAAATACTTGAAAACTAAAAATACAGTCATGTTCTACTTTCTTATAAAGTAGTCCATTGGGATCATGTCCAGAAAAGTGTGTATATAAATGGCTATAAGAACTCTAGGAGAGAATTCTATTATCACCCTGATGGTGAAAATTGAAAATACAATAAAATATATCTTAATTATGTTGGAACAAGCTGCAGGTACTGACTGAACCCATTAATAGGATAATTGCAAGTGTATAAAAGTGATTAAGAATAGTACAAAATCATGTTTATATACACTTTCTTGTATTCTAAGTATTTCACATTTATTAACTTCATTAATTTACACAACATTGTTTTTTAGGGGTTGCTGTACAAGACACAGTTAATTTTGCTTTGGTATTCCACCAATGAATATATAAAGAAAAAATAAAGCAATGTGAAAATAAAACATAAAATCTCAGGTAAAATACTATTTCAGATAGGAAAAGAGAATTGAATGAGCAGATAACTTTAACATCCAATTTTTACTTTATTGACTTATACGCCAGACAATTCTTAAAAACAGGGTGTATTTTCAGTCATTTTAGCATGTTTTTTTCTTTGCAACCATCATTTACACTACAAAAGATCATATATAAAGAAAGAGGGAATAAAAGGAAAATAAGAAAGCTGTGTCGACTATAGTGTAGCGTATAGACTATAGTTTAGACACATAGTATGAATGATGTGCTTGTAACGCTCCAGGATCCTTCACAGAATTTAGCTTATATTCAGAAAGAAATCTAATTATCAGGCTGTTAACACCTGTAAGTGAAAGCTCGGCTCACTGTCTAAACCAAGATAACTGAAGTGTCTTCACTGCTTTGGCACTAATTGGTCATTTGGAGCCTAGGGACTTTTCAAGATTGACAGCAAGAAAATGAAAGCTTTTTGCTTAGTCACTGATGTTTAAGTGACAAAAGGCAAGAGCAAAATCAATCTTACTCCTTGGAAAGATTCAGGAATTTCTCCAAAAACTGCTTAGAAACTGTCTCTAAAAATTTCTGTGCTGTTTTACTTGCTGTTCCTAAAATCAAAGAACAAGTCATAGTTGATAATAGATGGAATACCAAGAACAAAAGTATTAGTGATTTTTTATATAAATTCAATAGTAATAATATTTTATCTCCTGGGAGTTCTATTTAACATCCAAGCAAAAGAAAAAATGCAGATCTTCATAACAGATGACAGTTTAGAATTATAGCAATTTGAACAGTCTTAAAGTTTCACATGTCAAAATATTGGATGTGTGCTACAGATGTTTAGCTACTGCTCATCAATTGTCTTTCAAAATATAAATGTACAAAAGAAATGCGATGAATTCATTGGAAACTGGACTTTTAATAAATGGAATACAAGTTAGCTTTATTAAGCAAGATTCTTTTCCATGAGCAATTTCTGCAAAGGATTAGATATTAAGAGATATTAAAGCCTTGTATTTTTCTGAGGCACTACTCATACCGAGAACTCTTTGCCTGACATTCTGAAAATAATGGTGGTAACATTACGTCAAATTATTCATTCTCACCTAATGTCATCAAACTGGGTCACATATTCATATACCAATGTCATATCATTCATAAAAATGTCACATTAACTCTCTGCTTTAACTGTTATTTTAACTTCACAAAGAAGGAAGGCAAATGATTGGTTATTTTTCATTTATAAGAAAATATTTCTACAACTGTTTGTAGATACAATTCGGTAGAGACTTAAAAAAAAAGAACAAAACTATATTAGGGTCATCAGGATTCAGAAAAATATTTTAAAGAAATGGTATATTCCTTTCTCTCTTGCATGTTGGGATGTCTTTCTTGGTCTTCTAATTCTCCCACCTGTCTATTTCTATTTCGTAACACTCACTCACGGCTTTCTCTTCATGATACTGTTTTTAAAATTTTGTGCTCAGCCTCCTCTCCTTCCATACATACTGCTAATTTATGGTCTCAATGATCATTAGCTGGACAGTAAGTTAGATAGAATGGTAGATTCCAGGTTTATGTATTAAAGCCAGACATTTCTAGAAGGCATTCGTCCCCTTTTATTTAAACTGCCTCATGGGACAAATCTGTATGTAAGCTAAGATCAATATCCACACCCAAAACATATTACCCTTCTCTTTCTTCTATGTCTCTTATCTCCATGGATAGACACCCTTATCTATCCAGTTGTGTAAATCAAAATAAACTAGACATTAATATATATTAGTGATATTTTCAAGCATGAATATAATCTTCAATTTTTGGTGGACCCCTATATGAAAGTAGTTTTTATTATCTATTAATTCAGAATAGATACAGTGAATTCCATAATGCTTAAAAACAGTTTGTATTTTGTCATTAAAGAAATAAAAAAAAACTTTTAAAAATGTGAGTGTGTGTGTGTGCATGGAGAGGCTATCGTTTATCCAATTTTCATATAACGCCTACTTCACATAATATTCCATGAAATCCCAAAGTCTGTGCTTCACAGATTGAAAAATACAAACTCTTCCTTTTGAAAATAAAATACCTATATATTGTAGACACACATTATGTCTTGTCTGGCTTACTGGAATAACCTCACGTTCCCTCATTAGACCCATTCTAATACAATTCAATCTGATATTTCCATCTAAATCACAAATATATTTGATAGCCTCTCCCAGTTAGTCCTTCAAAGGTGTACCATCAAGTATGGACAAATCCAAAAAAATTCTTAGTGGTATATAAAGTAATTTTGGGTCTGGTATTATCTCACCCATTCCTCTCATATGTACACAATATTGTGCTCGTACTAAGATGCATGTAGTTTTACAGTTTGGCATGTTTTCACTCCTTCCCTTGGGAAGTTGCCCACATTTTGACCTTTAGACACTGTTGCAACATCACCATATGTCAAGCTTTTCCTAAGTAAATATCACTCACTTGATAGCACCTACTAATAGCTAAATATGACACATATCCTGCTCCATTAAGATTGTTTTCTTGTATGTCTGCCATCCAACTAATGTGTGAGCTTCTTAAGAACTGATGCAGCTTTATTTATGTTTGTAATCCTCGTTGCTAGCGATGTAAGAAATATAGGGAGAAGAGAGAAGTGGAGGAAAGTGGAGGGGAGGAGAGGGGACTGAGGTGGAGAGGGGAGGGGAGGGGAGGAGAGAGAGATAAACATGCTTCCAAACAAGAACCTCTGTCTTCAACTTCAGATATATATAACTATCTGCTTACTTGTAATTTTTACATCAGTGTCTGGCAGATTCTTCACACTAAGCAAATGAACAAACAAACTTCAGAGTACCCCCCACCACCCACCCCCGCTTGGTTTTATGTTTTTATCTTATGTTATTTTAATCCAGAATGGCCCACACTAACATTTCTACTACTATCAACAATCTCTCAATCTCCAATTCCTCTGGTCCACGCGTTCTACAAGGCATTTCTTAAACCCAGTAAGATAAACCTTCTATTTCCTCAGAGTTTTCAAGCCACTTTCTTCTTCTTTTTTTTTTTTTTTTTTTTTTTTTTTGCTTAGGCCACTTTACATTCTTTGTTAGAAAAGAACTTATTATATTCACCTTCTCTTTTAACTAGATTTTAAATATCTAGAGGAGAGATCCTAATCACCTTCCATTTCCACAGTTCCTTCCAGAATGCCACACACAATGTAGACAGCCAAAAGTGCTTGTTAAGCCAAATTCTTTTCAAAATTATTTTCTGTCATGGCCAAAGCTATAAAGTCATCATTCCATTATTTTTCATCTGTATTTATGGACGTGTCTCGGGTTGAGAAAAAAAGTCATAAAAGCACAATTAAGAAGTATTTTGAGCCGTCTCTTAGACTGCTTATTCAATATAACATATCAAAAGTAAAGGAAGGTTAAAAAAAGAAAAGAAAACAGAAAAATAATTCTGATCCTGAGCTTATTTTTAGAGTTTATTGCATCCAGGAGAAACAAAAACAGCTTCTTATTTAAAGAACCTAATAAAAGAGTAGATTAAGTAAGTCAGCCTATTATGGAAATGGAGATGAGGCCCAGAGGCTTCTTCACTTTCAGTTAAAAGCTTAATTTCAGGGAAACACTATACCTTCCAATCACAATACATAAAAACACTCACGAGAATTGTCTTTTCTTAAGCTCCTTCATAATCCCTTTGCACAGACTTTCCTTTCAATGGAGGTTTTGGTGTAAACAACAGTCCATTTGAGCTTCATCTCAGACTCTAACATGTTACAGGCTGGTGTCACAACATAGTGAACAGAACAACTGTGGGCCTCTATGACTGAGAGCTTTTGGCTGGAGAGAGATTTTACTGAAGAAAATCAGGGACTGCAGCTCTTTGGGGCAAAGAGAAGTATGAAGGTTTGTTTCAAGTACGGACTATGGCTGAACTCCATGACCTCTTGAGAGATAGAGGCTAGAAAAGAGAATTTTCATTAAGGAGTCTGTGAAATGTAAGTACCACCTCTTTTGACAAAGATTACAAAGTGTGAGGAAAGCAGGAAAAAATAGCTTTCACATAAAACTTCTACACTTCTACATAAAACACAGTACTTACTGATCAAGACCCACAATTTCAGGGACCACAGTTCCTTTTTTAACATTAGACATAAGGGTGAAGCAGGTGGTCAGTGGCAATAAATATGGCTATGGCAGTGCACTACCACGAGTAGCTTCGGAGTCATGGGAAGTCTGTGAGGAAGATTGGAGCAAAGAGCACAGAGAGATGACAGGTGTGAAGTACCAAAAAATATTTTAGGAGTGAGTGAGAATATTGCACGGATCTTCTGCTCTTCAACCTTATGCTGATAGGAAATTTGATTCACTTGTCTTAATATAATGTAGCAATATCTATACATGGTGACCCACAGGTTATATTGGTAATATAAACTAACTTTCATTAGAAAAGGTTTCCCTAAAGAATCTTCTTTATAGGGGCGCCTGGGTGGCTTGGTCGGTTAAGCGTCCGACTTCAGCTCAGGTCATGATCTCACCGTCCGTGAGTTCGAGCCCCGCGTCGGGCTCTGTGCTGACAGCTCAGAGCCTGGAGCCTGTTTCAGATTCTGTGTCTCCCTCTCTCTCTGCTCCTCCCCTGTTCATACTCTGTCTGTCTCAAAAATGAATAAACGTTAAAAAAAAATTTTTTTAAAAAGAATCTTCTTTATAAATTGAAAGTAGTTTGTATACATAAGCAAATAAATATAATGGGAAATACTATCTCCTCCACATGGTTTTTCCCACTATCTTGACAGTGAGCAGTGAGTTATCTATTATATGTCTTCCCTTTTTCCATGTCCATAAAATAAATATGATAATGCTGACTTCAATTTATAACATTACTAGCAAAGAATATACAATATTGTAATTCTCTCTTTGAGCTCCTTGGATAAAGGTTGTTTCCTGAATCTGGTAATTAAATTTGTGTATATATGTTAAGGTTAGTTAATTCACAACTTAATGAAAATATTCACTATTTTCTTTTATTCATTAATTCATACACAATTTTTGACTGCCTAATTGTCAAGCACTGTACTTCATCAAGGTCAGATATTCTGTTATGCTAAGAAACTACTCTTATTCTTCATATTGTCTAGTAGGAAATAAGTAGTGAGTTCAAAATAAGCCTTTAGTCTCCCCATAATACCTTCTTTGAAGACTTGGAAATCCTCTTAAAGTTACACAGTCTTTTTGCTAGGATGATCCAGGTCCTCTATCTTTTTCTTCTTTCTAATGTGGTAGAATCTAAGGTGGGACACCAAAAGCTAGCAAGTTATTTTTCCATGAAGTTTAATACTGTTTTTGAGATGATGTTACTAACATTTTTATGATTAATCATGCATTAAACAAATATATTCAAAATTAATGCAGATTAAAAATTGATTTTATGTATGATTTCCAAATGTTAGATTTTAAATAGTTTACAAGTATTGAAAATAAATTCAAAGCATGAGAGACTCTTAAAAACTGAGAACAAACTGAGGGTTGATGGGGGGTGGGAGGGAGGGGAGGGTGGGGACAACTTTTGGGATGAGCACTGGGTGTTGTATGGAAACCAATTTCACAATAAATTTCATATATTAAAATAAAATAAATTCAAAGTAGTAACAATTAGCAACTACTAAATATTCAATACATTTTGATTTATTTAATGTATTGAAAATATTAGTGTGAGTCAAAATAAAAAGTTGAAAAAAGGAAAATTGGTTTAAAACATATATCTAAGAGCACAGAGAAAATGTAATGGGTAGAAAATGCACACTCTATTTTTTGTTTTGAATAAAATATTTGAATCAAAATTAAAAGTGGTTTAATGCCTAATAAAATGGTGAACTGAACACAGGTCACCACCCACTATATTGACTCTGAGGAAACTATGAAAGAGCCATAGCGATTTAGGGAACTATTCTTGAAATAAGAGGTGTGGGTGTGTAAGAGAGGTAGTAGTAGCAATCTCCATAAAGGGTATGTAACTGGCAAAGGAATATTTATGAATTTTCAGTTATTCTATTAATTTATAAAGATAGACATCTTAAAATTACATAAACATCCTTTTTTAGACCTTGTTATTATTTTTTATTTTATTAAAATAGCAAAATACCTATAGTTTCCTAATATTTTTCTGTTGTCTGTCTGAGGTAAATACAAATGTGCAGCTCACTGAATGCTCACAAAGTAGATGCGCCTATGTAAACAGCACTCTGATCAAGAAACAAAATATTATCAGTACCCAATAAACTCCCACCATTCCTTACCCTAGTTTCTAACCATATCTTTCCCCAGGAATATCCAGAATTTTGTAATGTCATATGAATTGAATTACACAGTGTGAGTTTTGTATATGAACTCTTGTGCTCAAAATTATGCCTGTAATGTTGTGTGTAGTAGTGGTTTATTCATTTTTCTTGCACGTTATTTTGATGCATGCACATGTTGTAACATTTGTTAATATTTCGCTTGCTGTACATCTGGATTGTTTCCCTTTGTAGATTCTAATTAATGACCTTCCTGTGACATTTTTTATCCCTTTCTTTTGGTTAACTTATTTACACAGTCCTGTTGAGTACATCCCAAAGGGGGAACTTCTGGGTCATGGAGCATGAGTAAAGGGGCATGCATGCATACAGCTCACCTGTAGTAAATATTGACAAACAATTTTCAAAAACAACTTGTAGCAATGTACATTTATCCAGACACTGAAAGAATTGCATTTACTCCACAACCTTGACATTTTCTTAAACCCAACACAAAAATTGTTATTTTGACATTCTCTCTCTCTCTCTCTCTCTTTTTTTTTTTTTTATTTAAGCCATTCTTTAGGGGTTTTTAGTAACATCATTTTATGGCTTTAATTTGCATTTCCCTGATTACTAATGAGTTCAAGGGCCTTTTATACATGTATTGATCATTTTGATGGTCTTTTAATGTCATGTCTGTTCAAATATCTTGTCTGTTTTTTGTAATTGGTATGTAAAAGTTCTTATACAGTCTACTCAAGTGTACTTTGTCCAAAGTGCACACTGTAAATATATCTTCCCACTCGGTGGCTTTCATTTCCCATCTTTTAATGGTGTCTTTCGATGAACAAAAGTTAAGTTTAATGAAATCTAGTACTAAAATCTTTATGGGTTAGCAAGTTCTGTGTTGGATTTAAGACACCTTAGTCCACTCTAAGATCACAAAAACAATGCTTCCTTCCAAAAGCTTTACTGTTTTAACTTCCAAATTTAAATCTATACTCATCTTAAATTTATTGTTTTGTCTAAATGTGGTAGGATTCAAAACTGATTTTTTTTCATATCTAATTGTCTTTGCACCATTCACTGAAAGGATCATCCTTTCCTCACTGCAGTATAGAGCCATGTTTTTCACATCGGGTGACCATATACGTGTGGTCTTCGTCTGGACATTAGAATCAGTACCAATTTCCCATTTGTCTAATCTTGTATCCCTACCACAGTATTATTTTCTATTATTAGCTTTATAATAGGCTTTAAAATCTTTTAGTTTGGGGGCGCCTGGGTGGCTCAGTTGGTTAAGCGTCCGACTTTGGCTCAGGTCACGATCTCTCGGTCCGTGAGTTCGAGCCCTGCGTCGGGCTCTGGGCTGACAGCTCAGAGCCTGGAGCCTGCTTCCAATTCTGTGTCTCCCTTTCTCTGCCCCTCCCCCGTTCATGCTCTGTTTCTTTGTCTCAAAAATAAATAAACGTTAAAATTTTTTTTTAATTAAAAAATTAAAATCTTTTAGTTTGTCTTCCACTTTGATCTCCATGTTCGATTGCCTTTAGCATTGCATCTAGTGTTAACTTTTCAACTTTGGCAAAGAAAAAAAAACAGCTAGATTTTTGATTGGGATTGTGTTGAACAGACAATACCAACTCTTCCAATGTGTAGAGCAGAATATTTTTCCATTTATTTGGGGACGTAACACATATTGATAATGCTTTTAAAAGAAAATAGAGTTCTCTCATCAGATTTTCTCCTAGGAATTTGATTTTTCTGATTGTTCTACATAAAAGTTTTTTATTTAATTTTCTATTTGTTTATTTCTGGGTTATAGAAATGTAATTAACTGTGAATGTTATTCTTGTTTCCAGTAAGTGCCTAAATTTATAATTATAATACCCGTCTCTCGAATTTGGGGACATTTAACACAAATAATCATGTTATCTGCAAAAAAAAATGTTTTCTCTTTCCAAATCTTATGTCTTTTATTTCCTTTCTCTATTTCACTAGGTAGGACCCCAGGAAAATATAAAATTGAAGTGGCAATAGCTGGTATACTTGTTTCATTGCTGTTCTCAGGAGGAAGAATTAACCATAATGTTTACTCTAGAATTTTTGTAGATGTTCTATCAGATTAAGGGATGTTTCTTTGCTTAATATACTATACAGTGTTTTGGTAGCATAAATATGTCTCTAATTTTTTCAGATGCTTTTTCTAATATCTTATATTTTAAGTGGATCCTTTAGCAGAATATAGATGTGCTTTCTTTTTATGCAGTCCCACAATGCGCATTTTTTAATTGGAGTATCTAATCCATTTAGATTAAAAGTATTTGAGTTTCTACATAGAATTTTATTATTTTCTACTGAATTCATATGTTCAGCATTCTTTTTCTGTTAACTTACCTTTATTTAGATTAATCAGTATTTTTATTATTCTGTTTCTCCCCCTACCCACCACCAAGCCACTACTTACATGTTCTTTTCACTATTCATTTAGTACTAACTATAGAGATGATAAAATGCCTCCTTGACTTATTACCAGTTCTCAAATAATGCAGTAACTTAGATCACCTTACCTCTCTATCCTCTTCTCTCACAATTTGTGTTATTTTTAACACACAATTAATTGCTACATATGTATTGAAATGTAATGTTTTTGAAAGTCACTATTACTTTATGTCTATTCACACATTGGCTTTTCTTTGACTCTTCATTTTTTCAGTATTTTTGTGAGCCTGCCTTCTGTCTGAAGGACTTGTTCTCATGTATTTTATAATAGATATGTAGTTGCACTGAATCTTGTCAGTTTCTAATGCCTGACATTGTTTTATTTTCCCATCGTTTGGGAGGATGCAGTTGTATAGTTTAAAATCTGAATTAATTGATTAGATCATTACATAGCATTTCATTATTTTCTGGCTTCCTCTACTTCTGTTGACACGCCACATCTCAAAATCATTGTTTTTCCCGTAAGGAAAATATGCCTCTTTTCTCTGGCTGGTTTTACATTTTTTCTCTGTGTCATTTGACTATAATGTCTAGATATAGTCCCTGTTGTATTTTCATGGATGGGTTTGTAGCACTTCTGAAAGCTGAGGGTTAATATCTTTCATCAGCTTGGATAATTTTGGGCTCTTCCCTATATGAATATATTTTTCTGTGCATTATCTTTCTCTTTTTGACACTGTTTCCCAACTCACTGTCTCTTTCTCTCTCTCTCTCTCTCTGTCACTTTCTCTCCTTCTCCTCCTCCCCCATCTCTCTCTTCTTTTCCTTCTCTCTCTCTCTTTCCCTCTATCATACATACATGCACACACAAACACAAACACATATTTTTCAGGGGGGGGGTTCTTTCTGTCTTTGTTTTAGTTTGAATATGTTCTATTAACATATATTCCAATCATTTCTCTGGTCTCCTACTAGAGCTAAACAGCTGGTAAATCCATCTAAAAGTTTCAATATTTCACTTACTGAATTTTACGGAGAATTTACATTTGGCTTATAATTTACAAAGTTCTGTTATATTTCATTTGTGAAAATATTATGAGTTATTTTGAAGTAGTCAAGGGAGCGAGACAACTATTCCCAATGCTTTGCAGCATCTCTGAAAAAACTCTGAGAGCCATCAGCCACCTAAAAAGGAAAAAGGAAAACTGAGCTCATGGAGGCAATAGCACCAATTATGAAGAGGAAAATTGTCAGTAAAGGCCTATTTTGAGAAAATTTCACTGCTTAAACAGCTGGCTCTAAAGAGCTCTAATAGAGCAATAATAGTCTCCTAGTAAATCTGTAGAACTGAAGAGCAATTACCCCCCAGCTATTATGCCAAATAGTCCTATTAGTGGCTTTATCTGGCTTCTAAGGACACTGTGTTTGACCATGTCAAACACAGTTCAGAGAGTTAAGAGCATAAAGGAAGAAAAAGTCCTCTTTGCTTCCTCACAGATAGATCCATAGAGGACATGGAATTTAATCAGGCCAACTCAGTTGGTGGGACTTTTAGAAAGATGATCTAAAATATATCACATAGTCTCCATCTCTCCAACTGAAGTGAAAGTAGAGCTTATACCAATAAATACTTTGACATTTTTTTCTTTTTAAATATTTTTTAATGTTTATTTATTCCTGAGATAGAGACAGAGCATCAGTGGGGGAGAGGCAGAGAGAGAGGGAGACACAGAATCGGAAGCAGGCTCCAGGCTCTGAGCTGTCAGCACAGAGCCCGACGCATGTCTCGAACTCACGAACTGTGAGATCATGACCTGAGCCGAAGCTGGACGCTCAACTGACTGAGCCACCCAGGCGCCCCAACATTTTTTTCTTTTTAGACTTTTGTTAATTTATGTTTTCTTTTTTCCTTTTTTTCTAAATTTTAATCCCAGTTTAGTTCACATATAGTATTTTTTTGTTATTTTTTGAATGTTTACTTTTGAAAGAGAAAGAGTGGGGGAGGGGCAGAGAGAGAGAGGGAGACACAGAATCCGAAGCAGGCTCTAGGACCTGAGCTGTCAGCACAGAGCCCAACATGGGGCTCAGACTCACAAACTGTGAGATGGTGACCTGAGCTGAAGTCGGACGCCCAACCGACTGAGCCACCCAGATGTCCCTACATAGAGTGTTATATTAGTTTCACGCATACGATGTAGTGATTCAACAATTGTATACATTACTCAGTGCTCATCATGATGAGTGTACTTTTATTCCTTCACCTTTTCACCCATTCTACCCTCCCCTCCCCACTGGTAACCGTAAGTTGTTCTGTACAGTTAAGAGTCTTTCAGTTTGTTTCTCTCTCTCTCTCTCTTTTTGTTCATTTGTTTTGTTTCTTAAATTCTACATATGAGTGAAATAATATGGTATTTGTCTTTGTCTATTTCCCTTAACCTTATACACACTAGATCCATCCATCCATATTGTTGCAAATAGCAGGATTTCGTTCTTTTTTATGACTGAATAATATTCCAGTGTTCATGTCTCTGTGTTTGTGTGTGTGTGTGTTTGTGTGTGTGCATGTCTGTTTGTGTGTGCACAAACCACATCTTTATCCATTCATCTATCAATGGACATTTGGGTTGCTTCCATAATTTGGCTATTATAAATAATGCTGCCATAAATATAGGGGTGCATATGTACTTTTAAATTCATGTTTTTTGTATTCTTTGGGTAAATATCCAGTAGTAGAATTACTGGATCATATGGTAATTCCATTTTTAATTTTTTGAGGAACCTCCATACTGTTTTCCACAGGGACTGCACTGGTTTATATTTCTACCAACAGTGCACAAGAGCTCCTTTTTCTCCACATCCTTGTCAACCTTTTTTTCTTGTTTTTTATTTTAGCCATTCTGATAGGTATGAGGTGATATCTCACTGTGGTTTTGATTTAAAGTTCTCTGATGAGTGATGCTGAGCATCTTTTCATGTGTATCTTAGCCATCTGGAGGAATGTCTGTTCATGTCTTCTGCGCATTTGTAATTGGATTATTTGGTATTTTGGTGTTGACTTGTATAAGTTCTTTATATATTTTGGCTAACCCTTTATTGGATATATCATTTGCAAATATATTTTTTCCATTCTATAAATTGTCTTTTAGTTTTGTTGATTATTTCCTTTGCTGTGCAGAAGCTTTTTATTTCGATGTAGTTCCAATAGTTTATTTTGATTTTGTTTCCCTTGCCTCAAGAGCCATATCTAGAAAAATCTCCTACAGCCAATGGCAGAGAAATGTGCTCTCTTATAGGATTTTTGTGGCTTTGAGGTCACATCTATTAATCTTTAACCTATTTTGAGTTTATTTTTGTTTATGGTGTGAGAGTGTTCTAGTTTCATTCTTTTGCATGTAACTGTCCAGTTTTCCTAACACCATTTGTTGAAGACACTGTCTTTTTACCATTGCATATTCTTGCTTCTTTGTTGAAGATTAATTGACCATACAATTGTGGGTTTATTTCTGTTCTGTTCATCTGTGTGCCTATGTTTGAGCCAATACCATACTGTTTTGATCACTGTAGCTTTGTAGTATGTCTTGAAATCTGGTATTGTGATACCACCAGTTTTGTTCT
The DNA here is from genome assembly GCF_046562875.1 of Panthera onca. Taxonomy (NCBI): domain Eukaryota; kingdom Metazoa; phylum Chordata; class Mammalia; order Carnivora; family Felidae; genus Panthera; species Panthera onca. Next base: position 136,493,689 of record NC_138340.1, on the reverse strand, counting down.
TCTTTTTCAAGATTTCTTTGGATATTTGGGGTCTTTTATGGTTCCATATAAATTTTAGGGTGTTCTAGTTATATGAAAAATGCTTTTGGTATTTAGATAGGGATTGCATTGAGTCTGTAGATTGCTTTGGGTGGTGGGGACATTTTAACAATATTTGTTCTTCCAATCCATGAGCATGGAATATCTTTCCATTTGTGTCACCTGTAATTTCTTGCATTAATGTTTTATAGTTTGCAGAATATAGATCTTTCACCTCCTTCATTAAGTTCATTGCTAAGTATTTTATTATTTTCAATTGTAATGTGATTGTTTCCTTAATTTCTCTTTCTGCTACTTCATTATTAGTGTATATAAGTGCAGCAGATTGCTGCATATTGATTTGTATCTTGCAAACTTACTGAATACATTTATCATTTCCAATCATTTTTGGTGGAATCTTTAGGGTTTTCTATATTTAGTATCATGTCATCTGCAAATAGTGAAAGTTTTACTTCTTCCTTACCAGTATGGATGGATCCCATTTCTTTTTCTTGTCTGATTGCTGTGACTAGGTTTTCCAATATTCTGTTGAATAAAAGTGGTGACAGTGGACATCCCTGTCTTGTTTCTGACCTTAGGCATAAGGCTTTCTGCTTTTCTCCATTAAGGATGATGTCAGCTGTGAATTTATCATACATGGCCTTTATTATGTTGAGGTATGTTCCCTCTAAACTTACTTCGCTGAGGGTTTTTTATCATGAATGGATGTTGTACTTGGTCAAATGCTTTTATTGCATCTGTTGAAATGATCATATGGTTTTTATCCTCTTGTTGATGCAATGTATCACTCTGATTGATTTGCTAAAAATTATTTTTAATATACTTGGAGTAGATCTGCCCCCAACACCCCAATTCATATGCTGAAGTTCTAACTCTCAATGTGACTGTATTTGAAGATAGGGCTTCTTGTAGGTAATGAAGTTTAAATGAGGTCGTAAGGGTGGGGTCTTAATCCAATAGGTTGATGAATTTATAAGAAGAAAAAGAGAGCTATCTCTCTTTCTCTCCACCATATATGAACACCATGAGAAAGCAGCCATCTACAAGCCAGGAAGTGATTTCTCACTGGTAACCATCAGCTAGCACCCTGATCTTGGGCTTCCAACCTTCAGAACTGTGAGAAAATAAATTTCTGTTGTTTAAGGTCTATGATATTTTATTAAAGCCATTTGAGCTGACTAATACACAGTCAAGGTTTTGGCATTGTCCTACGTGCATTATGGCCATTATCTCACTTAATCTCATGCTAATGATAAAAGGTAATTATTTTCCTTCCATTATTACCAATAAGAAAATTGATGGTCTGAGAAATATGCCTTGAATTTCTCACAGATTTGTTTGGCTTTGATGATCTCTTCACATCACATAAACAACTCCTCATCAAGTGAAATATTGAGGCTGTAAACAATTAAAAGGCATTGAAAGCAAAAGAGAACATCGCACTAAACCTCCTGGATAAGGTAGACTTGCATGTTTAGGATGGGTCATTGATTCAATTACATATATCTCCTCAGTGGGGTGCCTGAGTGGCTCAGTTGGTTGAGCATCTGACTCTTCTTTTTTTTTTTAATGTTTATTTATTTTTGAGAGAGAGAAAGAACACGAGTGGGGAAGGGGCAGAGAGAGAGCCAGAGACACAGAATCCGAAGCAGGCTTCAGACTCTGAGTTGGCATCACAGATTCCGACATGGGGCTTGAACTCATGAACCACGAGATCATGACCTGAGCCAAACTTGGATGCTTAACTGACTGAGCCACCCAGGTACCCTGAGCATCTGACTCTTGATTTCAGCTCAGGTCATGATCTCACAGTTCATGAGCACAGTTCTGTGCTGGGCATAGAGCCTGCTTAAGATTGTCTCTCCTTCTCCCTCTGCTCCTCCACTGCTCTTGAGCCACTCACTGTCTCAAAAAAAAAAAAAAAAAAAAAAAAAAAACACAAAAAACATATATATGGATATATATGGATATATATATATATCTCCATATATATATATATGTTTATATATATAAATATATATATCTCCATATATATATGTTTATATATATATAAATATATATATCTCCATATATATATATGTTTATATATATATAAATATATATATCTCCATATATATATATCCATATATATATTTATATATATATAAATATATATATCTCCATATATATATATCCATATATATATTCATTATATGTATATATATATCCTCATTATATGTGTGTGTGTATCTTCTCATTATTTAGATTATTTGTATGGCATGGTCTCTTCCATTTCCCCCAAATTATTATATAGTAATATAAATATAAAAACCTAACTATAACATTTTAATCATCACAATAGAAAAGTTTACCTATACTCCATAGTTTACTATTTTCCAATGAATTGTAAACTTAACCGTGGACAGACAGTATTTCACTTTTATTTGTGACATTTCTAATCTGAACTTTAATCCTATGAATATAGCGAAGAATCTTACTAATTAGCAAACGTTTTGTTTTTTTCTTTTTTTTTGCACCATAGTGAAGAAAATACGTTTATTTTTACTAAGTGCTTTTTGGGAGACATCATATTGGATAATGGACATATTAGCATGGTATACTATTTGAAGAATATCCTATTTGATATTCCAACTTAGATTTTAAGAGGTGTAGATTATGTAAAATATAGTTTTATATTGTGCAAAAGATAAAGATTAATAGATTCATGAGTAAAAGACTAGAGAAATTCACTTAAATGGAAAAACATTGACTTGATATTTTGATATGACTATTAAACAGTATATATGACAGTGAACATGTACCTGATCAATTTTACCTCCTTTACTCAAGATGCAAATGAGGATATCACTTTCCTAGAAGATCACTCTGCATTCTTTCCTCCATGAAGTCACAGGTACAAATGGAGGTACATGGCTTTAGCTGCTTCTCCCTATAATAGTATGTGCAGAAATAGAATATTAGTCCTAATTCAAAATATTTGAGTTAAATGAAAAATACTTGACAGAAAAAATGAACCATTTGACAGTTAAGAATTTGTAGTATTTTAAAAGCAAGGAAACTGTTAAAGATAGAGTTTATTAAGCACAGAAACATAAACTCTTAATGACATCTCATTGATATCCATTTAATTGTTCCTATAACCAGAGGATGTCTCTGTGAGTACACCTTCATTATTCACAAGAAAAAAAAGTGCTTTGTGAAAGCTATCAAAATCAATTACAGTTTGTCCACTTTGGGGGGCCAATGAGGCAGAGAATTAACCTCCAACTAATTTCCAAAGTCATTTACCAGCTGATGGCTTAGTACATTTACTGCCACAGGCACCAGGCACTTTGGAACATTTGCAAAATGCATGCTGTAGAGTGCAGGAAACGTATCATCTGGGTCATGATAGACTCATGAGCCATGTTTGTTTATTTATTTTATACTCATAAAACCCCCTGAGGTCCAGTAAATACACAATTTAATTTTATTAATAAATATATCTCTAAAGTCAACAAGAAATCCTATGCTCTCTAATGCAAACTAAAAATCTTCCAGTCACTTATTAAATTATCTAAAAGGCACAGTAAAGCTAGAGGAATAACATGAGTTCAGATGAATGTTATGTTGCATTCCTTCTATAATATAAATAAGCAGGAACCACATCCAGACAGTACGACCTTTACAAATGATGAAATTTCTGAAAGTAATTGCTTAAAGTAAAAATGAAATCAGTAATGACTTAATTGACACTGTGGTCAACTTACCTTCTAAGTTCTAAGATACTGAAATAGATAATACAAACATATTAACTCTCTAGGGGCACACTCTTTAGTTGTCTAAAGATTTAGTGAAAGTCTAATTATTTTATATTTTTACAATGATAACTGTTTATATCATTTGATACTCTGATTTGGACATTACCCTAAAATGTGAAAAACCTTGTACTTTTTACTTAAGTACATATTTTTATTACCAATTTGTGGGCAGTAAGCATCACTTTAAATAAAAGCGTTAACTGAATACAAAATAGCTTAGGAAAAAAATGTCTCCAAAGATGTCAGGATTACAGGATGAGAAAATGTAACAATGTGTTCAGCATCAACATGTCTGAGAAAATCCTCCTGATGCATTCTGCCAGACAGATAAATTCATCTACATCAACCTCTAAGAAAGATAATCTAATAAAGATGCAGTGTGAAAGGAAATTGATATTTGGTCAGGGGGAAAAGAACAAATGAAGCATTTGTTAGAGTACATTCAGACTATCATTTCCAATACTGACTGATCAAATGAGACTTTAAATATCCACATTTTCAAGAGGCAGAAGACAGTAGTGTTTGTTTTGTTTTTCTGCAGAATCTAACCAGGTACAGTGTTTCCTAATTCAATCTTGATAATATTTATCTCATTAATTCAAAGGCCTTTGACTTATAATTATCATATTACACATATAGAAAGAGCTCTCAAGACAGTCATAATATCAGATAAACAGACTCAGAGGGCTTGTTAATCAAACTTGCAATAACTATAGAGGAAATAGGCAATCTAAGGATTTCTCAGAAATCTATATATCCCCAAATATCTTCTGCTCTAAAGCATGGAATGCTCGCTATTAAAATTTTAACAGGTTAGTGAATAACATTATGGACTTAAGTCTAGAAAGCAGGCCTTGCAATACCTGAGAGTGATTGTCACCTCATGAGCTCTGGGCCATGAAGCAGGTGTAGGTCTGGGAAGGGGCTGGAATGGGAAGATGCTGGAGGAAGCTGTGTAATTCTAAAACAAGAGGGACAGGCCAGCAAGATACATTTTATTTTCCTCATGCATTTTCACTGCGTTTTTAAATGTGTTTTAGTTTCCTTTGGACTAGCAGAATAATTTTAGAACGTAATATCTACCAACACAGCCACAACTGAACTCTGTTATCCACCAATAAGAGTTTGTTAATATGCCATTGTGCTAAGCATTACTGCTGAGGTGTCTTTGATAAGTGCTTTGAAGATTTTGATACCGGGGCCTTCTCAAACCAGGGTAACTAGCAGCTTGCTGGAAGAATCCATGTATAAACTAGAATACAAAATACCTTTACTTTTTCATTTTTATAAGAAATAAAAATAAATCTTAGTTTTCAATGGACTACTTTGGTGTGTGTTTCCTCCCATATCCCATCAATTCAGGTTCTTAGCTTCTAGCTAGAGGGTTACTCTATGAAACAGCTGTGAAGCATTATTAAGGGAACCAAAACTACAAGAAGACTCATTTAACAGATTTGAAGAGAAAATTTACTATGTGGTATTTAAAATGTGTATGTCCTCATAAATAAAATTGTGCCTTCATATACTGCATACAATGATCTCCCCTTATAAATTACATACACATATAGCCACACACACACACGGTCATTTAATTATTATCAAATCCGAAGTAAATCTAGCACTGTCTAGCTTATTGAAATCCCTTCTCTTTGACAATAATATCATCAGTGAATTAAATCCTGCAAGTGAAGCAGATGGCATAAATAAGCTGCTTATACCAACGCATAGCATGTGCAAAAGGTTAATTGAACTGCCTCATCATGAATTATATATATATATTTTTCCCCAGTCTAGCAGCATTTAGAACAAAATGATGTTTTTCCCCTAGTTTAATTAGTGTGATGACATTAATTATAATCATAACAATTCCAACACTACTAAAAATAAACTGTGAAAAATTTAATGTATTTTTTAAAATCATGTTATTTTACCCCTTAAAGGAGTGTGTTATGTTCATGGTATTGGGAATGGCATTCAAATAGTCTTTAAAAATTGAAGAGGTACCCTAACCTAAAGACGATGATGGCATTCTGCTGGTCAGTGTTCTGTGCAAAAGCCAATGGAGACTGCAGGCTCCAGATGCTTTCTCAAAAATAATTTTCCCAGAAATATATACAGTTATTTCAAAAGGGCACTAAAAAACTAGTGTTACTGTTGGCTGGCTTTGGTTCTCAAACATATGGAAACATTTGTGAAAGAGGTCAATAGGAGGTCATAGCTTGCAAACCTAGATATCTCAGTTGACACAAGCTTGTATCTTTTTTCTCTTTTACCAGTGGCTTTTCTTTTTTTTCTTTTTTCCATTTCATATGTCACTTTAGTGTATTTCAGATTTTGTAAATTAGCTAATTGTAAAACTCTCATACTAGGGGATAAGGTTTGAACAGTCTATAATATTTGGGGGCAGTGTGCATGTGTGCACATGAATACATGTGTGTGTCATTCTTTAGGCTCATTATAAGCAGTATCTTTGCCTTAAACATATCTATACATTCAGTCTAGTACAAGTACCAGAAAACAGTAAGTGGCTCAAGTATTTTTTCAAAGGAATAAATAGAGACTTTAAATTATTCAAACTCAAGATTTACTGAAATAGTTTATATTTTTGTAGTCATAAGTAACTAGGCCACACATGTGGAAGTCTCTGTGTTTTTATTAACTCACCAAAAGTGTGTTAGTTTGTAATACTATTGACCAACAGTAGCTATATGGTTGATCTCTTTGTCTTCTTAATCCATGTTGTAAAACGATACCAACAACAAAATGGCAAGAATCAGGCATGTGATCCATATTACACGTTTCAACGTGAAGTTTTGTCCACAAACATCATATAACCAGGCCTGATTATTATCTGTGATGCCAATGTCAACCCACAAAGAATGAACCCTAAATGAAAGCTTCTAAGAATAAGAGCTTCCCTATAGCATCCATAGATTTTTTTAAAAGCTGTCTTTGAGGATAATTTTAGATATTAGCCTCTATCCATTTAATCACCATCATATAAAGTAAATCCACAATTATTGTCATCAAAACACTTGTCATGTATCATGTTAATTTTTTTCTAATTTGATATTTGGACATATGTTACACCTATGTTGTAAGTTAGAAAAAAGACTAATTTTGTGTTTTTAGTAATGAATTAGGTCTCCTTTTCACTCTTGGTTTTATGTCAGCTGTTGATGATGTTGCCACAACTGAACTCTCAGCACCACTAAGAGATGCCCCCTCCCAGGGCCCCATGTTTTGGAATTCCTCTTTCTGACCCCAGTATATTCTTATGAGCTTGGAAGACAGACAGAGGGGGGTTAAAATGAGGATCTGTGTCTATTTTTATGCTGATACATAGTATTTTCATTACTATAGCTTTGTAATATAGTTTGAAATCAGGACACATGATGTCTCCAGTTTTTTGTTTGTATTTTTGGTTTAGTACAGGCAACACACAGTGTTACATTAGTCTGAGGTATATAGCCTAGTGATTCAGTAAGTTTATACACTATGCTATATTCACTACAAGTATAACTGCCCCCATACAATGCTATTACAATGTCATTGACAATATTTCTTATGCTATGCTTATTCTCTTGACTTATTCCATAATGGGAAACCTATATCTCCTACTTCACCGATTTTCCTAACTCCCCACACCCCTCCCCTCTGGCCACCATCAATTTGTTTTGTGTATTTATAGATCTAAGTCTGATTTTTTCTTCTTTTTCCAAGTTTTTTATTTAAACTCCAGCTAGTTGACATACAATGCAATATTAGTTTTAGTTGTAGAATTTAGTGATTCATCAGTTATGCACAACACTTGGTGCTCATCACAATATCCTTACTGTCCATCACCTGTTTAACTCATAACCCCACCTACCCACAGTCCCTCCATAACCGTCAGTTGTTCTCTATAGTTAAGACTAAGTTTCTTGGTTTGCCTCTCTTTCGCTCTGCCCGTGTTCATTTTTATTCTGCTTTTTAATTGTTTATTCATTTATGTTTGGTTTTTTTTAGATTCCACTAACGAACCAAACCATATAGTGTTTGTCTTTCTCAGTCTGATTTATTTTACTTAGCATTATATCCTCGAGATTCATCCATATTTTCTCAAATGGCATGATCTCATCTTTTTTAATGGCTGTATAATATCCCATTGTGTGTTTATATATATATATATATATATATATATATATATATATATATATATATATATATATAAAATGTATACACACACTACATACTCATCCATTGGTCTGTTGATTGACACCTCGGTTACTTCCATATCTTGGCTGTTGTAAATAATGCTGCAATAAACATAGGAGTGCATATATCTTTTTAAATTGGTATTGTTGTTTTCTTTGGGTAAATATCCAACAGTGGAATTGTTGGATCTTACGGTATTTCTATTTTTAATATTTTGAAGAAACTCCATACTGTTTTCCACAGTGGCTCTACCAGTTTGCATTCCCAGCAACAGTGCACCATGCACCAGTTTTTTTTTTTTTCTCCACATCCTCACCAACACTTGTTATTTCTTTTTGAGTTTAGCCATTCTAACAACTATAAAGCAATACCTCATTGTCGTTTTGATTTGCATTTCCCTGATGATGAGTGGTGTTGAGCATCTTTTCATGTGTCTGTCTTTTTCAGGTTCTATCTGTATGTCTTCTTTAGGAAAATGTCTGGTCAAGGTCCTCTTCCCTTTTTTTTTTAAATTGGATTGTTTTTTTGGTGTTGAGTTGTACAAGCTCTTTATATATTTTGGATATTAACTCCTTATCAGATATGTCATTTGCAAATATTCTCTCCTACTCAGTAGGTTGCCTTTTTGTATTGTTGATAGTTTGTTTTGCTGTGCCTTTTATTTTGATGTCCAGTTTTGCCTTCTTTCTCAAGATTCTTTTGGCTAGTCAAGGTCTTTTGTCATCTCATACAAATTTTAGCATTGTTTTTTCTGTTCCTGTGAAAAATAGCATTGGGATTTTGATAGGGATTGCATTGTATGTGTAGATGGCTTTGAGTAGTATGGACATTTTAACAGTATTAATTCCTCCATTCCATGTGCATGGAGTATCTTCTCATTTATTTGTGCCTTGAAATAACATTTTATTACCTAATTTCTCAAATTTACTATGTTTGTCATTCTTCTAGTGTGTTCAAGCTTAAATAGTCTCTGTCCTGATTGATGATAACGGCTATGTTCACCTACTGCTCAAGTTATCATCTTAAAACCCAAATGTTTGCAGTGTGTTACATTGCTTAAAAGTTTTGGTGGTATACCTTTGATTGGAAAGCAATTGTTAAAACCTTCCTTAATTTGGCCTGTATAATCTCTTTTAGATTATCCTTGCCTAATTCCAATTTTTCACATAATTGAGAAAACTTTTTTTTAATGTTTACTTTTGAGAAAGACAGAGACAGAGTGTGAGCAGGGAGGGGCAGAAAGAGGGAGACACAGAATCCGAAGCAGGCTCCAGGCTCTGAGCTGTCAACACAGAGCCTGATGTGGGCCTGAATTCACAAACTGCGAGATCATGACCTGAGCCAAAGTTCGACGCTTAACTGAGCTGCACAGGTGCTCCCCCCAAAAAGTTTTCTTTAACATAAAATAAATCATATCTCTATTCATCCCCTGAAGCAGCTTTGGTGCCTTCTCAATGCACTCAGAGATTTAAAAAAAAATCCAAAAACTCCTTCCAATGGCTTCTAAGTCCCTAAATAATGTATCCTCTTCCTGGCATTCTAATTGTGTTCTATTACCAGTCTCACTTTTTTCATTACATTCTTATCACACCATTGTTCTTTCAGTTAATTAAAAAGACGTGTTCTTTCCCATTTCAAACTCTCTGTAGATGCTGATCCTGGAACATGAATGCTATGTTCCCTCTGTGTCACAGGCTTAATTTCTCTTACTTCAAGTCTCTGTTCTTCTCTGACCAGTCCACTTAACATTAGTTCATTTTCCCCTCCTGGTTCAGCTCCCTCTTTTCTTACTAACATCAATTTCAGTTTGTAAGTATTTCTCTGTTTTATTTATTTATTTTTTTATGTCTACAATTAGCACAAAGCCAAAAGAAAAAGGCAGGCCAGCTCTCTGCCTTCTTCATCAACATATTCTCTAATATCGTTCTTTGGAACTCAGCAGCAATCTAACCTTGTGAATGAACAAGCAAATGAACACTAGATGCTCAATAAATATGTGTAAATTGTGTGTCAATCCTAATTGAATTCCAAGGATATGGCAGCCATAAAGAAAAGTAAAAAATATTTCTAGTGAGGAAAAAAAATAGAAAGTAGAAAATCCATTTGTTTTTTATTATACAGTAGTCAGTTTGTTTCCAAAGGGTCATTGATGGATTAAATTGTTTACTGCAGAAGAATATTGAATGGCCCCACTTTGATGTATCAGTTTTACTATAAGGGTAGATTTATAATGTCATATGTCAAATAATGTTTTGTGCCATGAGGATATAATATTTATTTTTCAAGTTTTTCTCAATTTTCTTTTCCAATTAAATGAAAGTAATGTAGAATACCTGGTTAACAAGAATTTTTCTAAGATTCTGCAATTATTTCAGCAGATAGATATATGGCATAAGAGATTTAAAAATATATAGATGCCTGTACTTATGTATACTTATATCTACATAAAAATATGTGTATATATATGTATATATTTTATATGTTTCAGATTATATATAAATACACATGTGCATATATATACACATTTGTAAATATAAATATACACATGTATTTACATATATACATAAAACAGTCATTACTAGTTCAGTTAGTTAAATCTGTGTAGCTATGATTATAGCCACAGTGCATCCCACATCATTATTTTCTTTTCTCTGTGCCATGGTGCACAAATGGTATCACTAACTTTACTCAAATTCAGGAAGAAAATAAGAAAAAATAACTTAGTAGAATTTTCTTTCAACCTGTCTCCCTTGGAGTGCCTGGGTGGCTCAGTCGGTTAAGCCTCCGACTCTTGATTTCAGCTCAGGTCAGTGAGGTGAAGCCCCACCTCAGGCTGCACTGACACCACGAAGCCTGCTTAGGATTCGCTCTCTCCCTCTCTCTGCCCTTCCCCTGTTTGCACTTGGTCCTGTGCACACACACTTTCGCTCTCTCTCAAAATAAACAAACATCAAAACAAACAAACAAACACAACAAACCTGCCTCTCCTCAAGGCACAAGTGGCCAGCTTATACTGCCAGGTGTTAACTAACAGTTATCTTTATTGCTTTGCATTTGAACCAAGCATTGAAAGCAAATATGTTACTCATAATGTAAGCTTTATGAATAAATCATTCGGTGCTCTGAAATAATATAATTTCTTGACACCAATAGAATGTTTCAGTAGTCATCTAGGTACTGTTTTCTTTCTTTTACATTAGATACTATGTGTTTCTCTTAGGTTTTTCCTTAGTTCTTGGTCAGTGAGTAAAATTAGTCCATTTATTTATTTATTTTAGCATGTTAAGACCTCTTAATTGCTTTAGCATAAAAATATCTTAGTTTAATATTTTCCTTTCTTTTTCCCTCAAGAAATATGATTTGTAATCTAAAATAAAACTGTAATAATTATATAATATCACTTATAGTATATAGTATACAAACATACTCATCATGTCTTCAAATACAACAGACACAATTATATAGTGTTTGCTATACCATTAAAAATGGTTTATACTGGTGGAAGATCATAGTGATGGAAAATCATCTTTGTTGTTATTGTAATATCAAGTTCACAAAAAATTCAGAAGTGTTCTGAGTTTCTAGAGCAGTTTAAAACTTCTTTTAAAAAAAGATTTATTTTGTTATAGTTTTTTTTTATTATTTTACTTAAATCCAAGTTAGTTAACATGCAGTGTAATAATGGTTTCAGGAGTAGAATTTAGTGATTCATCACTTACATACAACACCCAGTGCTCATCACAACAAGTGCCCTCCTTAATGCCCATCACCCATTTAGCCCATCCTCCCACCCACCTCCCCTCCAGCAACCTTTATTTTGTTCCCTGTATTGTTTTTATTGGAGTAAACTATTCATCACTGAAGGTAATTACCCCACTTTTCTTCTAGATTTTCAGTATATATCCATTACTATTTTATACATAATTTCTAAAAGCTATTTTATTATATTTAATCCTTTTCAAAAGGTAAAAATGTTACCTAATGATATATTTTGTGATAAAGATAACCCTAGCTGTTAAAATTCTTTTGGTGTGAAGTTTTCCATTGGTTAGGCTTTCACTATCATATTCCTTCTTACTAACATATTATATTCAATTTCTGAACAATAGACTAGTTGCATGTGAATGAATTAAATCATAATATTCTGGTTTTCTTTCCTGACAATTTATCAGTACATTTCCATAATCAAATCAGTTTTGTTACAGTTAACACATACATTCTGTTAAATACACTTAGTATTTATTGAGCTATCTGGGTTTCATTTAATTCTAACAAAGTACTTTATATAGAGTAAGTACTTTATATGGATTTCATTTGCTTCTAACAAAAATCCTACATGTAGGTGCTACAGTTACCCACAGTGAATACATTTTGAAATTAAGACTTAAAGGTTAAAATCATTTCCATTATCATTCTGGGGTCTGACTTAACTCATGTAGCCCAACTGTATAGATCTATCCTCAGGGAAGAGGAGAAGAACTGCTTGGCATGTCTGAAACTCTGCCTAACTTACTTTCAGTATGTATTTATCTCTGCTATACTGGGATGTGCACACAAAATGACCCCCCATTAGTTATAGTTTCATTTACTTAATGTTTTCATTTCCCTTTTTCATAAAAATTCATTCTAATTGTCTTAAAAACCCTTTTGCGATTAGCTCCTTTACAGTTCTCACACCAATTTGTACCTGAGGAAGAACTACAAACAAGCAAAAATGAAAACTCAATTATGAAGCTAATTATCTAGTAATTTCTCCCTTAAAATTGTTCAAGAATATAATTTCCTAGTTTTAATTATTGGTTTTTGCACCATTCCTATTTTTTTAAAATGTATTTTCTTGTTCACCTAAATGGACCAGCTTCTTCTTAAGCATCTCTCGATTTAAAATCTACTTTTTTCTTCAGGGTGCCTGTGTGGCTCAGTTGGTTAAGCGTTCAACTTCAGTTCAGGTCATGATCTCACTGTTTGTAGGTTCAAGCCACACATCAGGCTTTGTGCTGACAGCTCAGAGCCTGGAGCCTGCTTCAGATTCTACATCTCCCTCTGTCTCTCTGCTCCTCCCCCACTCACTGTGTGTGTGTGTGTGTGTGTGTGTGTGTGTGTGAAAAATAAATATTAAAAACAAATATAAGGGAGGACTCAACATGGCAGAGAATTAGGGGGACCAGAAGTTCCCTTGTCCCTCAGACACAGCAGTATTTAGGCCAGAAGTCTTGGAATCCCAGGAATCTGGGCTACAGAGTGACAAAAACATCTCCAGGGGCCCCTGGGGACAACTTGGAGGGCCATATGTGTGTGATTGCGAACTGGGAGAGAGAAAACCGGTGGCATAGACACAGTGTGGAGGGATCCCCTTCTGCGGAGAAACAAAAGGAAGAGAAAGAGGAGAGGCTGTGGAAGTGTAGGATTGAATTTGGACAAGAGAAAAACCACGGACTGGGGAATAGAAAAAACAGAGAAAGAACCAATTTCCAACATGATCCTGAGTTGTGAGGTTTTCTCTGTACTGGGGCCTGCCACCCTTTACCCATACCTGGGGAGGAGGGTAGCCAATCCCGGGCTCCTAAGTGAGGAGCTCAGAGCCTCAGCTGGAGAGAGCAGTCCTCTCCCTTCAGTGCTGTGGGAAGAAGGCATATAGCCTCCAAGGACAAAAGACCTGCAGGCGCCCGCCAACCAGAAACCCTGTGTCGGCTGGCTGGTGGAGTGGCACTTCCCCTGAACTGGGGCACACGGAGCAGGATCCTTCAAGACATCAGGGTTTGAATCCCAGCCAAGGGCCTGGGAGGTGCAGGAGACTGTAGAGGAACAAAACCTGCCCACTGACACCTGCGTGGCACTGTGAGGGCAGCCTCAACAGAGTGGCTTGAGACACCCAGTCCGAGAAGGGGGGAGAGACTGGGCTGTAGCCATTTTTCTCCCCATCACTAACAAGGTGGGACTTCAGGGAACAGACAAGGGGCCCACAGTGGAGGTGGGACCCACCTAAGCAAACCACACCTCTCCACACCTTGTAACTGCACATCTACTGGAGCAAGGTTGACATTGACTCAACCAGACACCCCTCCTCCAGACCAGCACAGCCACGGTTCTAAGACACCATCAGGTATCAGTCCAGTAGTTTTGCATTTTCTGATTTGATTCTTGATAGATATATATGTATGTATATATGTGTGTGTGTGTGTGTGTGTGTGTGTGTGTGTGTGTGTGTGTGTGTGTGTTTCTTCCTCTTATACCTTTCCTTGTCTATTCTGGTTATTCTGGTTTTTGGTTTGTTTAAGAACATTTTTTATCTATTCTTTTTACACACCTTCTATATCTTCTTTATTTTCCTCTCTCTCTCTCTCTCTCTCTCTCTCTCTCTGGATTAAGACATACAGATTCTCTGATTCTCTGCCTGGCCAATTTTTTTTCTTTTCTTTTCTTTTCCCCCAACACTGTCATTTCTCTCTTTGTATGGAATAAGGCTTCTTCCACCACCACCCCCCTTTGTATATTTTTTCCAGTGTTACTTCAATGAACAAATCAAACCACACCTGGTGGAAGGCCCAAACCATCACTGCAAGGAGATATAGGAACCAGAGTCACAACAATAGAAAGAACACAACACACTCCAAAAACACCTCCTGAAGGGCCAGGCCCTGGACAGTGTATGACTTTAATACAGTAGTGCTCGCAGGTGCAGGGCACTTATTCTGTCCCTTATTAAAACACACAGGGACAGAAAACTAGCCAAAATGATGAAATGGAAGAATTTTCCTCAAAAGAAATTCCAGAAGAAATGATGAGAGAATTGCTCAAAACAGATATAAACAATATAACTAAGCAAGAATTTAGAATAGTAGTCATAGGATTAATAGCTGAGGTTGAAAAAAGCATAGAAGGCAGCAGAGAATCTATTGCTGCAGAGATTAAGGAACTCAGAAATAGTCACGATGAATTAAGAAATGTTGTAAATGAGGTGCAAAATAAACTAGATGCAGTGACAACAAGGATGGAGGAAGCAAAGGGGAGAATAAGTGAAACAAGATAAAAGTATGGGAAAAAATGAAGCCAAGAAAAAGAGAGAGAAGAAAATACTAAAACACGAGGGAAGAATTAGGGAACTATAATATCCATATCATAGGAGTACCAGAAGAATAAGAGAAAGGGGCAGGAGGTTTACTTGAACAAATTATAGCTGAGAACTTAATTTAGGAAAAGAGGCATATGTCCAAATCCAGGAAGCACAGAGAACTCCCTTCAGATTTAAAAGGAATAGGTCTTCTCTACAGGATATCATAGTGAAACTGTCAAAATACAAAGAGAAAGAGAATTCTGAAAGCAGCTAGGGACAAAGGGGCCTTAACCTACAAGGGTAGACACATAAGGGTAGTAGCAGACCTGTCCACTGAAACTTGGCAGGCCAGAAGGTAGTGGCAGGAAATATTCAATGTGCTGAATAGGAAAAATGTGCAGCCAAGAATCCTTTATCCAGCAAGGCTGTCATTCAGAATAGAAGGAGAGATAAAAGCTTTCCCAGACAAACAAAAACTGAAAGAATTCATGACCACTAAATCAGCCCTTCAAGAGACCCTAAGGGAGACTCTGTGAGTGGAACCCTGAAAAGACTACAAAGGACCGGAGACATCACCACAAGCATGAAACCTACAGATAACACAATGACACGACATCCATCTTTCAGTAATAACTCTGAATGTAAATGGGACTAAATGCTCCAATCAAAAGACACAGGGTATCAGAATTGATAAAAAAAAAAAAAAATCAAGATCCATCTATATGCTGTCTACAAGAGACTCATTCGAGACCTGAGGACACCTTCAGATTGAAAGTGAGGGGATGGAGAACCATTTATCATGCTACTGGAAGTCAAAAGAAAGCTAGAGTAGCCATACTTGTATCAGAAAAACTTGATTTTAAACTAAAGGCTGTAACAAGAGATGAAGAAAGGCATTATATCATAATTACAGGGTCTATCCATCAAGAAGAGCTAACAATTATAAATGTTTATGCCCCAACTTGACAGAACCCAAATATATAAATCAATCACAAACATAAGCAATCTTATTGATAAGAATACCATAATTGCAGGGGACTTTAATACTCCACTTACAACAATGGATAGATCATCTAGGCAGAAAATAAATAAAAACACAAGGGCCTTGAATGATACATTGGACCAAATGGACTTGACATATATATTCAGAACTTTTCATCCAAAAGCATCAGAATACACATTCTTCTCAAGTGTACATGGAACATTCTCCAAGATAGATCACATACTAGGTCACAAAACAGCCTTCAATAAATTTAAAAAAAATTGAGATCATACCATGCATATTTCAGATCACAGTGGTATAAATCTTGAAATCAACCTCTCACACACACACACACAAACTGGAAATCCTCCAAATGCATGGAGGTTAAAGAACATCCTACTAAAGAATGGATGGGTAAACCAGAAAATTAAGGAAGAAATTAAAAACTATATGGAAGCAAATGAAAATGAAAACACGACAGTCCAAACCATTTGGGATGCAGCAAAGACAATCATAAGGCAAAAATACATTGCAGTTCAGGCCTATCTCAAGAAACAACAAAAGTCCCAAATACATAATCTAACTTCACACCTAAAGGAACTAGAAGCAGAACAGCAAAGAAACCCCAAAGCCAACAGAAGAAGAGAAATAATAATGATTAGAACAGAAATAAACAATATAGAATCCAAAAATAACAGTAGAAAAGAGCAATGAATCTAACAGCTGCTTTTTTGAAAATATAAAATTGATAAACCCATAGCCAGATTTCTCAGAAAGAAAAGATAGAGGACCCAAGTAGATAAAATCACAAATGAAGGAGGAGAGGTCACAACCAACATCACAGAAATACAATTATTGGACAATACTATGAAAAAATATATGCCAACAAGCAGGACAACCTGGATGAAATGGACAAATTCCTAGATACCCACAAACTACCAAAACTCAAATGGAAAGAAATAGAAAATTTGAACAGATCCATAACCAGTGAAGAAGTTGAACCAATTATCAAAAACCTCCCAACAAATAACAGTCCTGGGCCAGATGGCTTCCCAGGGGAATTCTACCAGACATTTAAATCAGAGTTAATACCTATCTCCCTGAAGCTGTTACAAAAAAAAAAAAAGAAAGAAAAAAAAAAAGAAATGGAAGGAGAGCTTCCAGACACATTGATTGCCAAACCAGAGACCTCACTAAAAAGGAAAATTACAAGCCAATATCCCTGATTAACATGGATGCAAAAATGCTCAACAGGATACTAGCAAATCAAATTCAGTATATCAAAAGAATTGTTTACCATGATCAAGTGGGATTCATTCCTGGACTGCAGGGCTGGTTCAATCCCTCAAATCAATTAATGTGATACATCAAATTAATAGAGGAAAGGATAAGAATCATGTAACCCTTTCAATAGATGCTGAAAAAGCATTTGACAAAAGTACAGCATCCTTTCTTAATAAAAACCCTCAAGAAAATAAGCATAGAAGGAACATACCTTAACATCACAAAAGCCGTATATGAAAAGCCCAGAGCTAATATAATCCTCAATGGGGAGAAACTGAGACCTTTCCCTCTGATATCAGGAACACGACAGGGATGTCCATTCTCACCACTGTTGTTTAACATAGTGTTAGAAGTCTTAGTCTCAGCAATCAGACAACAAAATGAAATAAAAGACATCCAAATTTGCAAAGAAGTCAAAGTTTCACTTTTTGCAGATGGCATGATACTCTACATGGAAAACCTGAAAGCCTCTACCAAAAAGCTGCTAGACCTGATACATGAATTTAGCAGTCGCAGGATACAAAATCAATGTACAGGAATTGGTTACATTTCTATACACTAACAATGAAGCAACAGAAGAAGAAATCAATCCCATTTACAATTACACCAAGAACCATAAAACACTTAGGAATAAACCTAACCAAAGACATATGCTGAAAACTATAGAAAATTTATGAAAGAAATTGAAGAAGATACAAAGAAATGGAAAAACATTCCATGTTCATGGATTAGAAGAACAAATATTGTTAAAATATCAATACTACCCAAAGCAATCTGCACATTCAATGCAATCCCAATCAAAATTCCACCAGCATTCTTCTCAGAGTTAGAACAAACAATCCTAAAATTTGTATGGAACCACAAAAGACCCTGAATAGCCAAAGTAATGTTGTAAAAGAAAACTAACGTGTAGGCATCACAATCCTGGACTTTAGCCTCTACTAGAAAGCTGTAATTATCAATACAGTCTGGTATTGGCGCAAAAACAGACACATAGACCAATGGAATAGAATAGAGAACCCAGAAATGGACCCACAAGTGTATGGCCAACTAATCTTTGACAAAGCAGAAAAGAGTATCCAGTGGAAAAAAGACAGTCTCTTTAGCAAATGGTGCTGGGAAAATTAGACAGCAATATGCAGAAAAATGAAACTGGACCACGTTCTTACACGATACACAAAAATAAACTCCAAATGGACAAAAGACCTAAATGTGAGACAGGAAACCATCACAACCCTAGAAAAGAAAACAGACAACAACCTCTTTTATGTCAGCCACAGCAATTTCTTGTTCAACACATCTCAAAAGGCTAGGGAAATAAAAGCAAAAATGAACTATTGGAACCTCATCAAGATAAAACTTCTGCACTGCAAAGGAAACAACAAAACTAAAAGGCAACCAACAGAATGGGAGAAGATATTTGCAAATGACATATTGGATAAAGGGTTTGTATCCAGAATCTATAAAGAATTTGCCAACTCAACACCCGAAAAACAAATAATCCAGTGAAGAAATGGGCATAAGATATGAATGGACACTTTTTGAAAGAAGACATCAAGATGGCCAACAGACACATGAAAAGATGCTCAACATCTAGGAAAAGATGTTCATCATCAGGGAAATACAAATCAAAACCACGCTGAGATTCCACCTCACACGGGTCAGAGTGGCTAAAAGTAACAACTCAGAAAACAGATGTTGACGAGGATGTGGAGAAATGGGAAGCCTCTTGCATTGTTGGTGGGAATGAAAACTGGTGCAGCCACTCTGGAAAACAGTGTGGAGGTTCCTCAAAAAATTAAAAATAGAACTACCCTAATACCTAGCAATAGCACTACTAGGAATTTATCCAAAGGATACAGGAGTGCTAATTCACAGGGATACATGTACCCCAATGTACATGTACCCCAATTGTGGAAAGGATTTGGAGAACTAAAAAGGTGGTTTGCTTCAGCCATCATCAAGAGTCTCATAGGCCTTTAATTCATAAAGCAAGTTTCATAGACTGTTATATAAAGTCATATCCAAGTTAAGTATCATTTCATTTTGCTGACATAAATACTCACGAAGTCAAGGTAGCGCTATTTATATATTAACCAATATATATGTAATTAAAGCCACTATAAACTACTTTAAATCTTTAGTATAAGCAATAGTAACACATTTTAAAAACCAGTTGAAATAGTAACAATATTTTAATTACCTAATTCACAGTATTTGAACATACAATTGCTTTATGGAAGTAGTAATGAGATATTAGAAATGACAGGTGCTTGCACTGCAATACAATATTTTATGTAATGCAGTGGTTAACCTGACATATAGTTCTAACAAAACGATAGAGCTATGTTTCACAGGAAAAAAAATTGTATTGCTTTAATATTTATTAAAAATTTTAAAAAAGGTTTTTTTTAATGCCATCTCTTAGTTATACTCCACATGTGGCTGGTGGTTATCATACTGGATAGTGAAGGACTAGAGTATTCTATGAATTCTAAGGCATTTATCCAATGGCAGCTTTGATATTTCCCATTTGAGCTGCCTTAAGCAACAAAAATGACTCAAGCTCATTAATCTGGCTCTAACAGTATGTTCTATTCTTAGAAGTGTCATATATGGCTCTTTACCTTTTCCATGCATCAAATAGTTAATGAAAGAAAAAAAGCACAACAAAGCCATTAGTGCAAGTCTTCATTAAAATGTTGTAAATGGGGTGGGGGAGCACCTAGGTGGTTCAGTTGGTTGAGCATTGGACTTCAGCTCAGGTCATGATCTTACAGCTCGGGTTTGTGAGTTTGAGCCCTACATCAGGCTGTCTGCTGTCAGCACAGAGCCTGCTTCGGATCCTCTGTTTCCCTCTCTCTTTGCCCCTCCCCCCTCTCAAAAATAAATAAGCATTGGAAAAAAAACAAAGATAAAATGTTGCTAACGTTCTAAGATCAGTGCTCTGAAGGGAGCAAATAACTCAAAAAATTCATAAGATACATTGAGGAAAGTCATTTAAAGTTCAGTTTGTTCCAAGAATTAGGCACTATTCACATTTTCAGAAGGTATGAGGAAGCAGGTTGGTCAGATCACGGGACAGAAAGCAGGACTGGGGTCATGTTTTAGCAAACATTGCTTGGACAATTTAGCTTCAGTGAGAGATTAAGGGTGAGGGGGGATCGAAGTTGGGACTATAAAAGTTACAACTGAAACTTCCTTTGGCTTTGAAGATCTTTCTCAGTCCTTCCCTTAGGCCCGCAGTGGCAACAAGGCTAACATATTTAGGCCACGTGTCAGAGTCCAGACCTTCAACACAAGCTCGGGTTTCTGAGTCTGAAGAACTAGTGAGGTTTGTGATCATAAGAGATGAATGAGTCTAGAGTGCATTCATCAGTTTCTTATATAATCTTTACTTTTCTATAGTGATTTCAGATATCCTTTGGGACAGTAGCCATGTGAAAGTGTTCAAGATTTTGGAAAGGACACAACATAGGACTATAATGGAAAAATAAGTAGAATCAATAACCCATGAAAGTGTCTGCTTAGCCCTCCAACTATTGTTCCTAGTTCTATTAAGAAAAAAATTGTATATACATATATATATATATATATATATATATATATGTATATGTATATGTATATGTATATGTATATACATATATATATATCCCAAAACCCAAAATCTATCTGAATTCTCCTTTCTGGATGACCCAGAAAGTCGCACAGAGGCCAGGTCTCCGTTTTCTTTTCGTAAAATAAAACTGTTCTATCATTTATCTTATCAGTCAGATTTTGTCAAAACAGTAAAGATCATCTTTGGAAACCAGGGCATTAGAATTAAAGGGAAAAAAAATCTTAACTTTCTGTCCTTGAAAATTAGCAATCTAAATTTTTTTTTAATGTTTATTTACTCTTAGAAACAGAGCGTGACCAGGGGAGGGGCAGAGAGAGAGGGAGACACAGAATCCAAAGCAGGCTCCAGGGCCCTGCACTCTCAGCACAGAGCCCCACACGGGGCTCAAACCCACAAACCACAAGATCATGACCTGAGCCAAAAATGGATGCCCAACCGACTGAGCCACCCAGGCTCCCTGAAAATTAGCAATCTATTAAACTAAGAGGAAATTTTAAAATACATAATAACTTAAAGAAGAAACATATGACAATTAGTAGACTCTAGAATTCAGGGTCTTTGTCCTGGAATCTTGGGCCAAAGCTATTTATATCTGGAAATCTGCTGCTTTGATGGGAGATTCTTGGGAAACTTCCTCCTGCCTCAACTCTTTTGCTTTGGAGAAATCATGTGAGATTCTCAGCTTTAGATCTCCAAGTAGTGACAACATTCTGTCTTGGCAATGTATATTCTGAAATTGGGAAACATGATCCAGGGATCTATGCCTTATAACTTTGCAACTGTAACAGCAGTTGATAGTAACGGATTTGGTTCTGACCACGTTCAAGAACATTTTTATATTGCTGTTGCTTTAAGGAAAACAGAGTTCTGGGCTGAATGTCATGCAGAAATTCCTGTAATTTCTCCTTGGGAAAGCCACCTGTGCCTGTTGGCTGTAAACTTGGAAATACTGCACCAATCAGTTATGGGAGGTGTAATTCCAAATCCCACAGGATGACCAGTGATTTGTTCGTAATATGATAAATTATGATGGGTTTTAGTGGATGAAAATAGAATAGCATAGTTTTTAAAAGCTAAAAGTAATACTTTGGCTATCACTTTTATAATTCAGATAATTTTACCAGATTTATTCTGAGGGTACTCCATCTTTTTCTTTTGATTTTTAATGATATCTGGGGAAGTTAAGGACAATGTATTTATTTATAATACATTTGTATATATAGGGAGAGAGATGCCACATCAGAAAATGCTGTGAATGAACAACTTAAGTATTCATAGCTGCTTTATGTAGACATTTGTCATGTTATTTACTAATACCTTGTTATTATAGATATCAAAACTGGAGTTGGTGTTTGGATATATTTGTACTTCCTAATCTCTCTGTTCTGGATGAACAATCCTTCAAATGTCTTCATAAACTCAGACATTTATTATGAGTTGTCATATCTAAGATATTTTAGTGCTTCAGAGTAAACTTAACTGAAAGACAGTAAGGGAGGGTAATATAATGAGTTATATTTTGTGACAGAGAATTACTCATAATTATGCAGCAGGTAAGTCTCAAATATATGCACCATAATTAAATTCTGAGTATGTTTTCTTGATATTTTTCATGGGCATTAAATTAGAGATTACACTTAAGTGGGTGATTCTATTTAAATTATTATTTAATTTTTATTTAACTGATGGATGCTGTCCTCTTTAAAATAGAAATAGGACTGGGGCACCTGGGTGGCTCAGTCAGTTAAGCATCCAACTTCGGCTAAGGCATGATCTCACGGTTTGTGAGTTCGAGTCCCACATCGGGCTCTGTGCTGACAGCTCAGAGCCTGGAGCCTGCTTCGGATTCTGTCTCCCTCTCTCTCTCTGCCCCTCCCCTGCTCGTGCTCTGTCTCTCTCTCTCTCTCTCAAAAATAAACATTAAAAAAATAAAATAAATAAAATGAAATAGGACTGAAAAGACAGTATTATTTTTATTATATGTAAGAACAGAAATATATTCAATTAATACTTTGATGCATCCATATGCTATTGTGACTACTGCATGTCTGCAGCTCTTTGCTCCATTTGTGGTAGATATTCATAGCATATTTAAACATAGGTCTATTCTTTAATATATTTTACATTTTTTAAAAAATCTGTGAACAAAACACAATTAAATTCAAAGCCAAGATTTAACCAATGGAAATGTATACTTTTCATTAAAGATTGTGAAAATGTAATTATTACTGGTATTCTTTGGTTTCCTTCTTTCATTTTTTTAGAAATAAAGTACAGGACCACATTTAATATTTTAGTGAAGTCTTAGGTGCAATATATTTGTAATCTTATCCACCTATATCCAAATCCTCTGCTTAATTCCATCTTTCATCTAACTT
This sequence comes from Panthera onca, assembly GCF_046562875.1. NCBI lineage: Eukaryota > Metazoa > Chordata > Mammalia > Carnivora > Felidae > Panthera > Panthera onca. The sequence continues at coordinate 136,470,336 of NC_138340.1, read as the reverse complement.
ACAAAATTTCCATTACCTTTATATTCCTAATTCCAAAAATGAGCTCAGGGAAAAGGTGACAATATCTTGAATTCTATTCTATTAATAATAAACTAGCTTATGTTGATATAAAATTTTCATTTAAGTTTCTCTTATTTGATAATCATGACAACTTTGTGAGAAATAATCATAGCAGAAAACTGAGCTTGACAGAAGAATGACAGAATTTTCCCAAGTTCCAAATCTGTAAGGCCCAAAGTATGAACTGAGGTTTCCTGTTTCAATATATCCCTCATTTCATTTTAGGATGCAGAAATGTTCAGGTGGCAAGATCAGAGGGCAGGACTGAGACAAGTGCATCTAAGTAAGGGTCTCACAGTCTTAGTCACAACAATGCCCAAGCAGTTTTGAATATTTTGGGTCTCCTTCTCCGTATGTCTGCACTCACCACTGTTTTCAAGGGGTATCATAATAAAATGCAAGTTAAATGTTCAAGGAAAAGGCAGCACCTCAAACCAATGTCATCTAGATGAAGTTATTGTGGTTCCTATTTTTGGTTTATAAACTAGTTTCCCACAGAGGAGCATGTGGAAGCAATAGGACAGCTATCACTAGGGTGACAGTATAATACTAACTAAATAGATTCAAAGGGATGTCTCTAGTTGGCAGGTATGTTTGCTGAGATACTCAGATCTGATACAGGGTATCACTGGGTGCACTTGGGATGCCTCTTCTGGACTTTCTCCACTTAGGTGAAGCTTTTGCTAACGTTCCCAGGAAAATCACTTCAACCTCCCCCTTCCCAGTCAAACCATGATAGTACTTTGTATATATCTCTATTAAATCTGTTAGCCTGTAGGAAAACTCACCTTTCTCCCAGTCCTCCTTTGTTCTGCCCCCAAATAGGAGGATGCCTCTCACTTTTTCAAGTACTGTGACCTGCCATCGTGTGTGCTTTAGCCTAACAGGAGACTTGTTTTTCCTTGAAACCTAGAGCAATGGAAGGCTTGGGAAGATTCAGCATTACTCTTGTCTGCCTACTGAGATCCTTTCCTTCCGTGCCGTCTCAAAAATGAGAAGCACTGAGACTGATCCTCCTTCTTCAGAGCTCTGGTGTCTAGGACAAAAGCCAAAGACCAGTTCTGTGCAAGGCAAGGGGAAAAATATTTGCTGGCTCTATTCTTGCAGTTGCATCTTCTTTAAGGATTGTAAGCTCTTCTTGAACAAGCCTTTTCTCACCAATATGGCAGTGAAATATGAAGAGCTAAAGCACAGGTGTATATTTGGAAAGAAATGTCAAAAGAAAACATCTTGCCTAAAACAGCTCACTGTCCTCAGAAGAAGTTTCTGTGTGGTCCAATCACGCCTTGGTTTAAACAGAGGTGTAGGCCAAAGCCTCAAGTAGAAATAGTCTAGTTTTCTGTTTATTAACCACATACTTTGTCCATCTCTTTTTTGAGACCCTAAATAAGTAATAAGTGGCTTATTGAGGATAATGTTCAGTGATTAAGAAATCTGAGTCTGGCTTTTATCTTTTGATGTCTTTACTCTCCCATATCAGGTTTGTCATATCATGGTTCCTTTTTCATAAATTTGTCTTCTCCGCTAATGTAAACTCCTTGAAGTCATGGACCATTTTTTATTCACATTCTCCTTCCATGTTATCTTATCACCTAAGCAGGCATTTGATGATTTCTGAACAAAAAGATGAAAGGAATAACAAAAGTACTACAGGACAAGCCACTCAGACAACCTAGAAAGCATTTGAAAGAATAAACTACCACTTGAATGTTCAATTCACATAAAAGCAATTGTTGAAATCATGTGGTTTGTAAAGTATGACATAACAGGCTTAGTGTCAGTTTCTTTCTACTTTTATACTACATGAACACTTCACATAAAATAATTAACTAACTGAAAAATGTATGTAATATGTGAAAATGAAGTAAATTCCTTATCAGTCTCTGAACATTTCCTATCCAGCTTACATCTCTCAAGTTTGAGCTGTGGATACAATTTATGGAGTCTTTTTCAGAAAATATTAACGAGGGAGAATAGATCTATACCAGACATTTTATTTTTTAGATATAAGTTACAGGGGTGCCAGATAGTGAGTCTTCTTTTGTCATTCTCTAATATAATATTGAAAGATACATGCAAGCTTTGTTCTAAGAAAAGTGAAATTTAGGAGATAAAGTGAATATTAAGAAGAGTAGTTCTAACTTATTATGACTTTATCTAGTGGCTTATGAAAGAGGAATTCTGAAGAGCTTTGTAAAAATGAAAAACTGAATGACTTCTCTGATTGTTTACTTCACCTTTTTTCTTTGGGTAACATTGATTGTTTTGGATGTTTGTGCATGGCAGTTTTAATTCATTTAATGAAAATAATATTTATCTCTGGGACATCGTCTTCTGTTTAGCATCATGATGTAAACAAAGATTATGAACTTGGCATAAATACAAGTGAGTACTGCAATTTACCCAGAAACAAAACACTACTTTGTCAACCTGAAAAGCAAAGCATTTATTGCAAGCTGTAGGGGAAAAGAGGCTTAACTGTCATAGTATTCATTCACCTAATTTGTATTCAATAACAAATGTCTTTTTTATATATATATTTAATGAAAGTGTCTGCATTGATATTTTAAAACAGAGTCCCTGATTTTCCTCTCATTTGTTATGGCCCTTCAGCTATAAGAGAATCAGTAAACAATGAGGCATAATATTAACATTTTAGATTATGTTTAAAATTATTATTCAGCTGGCCTAGATCTGTAAGTCTAGGTGGTAATTTTGCAATAATTGTGTTGTTATGTTTCCAGCCTGATAGGTTGTTCTCCCTCTGTGTGATTCAGTTAATAAGTGTTATTTCATGATTCGTTCTTTTGCTCTGGAAGTTCTTGAGTTGGCTCCTGTTACTACTAAATGCTGATTCAGTTAGACATCGCTATGTTGGATTGGCTCTAAAATGACTTGTTGCAGTTTGGAACAGTGGATGGGACTGTGAGATTGTTGTCATATTAATTTATCTTACACCCTGGCACTTAACCCCAAATAGCAATCTTAATCATGTCCCAAAACAGCATTGGTAGTTTAATTATTTCAATAAAAGATACTTTAGTGGGGGTACCTGGGTGGCTCAGTTAGGCGTCCACCTTCATCTCACGTCATGATCTCATGGTTCGAGTATGAGTTTTAGCCTCACCTCGGGCTCTCTGCTGTCAGCACAGAGTCCACTTGGGATCTTCTGTCTCCATCTCTCTGCCCCTTCCCCTACTCATGTGCGCACGTGCGCTCTCTCTCACTGTCTCACAAAAATAAATAAACATTAAAAAAAATTTAAAACAGATACTTTAGGGCAAGAGGAATTGCACTGCTAATCCACAAAGTCTACTTTGTACTCTTATTAAGGACCTTCTATGTGGGAAATCACTATTTTCTCCTACTTCTTGTTTCTCATTTAGATTTCTAATCTATTTGTGGAAGCTATCTTATTAGCAACTGCCATGTAAGATCAGTATTCAAATTTTGAAATTATTTCCTTTATTCTCCAAGTCTTGGTATTCATAAAATGCATAATAACCAAACTCTATATTATCATGTCATAGCTAATTCGTCATTTAATATGGAATAAAAGAAATAAACACCAGCCTTACAATAGACATTATTTATCAAACATTAACTCCTATTAATGTCTCTTGTTCTAAGGAACTTTAAAGGAAAGCCAGATGCATTAATATCAGGCACAAGAATATTTTCTTTAGGTTAAGAGGCTCAAGCTTCAATTCTCTCAAATCTAACATTCAATGGAAGCATGAGTAGAACTATGTCCCGAACATACTGTTGGTGTTTCTTATCCAGGCTTGGAGTCATAAACAAAAGAAGGAGAAAAAATAAGGGGAGAAAGAGGAGGAGCAGGTAGGGGGAAGAGGAAGAAGGAGAATGAACAGAGATCAGGTGACCACAATGAAAACTCAACCATCCATCACTTCTAGATAATTACGTAATGTGTGTATGCATGCATGTGTGTGTGCATGCGTGTGTGTGTGTGTGGTGAGCATGTACACAAGCTCATGTCTGAGTTTGTGTCCATAAGGGCTGTAGTGGGGTATAATGGGGAGATTAAAAATAAGGTATATTATTTCTGATAATAACACTTGTGAGAATACTATTTCTGTCTGAGTTAGGTGCATGATTCTGACAATAATTTGAAAAAAAAAAAAAGCGTTGAGGCTGCAAACTATAGTTGAAAAAGGGAGCTTAGGATCTGTTCCTGCAATACAAAACTAGGTATGCCTGACTCTTCTTATTGTTACCTAGTTCTATTTAGATACAGCGGACATAACAGCAGTGTGTGTAATGTTGAAATGCATCCTGAATACATTTTATGAGGCTTAACCATTGGGACCATAATTTATCATTCTACACAATTCTTTGCTATCTTGATCTCAGTTGGGATTGCTAAAGTTTCATAAATTAGTCTCTTTCAAGTTATAAAAAGAGAGTATCTTGAAAATATGCATACATGTTTTTGACATTTTTCTAACATAAATACTGTATTATAGAAGTTTTAAAAAAGAAAATATATATAACCATGAAAATGATCTGTAGTTAAAAAATGCAAAGCTTATCACAAAATTATGTTGACAATCATGTGTTCTCACATTTATAACCAGTTTCTTAATAGGATTTCAAAAACGTTGAAGATTCTCAGGTTTCAGAAGTTTCTGCAATTAGTTTATTTTTTATAAATTACACAATGTTTCAGCAGAGAAAGTGAATCAGTAACCTGGAAGTCTTTTAAAATTATTCTTCTAGGGGCAACTGGGTGGTTCAGTCAGTTGAACAGCTGACTTCAGCTTCAAGTCCTGAGCCCAGGTCATGATCTCATGGTTCCTGAGTTCAAGCTCCGCATCAGGCTCTCTGCTGTCAGCACAGAGCCCACTTTGGATCCTGTCCCCCTCTCCCTCTGCCCCTCCCCCACTCATGCTCTCTCTCAAAAATAGGTATTTAAAAATGAAATAAAATAATTCTTCTATATCATATGAATTTGACTTTTAAAGCGTTCAATTCTGTTTCAAAGATTATTTCAGGTATTTCTAGTTTTTAGAAAATGTTTGAGTCTTTTATGTTTTAAAATTAATACAGATACCCAAAAAACGAGAGTACTTCATTTACATTTGGTATGCCAGTTGAAAGCTTAGTGTTTACAGTGCACTTACATATATTAATACAAACCCACACATCTTGCTTACACTACCAAAAAAGATAAAAGATGGAAAGAAACTGGACAATGGCATAAAATACTCAGAAACATTAATGAGACACATTAATAAAATATAAAGGCAGAAGGGCTTAGGAATAATGAAAGAGCCCCTGAATATAGAGATAAGGCCCATGCAAATGTGTTGGAAGACAGTTCGGTGGACCTGAAAGTCTCATACTGAGCTGTTCTATCATCACACTTCTCTTCATTTTTCCCAGCCAGGCTTCTCACTGATCTGCCTCTTTAGTCATGGGCCTAGTTGTTCCTCATTTCCAGCCATGTTCTCTTTGCTTCTACTCCAAAAATAAAAAGAAAGCATATACCTGCTTGTAACAGATTTTCTAAATATATAATCAAATTCAATGTACCTTTGAGCTCAGTAGAAAAGAACAGAATACAAATAGAAAACAGAAATTGAAAAAAAGAAAAGAATACCTGTATTTGTCTTTTTTCTACTTATCACAAGATTTTCCCGAGTCTGTTATTTCTGGCTCAGTTTCTGTACTTGGTATAGGACAGAAAGCTTGAACTGTTAGCCATGAGTTAAGTTCTATCCTAGAATTTTAAGTTACTCTTTTGATGGGCACTTGATGTCTTCCAGCTTTAGTATTCTCATAGGGAAAACAGGGAGAGTAATGTTTCTTATGACACAATGTTAGAAGTTAGTATGTGGCTGTATGCAAAAACACTTGGAAAATATTTGGTTTCTGTAGTGGGTTGAATTGTGTTCCCCTACCCCCACAAAAGATATATTCAAGCTTTAACTTCCAGTACTGGTGAATGTAACCTTATTTGCCAATGTGTAAATTAAAGATCTTAAGATGAAGTTATTGTGGATGTAGGGTAGAACCTAAATCCAATGACAGATGTACTTAGAAAAAAAGGGGGGGGAAATATGACACGTCAGGGGAGAATATCACACAAAGACAGAGGCATAGATTGGAATTATGAATCCCCAAAACAAGGAATGCCAAGGGTTTCTGGCAGCCACTGAAAAATAGAAGAAAGGCATTGAAGGGATTGTCTGCCCAAGCATCCAGAAGGTATTAACACTGTCAGCACCTTGACTGTGGACCCGTGGCCTGCAGAACTGTGAGAGAACAAGTTTCTGTTGTTTATGCTGTCCACTTTGTGATTATTTGTTACAACAGCCATAGAAAACTAATACAGTCTTCAAAATTGATTCTCCCTGATTCTCTTGTTTTTCTATGAACATACAAATTTTCAGGGGTGATACTTAGTCAGTGTGCTGCAATATGGCCTATCACTTAAGTGTGGCTGGCATTGATTGGTTTAGTGCTCAACTCTGATAAGTTTTTGCCTGTGCTATAATTGTTATTACATATTTAAAATATCACCTTTCTATGGCATATGAGCAAGAATGTCTCTTAAGGTTTTTTTCCAAGACTAAAATTCTGTGACCTTTAGGCTAGACTCCAGCTACTCTAAGGCAGCCTCATACTACATGCATTAATTAGCTTGGCATACTACATGCATTAATTAGTGTTCTAGGTATTTATGGGAAGAGAAAAATGAATAAGACATTTCATGTTCTTACAGATTTTAAAGTCTAATTAGAAGGTGAGATATGTCCACTTGAAAGTGTAACAATAAACAGTAGCAAATTATAAATGTCATCCAGGAGGCAGTGACAAAAATCAATTCCTGATTTCATTGTTCATTATGGACATAGACTAAGACCTTGCAATAGGCTATAGATTCCAAGATGTACTCATATAATGCATATGGCATTTCCTTTGCAGGTACATATATTGGTAAACATTCTCCCCAAACATATACCTTAGGAAAATTAGGCAAGAGCTGTTGATAGTGAATTTTTGTCTCTAGCTGGATAGTATTTACTAGTAAAGAAATTGATATTTTCTATTCTTGAAAAGTATAATTTTCCCCTAATGAAATCTCTTTATTTATTGACTATTCCTTCTACAGAAATTAAAAATATAATTTTATATTTAAAATATTTTTTGATATTTACTTTTTCTAAATATAAGATTTTAAGGTAAAAAAATGCATAAAAGAAATAGACATGTTTGCCTGTATGTACAACTTATTGTCTTTCTTTTTGCTTCCCTCTAAGAACTAATTATCTAAACTGTGCTTACTTAAAGATATTCTTGCTCCATAAAGTAAAAGGAAACAAAATCAATGATTTTAAAAGAATACAGCTATTATCTATCCTGAAAAAAGTGGGGGAACAAAAGGACAATTAGCAACTGTCTTACTCAATTTGGGTTGCTATAACAAATTACCTTAGTCTGGGTGGCCTATGCACAACAGGAATTTATTTCTCACAGCTCTAGAGGCTGAAGGCTGAAATCAGGGTTCCAGCATGGTCGGGTTCTCATGAGAGCCCACTTCCCAGTTCCTATAAGGCTGTTTTCTCATTGTTCTCTCACATGGCAGAGAGGAAAGAAAAGCAAGCTTTTTCTTGACTTTTATAAGGACCCTAATCCCATTCATGAGGGCTCTTCTCTCATGACCTCGTCTATCCTAATTACTTCCCAAAGGCCCCACCTCCTAATACTAATATCATCCCATTGGTAGGTTTCAACTTACGAATTTGGAGGGATGCAAATATTCAGTCCATAACAGAAAAGCTCTGTGAAATAATTTTTTAAATAAATACTTATTATTTGGTGGAGAATTCTCTAAATGTACAGTAAATACGTCTCTGTATTTTGTCATTTTTAGGCCATGAAAAGTACCTGAGAAATTATGTTTTCAGTTTTTTTTAACTGGTAAATATGCTCCAAATAATACGTGCTTCTAATTTCTGTAAAGCAGATAAATATTAAAAATTTTTAGTAATCTACTTGACAAACTCTTATTGAAATTCATGTGGAAAGGAAAAAATGCATAGCAAAAAAAATAAGAAAAATACCCTTGTATTATGCTGTGGTCTCAGGTAGGTCCGAGTCCAACTTTTCAGTTCCTTCCACGTGAGACCAATCTAATTTGGCAAAATTAAATTTTAGGCTCTTTAGCTAAGAGCCTCTTTATTGGGCACATTAATTATAATGTGAAAATGGTATAAACTATCTCTTTAATTCCATTTACTCCAAAAGTGCTGAGAGGCTGTGCAGCTCATTGATGAAGCCTACTAGAGTATTGACTCTCTTCCATCTAAAACAGAATCTTTTTATGGATCAAACATTTAAAACAGATTCTAGACATTCAATTTTCTGTGTTACCTAGAAGTCATTCATCCACCAGTAATATTCAAGAGCAAGATTTTTCTCAGATGGTGTAGTCTGTGGAAAACAAACAAACAAAACACTGTGTAGAGTTGCCCCCCTGACCTGACCCAGAGGCTCAAGATTTTCACCTTTCATGGAGAAAGAGCAAGGAATAATCTAATGTTCTGGCTGCACCAAATGCTATTCTTTATTAATTATCTCTATTTATCTTCCTGAAGGGTCCCCTGATGAATGCTTCTACTCTTTTTGTTCAGGCCAGTGGTTCTCAGCCATAAACATCACAATAGAATCACCTCCAGGAACTTCTAAACCTCCAGAGATCCAGGCTATATGCCAAGGCAAATTAAAGCAGAATCTTGGGAGTGAGATCCAGGCAACAGTTAAGTTTTAAAATACACAGTTTTTTTCATTGTGCAGCTGGATTATTTTCCCTATTCTTTTTTTTTTTAATTAAAAAAATTTTTTTTAATTTATTTTTTGAGACAGAGAGAGACAGAGCATGAGCAGGGGAGGGGCAGAGAGAGAGGGAGACACAGAATCTGAAGCAGGCTCACCATACTCTACAGAGCATATTCACATAAGGCTTTGATTTAAACACAAAGGATCAGATGCAGCAAGAAATAGAGTGCAGGAAGCCATAGAGTTCCAAGAGACATTCTATAATGTGACCTACCCAGGGCCATTTCTTTTGCACATACAGGACCACACTGCCTCTCTGACTTGAACCCATCAAGTTCCTTGTGAGAAATCATGCCTTTCGGAGAATTCCTGAAAAGGATCACAGTATTTAAAGCCTTTTAAAGAATCAAGCAAGGCTGATCAAATGGGTGAGGCCAGTTGCAGACCATTCCCTAACATTGCCAGGAGAGTTTCCGATCTTAAAGAGCACATCATAAATTCCATTGCACTTATTTTAGCCAAGAATAAAACAAACCCAGAAACCTAGGCTTTGCCAGAGATAAAGCTAGAGCTATCTTGGTCAAGCCGTAAACCAACTCGATGTTTACAGCAGCTGAGATTGAACCTGCTGATCTTGGGTTCACTGGATGTGATTCCCTTTGCTTTTCTCACCAAGAATATCATACCATTTGCCTTTTATCTTAGAGAAATTCCCCAAAATTTGAATTCTTCTGAATGCACACTTTTTTATGTTTTCTAGTACTCTCATGGCTTTCTTTCTTCTTGCTTTTCTTGCTTTTTATTAACATATTTTACGTTCAGTGGTATTTTAGCTTGACTAGAAATGGAATTTTAGGTTGACTCAATCTCTGATATAGAACCGGAATTGCTCCTTTAATATTGGCTTATTTACACTTATTTCTTTAATCATTCTTTTATTGTAAATCATGACCACTAAATATCATGAGATTGCATATACATCAGTTGATTCAAAATTGCAACATTTAGTAGACCAGCAAGATATGAAATATGTAATCGAATAAAAACAATCTAGTATATAGGTGATAAGTGTCTCATGTTTTGACTTACCTAATTGTTTTTTAATTTCAATTTGTATAATGTTCTTCTGCAGAAATACATTTCCCTCTGGCTGAAAGTTTTAAATCCGACCTAATTACTTTACTGTTGTTTAGCTTCACAATCAAGACATTTGAGCAGGTTTCTTGTCATTAATTACTCTTAAAATCAACAGTTCAGTATGTATAAAGGGGTCTGGGTCTAATTTTCTTCTTTTGTCATCATTTAATGTAATATGTTTAGAAACACAGAGACTATAATATGTTAGCAGTAATCTTTGCCCCTTTAGAAATCCTAAGTATCATTTTATTATATAACCTATTTCTTCCTTTTAATCACAATTTTCTATCACCCTGTGGATTAAATTCTATAGTCTCTGTACCAAAATGTCTCTTCAGCAGTACATTTTAAGACATTTTTCCAGTGTGTTTGTCTTCTCAAACAGCCACTTGGTTGAAGTAATTTAGCATATCATTTCCTTACCACTAAAGTTATCTTCTTATCAATGACCTATGGGACATTTTATGGGAAATTTGGAAATAGTATATTGTTGTAAACTTCTCATTAAATTATCTGGTTCACCAAAAGTGTATTTAATTAATGCATTTTTAATATTCTGAATGCTTCAATGAATTAGGAAAGTATCAAAGAAAAAGTACTAAGCACTAATATTTTATAATTGGCCAAAATGTAACAACCTAGTTATCACAATCCATGCTTGCTATCATGTTTAATAAAAAAAAAAATCACTATGTAATGCTTATAGAAAAGATATCTGTCTCCTGTGAGTCCATTTTACAAAGATTTTTGAAGAGGTAAGAAATGTTAAACACTTTAGCAGCTTTGTTTTGTGCCAATTCTGAGTGGAATGAAAGCATGAACTATTTTCAAACCTATGAATTATCCTTTTATACTATTGGCTTTAAAATTCAAATATTGAAACAATTCATTAGCCTAATAATATTGTAAACTTCTCTTCAAGTTTTCAAACATTAGTTTTTCTCAGCTGATTTCTCTAGCCATGTTTTTTTTGAGAAAAATATTCAAATCACTTTATTGCCCTCGTAGCTTAATTTCTGCCATTACTGCTAGGATTAATTTTATGTTCCTCTTTCAAACCTGGACTTTGGAAATGTGACCATCAGTCTAGTACGATTTATGACTGCAAAAGTGAAGCTGCAATCTTAGTTATTTGTAATTGTGGTTAAAATGTCCATCAATGAGTAGAACATAATGGAGTTATCAGCTCAAAAAATACATAGGACTTAAAGAACACTTCGTAAAAAGTGCTATGAAAGGGCCTAGATCTTAACAATAAGGTCAGGATTGAGGGAATTCATGTTAAGAGATTAAGTAGAACTGCTCTTGACTTCTTCCTCCGTGGCTGTGTCAGTATTCCATCTGCATTGCTTAAGTAGTGAATTAGAGAGCTATAGAAATATAAGATAAAATGATAACCTTCAGTTTTCCCTGGAGACTATATTGACCTTTTTCTAGGCTTTAAGCTCATTTTATTCTTGTTAATGTTTAATTCATATAGCAAATGAACGAAAAGGTAAAGCTTTCAGATTTGTAAAACATCACCGAGCGTTGCATAATGAAAAGGAAACCTGACTTGGTTACTTTCTCTGATTTTAATATTGAATTGAGTCCATTTAGGAGCAGCAACCATGGCATTGTCGATCTGTGAAAAGGTGAGGCAAATGTCTTGCCAATTATCTTTGCCATGCCTTTCAGTTCCTAGCTCATATATATGTGTGATCATAATCTCAAATTATTTCCTTCTAATAACTATACCAAGAGAGTGAGATATATTTGAATAGTCAGTTGTTAGAAAAATATTAAAAATAACTGTGAGAACAAGAAGCACATAATTAACAAGTTGGATTGTGCTCACTGAAAGAGAATCTCTAAGCTTCAGAATATCTTTAAAAGAATAGGCGTAATAGCATGTTCTTATTCAAGGAAGTGAGCAATGACTTTAGGGAAATTTTTGAACTGTGATGAAAATATAAAGATAATTATTTTCTTTTCCATAGTTTCATCTGTCTTCCAAATATTATAAATACTGAGAATTTAAATAACTGGGTACATAACAAGCTGTCTCTTCTCAAAATGATTGACCACTCTAAAATAGTGTGGGCATGGCAACAGTCAGCCCCATCCATGATGAAATGTCTATGGTACCCATAACCACTGGCTTCTGCTTTAAGAAGTGAGAAAGGGAACCAAATATGTAATCAGAGGTTACTCTGGGTTCAGTTTCTTGTCAGGTATATTAAGTGTATTGAGTAATTAATTGCAGAGAAAAGAAATCTGTGAGATAGAATATAACCTTCTTTAACAGATGATGACACTGAGTCTCTAGGGCTCCTGTAATTTACAGTAGTGTAACAGGCAGAATTGAAAGTTATACTAAGTTCTTTTTGTTCCAAAGCTATATTGCCCAAAACTTGATCTTGAAATAAAATATTGAATAATTAATTAAATACTAAATGAATTGCCCTAGGGTAATTACTGAGGATGATTTAGAGGGATAACTCAATTTACAGAAAATCTATTTTATTTCTTTCTTGCTCACTTTCATGGCTCATCCTAATACTTGATACGGGGCTATAAAGATGAAAAGAGAAAAATTACAGTAAATATACAAGAAAACAGCAATGACATCAGTTGGTGTTTCTCCTAACTCTGTTAGGAGAGTTCACAGGTGAAAGATCTTCGGATTATGGATTGAATAAATCTGTAATATTTGGTTTTTACTTACCAGAGAAAACTACAAGAGGGGAGTCACATATATTACTGGAGAGCTTGGCCTTCTGTCCTTGGGAACCGAGGCAGACTCATTCATTTTTGCTCCCTAAGCTGTTCCTTCTGAAATCAGAAAGTGAGTGTGAAGAGGACTAAAAGAGCTGATATTTCTTTAGGACATCATGGGAGATAAATTTCAACAATACTATAATATACAATAATTGTCAGACTCTGCATTAATAATGCACAACATTATTACAGTTCCACTGTACAATTAGCAACTGCATGCTTTTCTAGTCTGCTATCATTCATCATCTATCAAAATGCCAACCTGGCTTCCATCTATCTAATCTAGTACCGAATCACCAATGCCTCTCTGTGGCTCCCCTTTCTGATTATTCCCCCACTGTTAGCCACTTTTTGGAATGTCTTAACTGTGCTCTTTGGAAATTCCTTATGTCCTCAACTTCTTGACTGAAAACTTGCCAACATTGGACACAATGGAAACTCGACTCCCCATCTATACACTTTTACTTCTCATGTCAGTGTTCTTGAAAATTTTCTCAGTATCTGAGTGTGTTGTCCCATTAGCCACAGTATTCCACTCCTTTCTTAATTCATAAAGACATGGAATATCTTGTAGAACACTAGATCAGGCTTGAAAAATGTACTTGAACACAAATTCCATGGGCAGCCATGGGAATCTCAGTAGCGGTCTCTACATCTTTCATCCTTGATTCCCTAATAGTTCTGTAATCTCCCATGTACTTCTGGATGAATTTTTTTGCTTACCAAATCAAATGACATAACACATGACTATTTCACATTTCCCAAACTGTGACATTATCATTTAAGAGCCTGGCCAATATGGAATGAATGTAATTTCCTAATTCCCAAAGTAAAAACTTTGATTCAGCTTGAGTGCATGTTCTATGGTCTAATCTCTATGACTGACCAGGATGAGATAGACGGGCATTCTGTACATAAAGTTGTCTAGAGCTATATGAATGCAAAGAGAGTGAAAGGCAATCTCCAAGTGGTGAAGCTAGGCATACATCTTTATAGCATATCAGTACTTAATGAGCACAGAGTAGTTATCTAGAATTGTATCTCAGTTTTTCACATATTCTCACTATTTCTCAAGGGATCATCTACTTCCTACGTCACTGATTAATGAGGCTTTCTCCTCTCCCACACATAAACTGTCTTCCATTGATTTGCATGGATCTTCCATCGATTTGCTTCTTCAACAAGCAAAAAATTTGGACAGGTTACAAACTGAGTTTATGAATTGAGCATCACCCTGATGATATCAAATCTGATGAAATAGCACAAAAAAAGAAATGCAATAAAATGCCTCCAGTGACTAGAAATGCAAAGTACAAAATAAAACACTAGTCTATTTGAGATATTTAAATTTCTCCCTTTCCAGAGAGAGAGAGGCAAACAGAGAAACAGGCTTTTAACTATGGAGAATCAACTGATGGTTACCAGAAAGGAGGTGGGTGAGGAGATGGGTTACCTAGGTGATGGGAATTCAGGAGTGTACTTGTAATGAGCACTGGGTGATGTATAGGATTAAATCACTATATTGAAAACCTGAAATTAATATTATAGTGTATGTTAACTAAAATTTAAATTAAAACAAATAAATTTTTATTTATTTTTTATTTAAATTTTTTTTTTACATTTATTTATTTATTTTTGAGAGAGAGGCAGAGCACAAATGGGGGAGGGGCAGAGAGAGACAGAGACACAGAATCCGAAGCAGGCTCCAGGCTCTGAGCTGTCAGCACAGAGCCCAATGCAAGGCTTGAACTCACAAACCGTGAGATCATGACCTGAGCCGAAGTAGGACGTTCAACCAACTGAGCCACCCAGGCGCGTCAAAACTTAAATAAATTTTGGGGCGCCTGGGTGGCTCAGTCGGTTAAGCCTCCGACTTCAGCTCAGGTCACGATCTCACGGTCTGTGAGTTCGAGCCCCGCATCGGGCTCTGGGCTGATGGCTCAGAGCCTGGAGCCTGCTTCCGATTCTGTGTCTCCCTCTCTCTCTCTCTGCCCCTCCCCCGTTCATGCTCTGTCTCTCTCTGTCTCAAAAATAAATAAAGGTTAAAAAAAAAAAAAGAGTACACTTAAAAAACTTAAATAAATTTTAAAGAACTTTTAACAAAAAATTTTAAATAAATTTCTCCCTCTCCTTTTCAGGGCTCAAGTATCAGTTTAAATATATAGGCTTCCAATTCTACTTTAGCACCAGATCCTAACTTCTCTATCCTATACAAATCACTACTCAACAATGCCCCTTCACCCCACTCTGCACAACATCTATTTTTTCTTCCATAGTGGATCATTTTATCAGCATAGAGACATATTATTTCTCCTGTCTGAATAAATAAATAAATAACCAGATAAACAAAACTGGAAGTATTTTTAGCCCCACTTCCTTCCACGCACTACCCCAGAGCAAAATTCTTCAGAGCAGTTGTTTATAATCATTATTTCTAATTGCTCTCCACCCATTCTCTCTGAAACCACTCTACTAACAATCTTAACAGGGGAAGTGGTGTTCCCCATTCTGCTATCACTGATGGTAAATTCTCAGTTTTCATCCTATCTGTCTATGAGCACTTCTGAAAACAAGGAATGCTCATTCACTTCGTTTCCTTGACACCTCAATCTCATCTTTCCCCTACCCTGCTAATTTTCCTCCTCACCTTCTTTTGTTAGACCTACTCCATTCTCCAAACACATACCATAAAGTGTCATTGGTTCATTTATTAGCCCTAATTTCTATCTACAGTCCTTTGGTGATTTTATCCTTTCTCAAGGCTTTAAACCCTTTCTTACATGACTACAACTCGAATGACAACTTCTACATGATTACAATTTTTTCTATCCAGGATTTCTCTTAACAAATCAGACTCAGTTATCTGAACCATTTGTACAAAATCTCTACTCTGTATCTATTAGGCAGCTACAATATAACTTATCCAAAATCACTCTTCTGATTTTTACTCTCTCCAGACTAACCAGTTGCTTTTCAAGCTTTCCCCCCTCTCAGTTAATTTCACTTCCATTCCTCTAGCTTAAAGCATTTTATCTATATGCCTCATGTATGATATTTCACCAAATTCTGTCAGCTCTACTTTCAGAACATTAAAAATCTCATGACTTCTCACCACCTTCTCTTCTCCCAGCCTGGTCGAAGCCTCCAACAACTCTTGCTTAGATTAGAATTGCTTTTGACCAATTTTCTGATTCCACTCATGCCCCCTACTGTTTATTTTTAGTCAAGCAGTCAGAGTGATCATTTTAAAATAAAAATCAGATCGGAGGTCGGAGGGAAGATGGCGGCGTAGGAGGACGCTGGGCTCACCGCGCGTCCTGCTGATCACTTAGATTCCACCTACACCTTCCTAAATAACCCAGAAAACCACCAGAGGATTAGCAGAGCCAAGCACAGACGAGAGGCCCACGGAAGAGGGTAGGAAGGGCGGCGAGGCGGTGCACACTCCACGGACTGGCGGGAGGGAGCCTGGGCGGAGGGGCGGCTCGCCAGCCAAACAGAGCCCCCGAGTCTGGCAGGCAAAAGCGGAGGGGCCTGACGGACTGTGTTCCGACAGCAAGCCCGACTTAGCGTCTGGGAGGTCATAAGTTAACAGCTCTGCTCAGAAAGCGGGAAGGCTAGAGGACAAAGGGAGGGAGAGCTGCTGAGCCCCCGGACTGCAGAGCTCAGCTTGGCGGGGAACAAAGGCGCTCGCCAGCGCCATCTCCCCCGCCCATCCCCCAGCCAAAATCCCAAAGAGAACCAGTTCCTGCCAGGGACTTGCTCGCTCCCCGCAAACACCCAACTCTGTGCTTCTGCGGAGCCAAACCTCCAGCAGCGGATCTGAATCCCTCCCGCTGCCACAGGGCCCCTCCTGAAGTGGATCACCTAAGGAGAAGCGAGCTAAGCCTGCCCCTCCTGCCCCCCTGCACCTTGCCTACCCACCCCAGCTAATACGCCAGATCCCCAGCACCACAAGCCTGCCAGTGTGCAAGTAGCCCAGACGGGCCACGCCACCCCACAGTGAATCCCGCCCCTAGGAGAGGGGAAGAGAAAGCACACACCAGTCTGACTGTGGCCCCAGCGGTGGGCTGGGGGCAGACATCAGGTCGGACTGCGGCCCTGCCCACCAACTCCAGTTATACACCACAGCACAGGGGAAGTGCCCTGCAGGTCCTCACCACTCCAGGGACTATCCAAAATGACCAAACGGAAGAATTCCCCTCAGAAGAATCTCCAGGAAATAACAACAGCTAATGAACTGATCAAAGGATTTAAATAATATAACAGAAAGTGAATTTAGAATAATAGTCATAAAATTAATCGCTGGGCTTGAAAACAGTATAGAGGACAGCAGAGAATCTCTTGCCACAGAGATCAAGGGACTAAGGAACAGTCACGAGGAGCTGAAAAGCGCTTTAAACGAAATGCAAAACAAAATGGAAAGGACGACAGCTTGGATTGAAGAGGCAGAGGAGAGAATAGGTGAACTAGAAGATAAAGTTATGGAAAAAAAGGAAGCTGAGAGAAAGAGAGATAAAAAAATCCAGGAGTATGAGGGGAAAATTAGAGAACTAAGTGATACACTAAAAAGAAATAATAGACGCATAATTGGTATCCCAGAGGAGGAAGAGAGAGGGAAAGGTGCTGAAGGGGTACTTGAAGAAATTATAGCTGAGAACTTCCCTGAACTGGGGAAGGAAAACGGCACTGAAATCCAAGAGGCACAGAGAACTCCCTTCAGACGTAACTTGAATCGATCTTCTGCAGGACATATCATAGTGAAACTGGCAAAATACAAGGATAAAGAGAAAATTCTGAAAGCAGCGAGGGATAAACGTGCCCTCACATATAAAGGGAGACCTATAAGACTTGTGACTGATCTCTCTTTTGAAACTTGGCAGGCCAGAAAGGATTGGCACGATATCTTCAGTGTGCTAAACAGAAAAAATATGCAGCCGAGATTCCTTTATCCAGCAAGTCTGTCATTAAGAATAGAAGGAGAGATAAAGGTCTTCCCAAACAAACAAAAACTGAAGGAATTTGTCACCACGAAACCAGCCCTACAAGAGATCCTAAGGGGGATCCTGTGAGACAAAGTACCAGAGACATCACTACAAGCATAAAACATACAGACATCACAATGACTCTAAACCCGTATCTTTCTATAATAACACTGAATGTAAATGGATTAAATGAGCCAACCAAAAGACATAGGGTATCAGAATGGATAAAAAAACAAGACCCATCTATTTGCTGTCTACAAGAGACTCATTTTAGATCTGAGGACACCTTTAGATTGAGAGTGAGAGGATGGAGAACTATTTATCATGCTACTGGAAGCCAAAAGAAAGCTGGAGTAGCCATACTTATATCAGACAAACTAGACTTTAAATTAAAGGCTGTAACAAGAGATGAAGAAGGGCATTATATAATAATTACAGGGTCTATCCATCAGGAAGAGCTAACAATTATAAATGTCTATGCGCCAAATACCGGAGCCCCCAAATATATAAAACAATTACTCATAAACATAAGCAACCTTATTGATAAGAATGTGGTAATTGCAGGGGACTTTAACACCCCACTTACAGAAATGGATAGATCATCTAGACACACGGTCAGTAAAGAAACAAGGGCCCTGAATGATACATTGGATCAGATGGACTTGACAGATATATTTAGAACTCTGCATCCCAAAGCAACAGAATATACTTTCTTCTCGAGTGCGCATGGAACATTCTCCAAGATAGATCATATGTTGGGTCACAAAACAGCCCTTCATAAGTTTACAAGAATTGAAATCATACCATGCATACTTTCAGACCACAATGCTATGAAGCTTGAAATCAACCACAGGAAAAAGTCTGGAAAACCTCCAAAAGCATGGAGGTTAAAGAACACCCTACTAATGAATGAGTGGGTCAACCAGGCAATTAGAGAAGAAATTTAAAAATATATGGAAACAAACGAAAATGAAAATACAACAATCCAAACGCTCTGGGACGCAGCGAAGGCAGTCCTGAGAGGAAAATACATTGCAATCCAGGCCTATCTCAAGAAACAAGAAAAACCCCAAATACAAAATCTAACAGCACACCTAAAGGAAATAGAAGCAGAACAGCAAAGGCAGCCTAAATCCAGCAGAAGAAGAGAAATCATAAAGATCAGAGCAGAAATAAACAATATAGAATCTAAAAAAACTGTAGAGCAGATCAACGAAACCAAGAGTTGGTTTTTTGAAAAAATAAACAAAATTGACAAACCTCTAGCCAGGCTTCTCAAAAAGAAAAGGGAGATGACCCAAATAGATAAAATCATGAATGAAAATGGAATGATTACAACCAATCCCTCAGAGATACAAACAATTATCAGGGAATACTATGAAAAATTATATGCCAACAAACTGGACAACCTGGAAGAAATGGACAAATTCCTAAACACCCACACTCTTCCAAAACTCAATCACGAGGAAATAGAAAGCTTGAACAGACCCATAACCAGCGAAGAAATTGAATCGGTCATCAAAAATCTCCCAACAAATAAGAGTCCAGGACCAGATGGCTTCCCAGGGGAGTTCTACCAGACGTTTAAAGCAGAGATAATACCTATCCTTCTCAAGCTATTCCAAGAAATAGAAAGGGAAGGAAAACTTCCAGACTCATTCTATGAAGCCAGTATTAGATTCCTAAACCAGACAGAGACCCAGCAAAAAAAGAGAACTATAGGCCAATATCCCTGATGAATATGGATGCAAACATTCTCAATAAGATACTAGCAAATCGAATTCAACAGCATATAAAAAGAATTATTCACCAGGAACAAGTGGGATTCATTCCTGGGATGCAGGGCTGGTTCAACATTCGCAAATCAATCAATGTGATACATCACATTAACAACAAAAAAAGAGAAGAACCATATGATCCTGTCAATCGATGCAGAAAAGGCCTTTGACAAAATCCAGCACCCTTTCTTAATAAAAACCCTTGAGAAAGTCGGGATAGAAGGAACATACTTAAACATCATAAAAGCCATTTATGAAAAGCCCACAGCTAACATCATCCTCAATGGGGAAAAACTGAGAGCTTTTTCCCCGAGATCAGGAACACGACAGGGATGCCCACTCTCACCGCTGTTGTTTAACATAGTACTGGAAGTTCTAGCATCAGCAATCAGACAACAAAAGGAAATCAAAGGCATCAAAATTGGCAAAGATGAAGTCAAGCTTTCGCTTTTTGCAGATGACATGGTATTATACATGGAAAATCCGATAGACTCCACCAAAAGTCTGCTAGAACTGATACATGAAGTCAGCAAAGTTGCAGGATACAAAATCAATGTACAGAAATCAGTTGCCTTCTTATACACTAACAATGAAGCAACAGAAAGACAAATAAAGAAACTGATCCCATTCACAATTGCACCAAGAAGCATAAAATACCTAGGAATAAATCTAACCAAAGATGTAAAAGATCTGTATGCTGAAAACTATAGAAAGCTTATGAAGGTAATTGAAGAAGATATAAAGAAATGGAAAGACATTCCCTGCTCATGGATTGGAAGAATAAATATTGTCAAAATGTCAATACTACCCAAAGCTATCTACACATTCAATGCAATCCCAATCAAAATTGCACCAGCATTCTTCTCGAAACTAGAACAAGCAATCCTAAAATTCATATGGAACCACAAAAGGCCCCGAATAGCCAAAGTAATTTTGAAGAATACCAAAGCAGGAGGCATCACAATCCCAGACTTTAGCCTCTACTACAAAGCTGTCATCATCAAGACCGCATGGTATTGGCATAAAAACAGACACATAGACCAATGGAATAGAATAGAAACCCCAGAACTAGACCCACAAACGTATGGCCAACTCATCTTTGACAAAGCAGGAAAGAACATCCAATGGAAAAAAGACAGTCTCTTTAACAAATGGTGCTGGGAGAACTGGACAGCAACATGCAGAAGGTTGAAACTAGACCACTTTCTCACACCATTCACAAAAATAAACTCAAAATGGATAAAGGACCTGAATGTGAGACAGGAAACCATCAAAACCTTAGAGGAGAAAGCAGGAAAAGACCTCTCTGACCTCAGCCGTAGCAATCTCTTACTCGGCATATCCCCAAAGGCAAGGGAATTAAAAGCAAAAATGAACTACTGGGACCTTATGAAGATAAAAAGCTTCTGCACAGCAAAGGAAACAACCCACAAAACTAAAAGGCAACCAACGGAATGGGAAAAGATATTTGCAAATGACATATCGGACAAAGGGCTAGTATCCAAAATCTATAAAGAGCTCACCAAACTCCACACCCGAAAAACAAATAACCCAGTGAAGAAATGGGCAGAAAACATGAATAGACACTTCTCTAAAGAAGACATCCGGATGGCCAACAGGCACATGAAAAGATGTTCAACGTCGCTCCTTATCAGGGAAATACAAATTAAAACCACACTCAGATATCACCTCACGCCAATCAGAGTGGCCAAAATGAAGAAATCAGGAGACTATAGATGCTGGAGAGGATGTGGAGAAACGGGAACCCTCTTGCACTGTTGGTGGGAATGCAAATTGGTGCAGCCGCTCTGGAAAGCAGTGTGGAGGTTCCTCAGAAAATTAAAAATAGACCTACCCTATGACCCAGCAATAGCACTGCTAGGAATTTATCCAAGGGATACAGGAGTACTGATGCATAGGGGCACTTGTACCCCAATGTTTATAGCAGCACTCTCAACAATAGCCAAATTATGGAAAGAGCCTAAATGTCCATCAACTGATGAATGGATAAAGAAATTGTGGTTCATATACACAATGGAATACTATGTGGCAATGAGAAAAAATGAAATATGGCCTTTTGTAGCAACGTGGATGGAACTGGAGAGTATGATGCTAAGTGAAATAAGCCATACAGAGAAAGACAGATACCATATGGTTTCACTCTTATGTGGATCCTGAGAAACATAACAGAAACCCATGGGGGAGGGGAAGGAAAAAAAAAAAAAGAGGTTAGAGTGGGAGAGAGCCAAAGCATAAGAGACTGTTAAAAACTGAGAACAAACTGAGGGTTGATGGGGGGTGGGAGGGAGGGTAGGGTGGGGGATGGGTATTGAGGAGGGCACCTTTTGGGATGAGCACTGGGTGTTGTATGGAAACCAATTTGACAGTAAATTTCATACATTAAAAAAAAAAATCAGATCATTGCACTTTCCTACTCAAAATTTCCAGTGGGTTTATGACTTGCTCAGAATAAAAGTCACTGTTATTTGCCAACTCATAGATAGCCTGTTCACCTGTGACCTTATTTCCTATTTCTTATTATCAGCATTTCTTATTCCTTGCCCCTGTTTTATTTTTCTCCATATCATTTTTCAAGTGATACATTATATATTTTACTTATTAATTTTGTTTATTTTCAGTCTTCCTTACTACAGTATATTAATTCCATGAAAATGCCTCTTCTTGTGAATCTTGCTTTCTGCTGTATCCCCAGCCCTCAAAGTAGTTGGAACATAGCAAATCTAAAAATATTTGCTGTGTGATGAAAAATATATTGCCTGTGTTTTCTCTGTGTGGAAAGCCTGTGAACTCAGTTACTTCCCTCCTGTTTTTCTTTCCCTACCATTAGTGACTATTAGAAACTTCAAGTAAGACCCCACTACTTTAGAATTTAGACAGAATTTGGTGAAATTTAGAGCTAATGAGCAAAAATGAGACCGTTGTCCCCTCACCTTCCTGTGCTATCCCTTCAGTGTCTCCATGATTAACACCCATGTAAAACTTAGATAAAGAAGTTTTGTGTTAATATTAGAAAGAGATTGGAGGACAAGTTAAAATTCATTAATTAATTTATTAACTTCTTCAACAACCATTCATTATCTTGGAATTTCCTTTAAATCTCAAAGGCATTGCTGTTAGGTATTTTGACTCTGGACAAATAAATAGTCTCCTTTGAGTTCTATCTGTAACCCATCTCCTTGGCCCTCAGGTTTTATCACCTGTCCCCCAAAACTACTGCTATTAAGCATCCCTCCAAGTCACCACAGCTCTCCAGAACAACATATTCCTCCATGAATCCACTGCCCACCACCTTCCCAAGTGCCCCATCAAAAGTCCTAAGCATTCATAAGTCTGGAGTAACATCCCCTCAAGAATAGACAGGTATTTTGAAAGACCAGTGCATCCAGCATCTTGCAGTGTGTCTTTACTGGGGAAGGGTGATGGAGGCAGAGTAGAGTAGGTGAATTCCTCCTGGTTAGATTTCCTTTATGACATTTTTATCTTTGTAAGCTTTAGGCAACAGATATGTTCAACTATTGCATCTGTTAAATTAAATATGTGTGCATCTTCAAAAAGAGAAATTAATTTCCAGGGATACTATAATCTAAATACATGTTAGAAAATAGTTATGTCTTCAATTAGTAAGCTTCTTTGTTTCCTTCCAATATCACAAAATTAGTGTGATACTTAGTGTAATGTCTATCACTATTCAAATAGGCTGTTTTTTAAAAGAACGTGACAAAATAATGTAAAAATGTATTTGGAGGAATTCATAGGTAGACAAAACTAAAGTGAGTTTGTAAAAAAAAGAGAAAAATAATTTTTTTCTACCTAATTTTAAAATGTTTTTCCAAAGGATAACGATTAAAACAGTATGCTACTAGTATGCAAAAGAATATTCTATACTCTGATTCACATTAATATTTGGAAAGAGACCCTAATATGTATGACAATCTAGTGTAATAAATATGGAATCTCAAAAGCATGAAAATTAGATATCTAAGTGATTCTGAAATCACTAGTTAGCCATTAAAAGAAAATTGGATTGCAAATTCATGCCTAATACAATTTCCAGATATAAGGATATAAAAGAAAGAAGAAAATTAAACAAAAAACAAAAAAACATTGATCAGACATTGGTGGAAATATATTCTCAACATGACACAAAAACACCCAAAAAATTATTTGAAGTACAGTTTCATGGTGAGAAATATATTTCAGAAAACTGATATTTTATATAATGTAATATAAATAAGCAATATACATTTCTTTGTATATAAACAAAAGATACTAGGACTAAAAAGCTGCTGCTGAGAGTTTTATTCTCCCAGACCTTTTGCTTTAGTTTGTTCCTGCACCAGCTCTAAGTTCAAAGGGCACAGTACGAATCTTGGCAGCTTCACATGCTCTGTCTAGTGTTCCTGAGGTGCCATCTGGCACAGGGATCTTGACTACAGACAGCACTTAATGACCATTCTAGCTGACAGCTATTATGGATGCATCTTTGCTACTGGTGCGCGAACCATGTGCAATTCTAACCAGAAGGATGACAGTCACAAATCTCAACAGAGCTTTAGATTGTTTATAATTCCAAAGGCCTTTTAAGAATGTGATATTTAGCAAGAGTAAGCAGATTGGTTAACAAAAGTGGGACATGTCCTCACACATAATGAACTAGTCAATAAAAAACAAAGACCACAGTACAGACAACCACATTCTTGTTCTGAGCTGCTCTGCTGCATGGATTTTTTTTTTTACCAGAAGTTAACAATTTATTTGCTTATAATCCAAATCCAGAAGCCACAATTGCTTTGAATTTCAAACAAAATAAAGACATGTGCCATCTCAGACAAGAAAATATCTAGTACAAATTTCTTACAGAAAGTAAGATTCATATGTGGGGCAAAGAGTAAAAAGGAAATCAAAAGAAAGCTGAAATGAGAGCAAGCAATTTATAGTGCAAATGCATAGTGAGATGCTGAGTATCATAGAAATTATACTTGGATTCTAATTTTTACTAAAATAACTATCCATGACACTACACTCACAGTCAAGGTACATCAGAGAACTTATTGATGACCTATTTCAACAGAAGTTTAGAAATCTTTTTAGAAGGCAATCATTAAAGCCTCTTTGTAAATGATATCAGAAGGAATATTTTATGTTTTGGGGTACTTCATTTCTATGAAAAAAAAGGCCTATTTTGTTTCTCGCTTTAAGAAGCTAACCCAACTATATCAATAAATCATCTTTATTTGTAGAACTTGCTCCTCAGGAAAAAAAAAACTGGCAGCTGATAAAAGAGAAATATGACCTTTAGTTCCCACTTTCTATCTACATATTGTACTACAATACTATATTTAAATATTTATGGAGATAGTAACAAAATGGTACATTGAAATTTTGTATAAATAGCTGACTTTGTTTGCATAAAATATATGGTATACTTTTATATATAAATGATATGGTGACCTATCATTCATCGTTCCGTGAAGGGCTTTCCATATACCATGCATGTGCTAGGTGCTAGGCATGCCAGCTGGGGGGAAAAAATTGACTCTTGCTTCAAGGACATATTGTTCTGGAGATATGTACTCCGAACATTTCCTAACAACGTAGACTAGATGGATCATTGAATCATCCATCTTCTCTGGTTTTATTACATTTTGACTAGTGCTGTGGCTTTATAAGAGAACTGACTGGTGAACCTATAGCTTTGGTCAAAAAATGGGACAAGCCCAGAGCAGATAGATGTTCTGTGGCCAATAAAAGGAATTCTATTTAGGCATATATGGTACCCCAACATTCAGCTTCAACTAGATTAGCTTTATGATACTTTCTAAAGAGAGCCACAAGGAAAGATCTCTTGATAGAACATAATCGGTTCATCTTGCAGGAAGCAATAATCCAAATCATATGAATGCTCCTGCTACCATCATTTAATTTAGAAGCAGTGTAAGTTGCTAAAAATTCACAAGCAGGCCAAAAGTCTATGGCCACCCTGGGAAATTACTGAGTGTAAAAATGGCTTGCATGAGATGGGGCTGGCTCTATCTCTACATGACCCCTTTCTTCCTGGCCTCTAGTAATATTCTATAAACTCCTAGAGGACAGATATATAATAGATCAAATCATGTCACAACATAATAATTACTAAATGTTAATTATAATGTTGTCTAGAAACACACAGATTCTATATCTTTGCAAAGTCAACCTGTTTAAAAATACTTACCATTTATTATTTAACTCTTCCATATTTCTTTACTTTTTTATTTCTGTGTTTTCCTCGACTTATCTATCATTTCCATTTTATGTACATATCATGTGTTTGTATGTGTAAATCCTGCATAATTTCATGTTTTGAATTCCAAGTAAATAAGAAGGATTTTTTTTTTTTGCCAATAGGTATGAAAATTTAAGATTAGGAAAGCTAGTCCCTTAATGGAAAATTATTATAAAAATACTATAGAAATATTTCAAATATATTATAGGTAATTTTGCTTTCTTAAACAATGTATTCTGGGGGCAGCTGGGGTGGCTCATTCGGTTGAGCATCCAACTCTTAATTTCCGCTCAGGTCATGATCTCACAGTTTGTGAGTTCAAGCCCCATGTAGGGCTCTGTGCTGACAGTGCAGAGCCTGCTTGGGATTTTCTCTCTGTCTCTCTCTTTCTGCCCCTCTCCCATTCACTCTCTCTCTCTCTCAAAAATAAAAAATAAACTTTAAAGATAATAAAACAGTAAATAAATGCATTCTGAATGCAGTATACCTTTTTATATTATTAAAAATAGTGGCTATTCTCTACTCCTCTTCATAAACTGTATGTTTAATATAGGCCATAATAATATGGAGTGCCTGTGCAGCACTGTGTACCAACAACCTCCTAGCCTTTTAGACTGCCATGTTTCTTCCCATGCCAAAAATTTCTTTACAGAACCCCTAAAGTGAGCTGTCTATAACAGGAAATCAGTTGTCATTTATTTGTTTAAAACAAGATATTAAAAACTCTTGTTTCTTTAGCATCAACTAAAAAATAAAGTCCAAATCTCTTAAGATATACAAGACCTGTAACAGTCTAACTCAAGTCTATCAATTGTTATTTTATAGTAGTCTCTCAATGATGCCTCATACCCTAGGTACATTAGATATCTCATTCACTAAATGGACTTCATTATAATAAATATTTATTGAACATCTTGTTTTAAAAAACGGAAGCAACTCCACTAAACTTTTATTCATGCATCTACTTACCTACTTTGCTTAGAATGCTCTTTTCTAATACCCCAGGCTGGGCAACACCCATTTGGTTTGTACCACTCTATTATTGTCCACTGACAGGTAAGTCTCAGCTCTCATCACTGAAATACCACAGCACATTTCCAGGCTATTTGATTGTAACTGTTAATTGATAAATCTGTATCCTTTTGAGGAAGAGAATCACTCTTCTACCGGATATAACTCATGTTTTCATATTTGGGGCTTAAGCTGAGGGAAAAGACGGTTCTTGTATAATGGGGGTTTGAATCTCTGGAAGTGAAATCATTCATAGTGTCCATCAACTGAAGAAATAGCATGTGTTTCAGAATGTAAACCCAAACTAAGAAGACCCCTAAGTAAAACTGAGAAAAAACAAAAGCACAACACTTATCCCCTTGGTAATTATTGTTGCATATTACTAGCAGATTGCTTCTACATAGGAACTTGTATAGTGGTAATTTCCATGTGGAGATTGGACATAAACTATGAAGTAAAACAATCCAGATGGTAATTGAATTAATATGGGGCCTTCAAACTCTGAGAAAAAATTAATTATGGAAGATCAAGAATATGTTTTTTAAATAGCTTTTTGAGGTATAAATTATATACCATAAAATATTTACTCATTTTATATGTACACTTCAATGATTTTAGTAACAAAGTTGTACAACCATTACCGCAATCTAGTTTTAGAACTTTAGCATCACTCCTGGAATATCTTTTCTGACCAATTGTGGCCAATCCCTTTCACATCTCTAGTGTCAGGCAACCACTGATTTCTTTTCTGTGTATTGCCTTTTCTGGACATCCCATATATATGGAATCATAAAATAATCAAGTCTTTTGCTTCTGGCTTCTTTCACTTAGCATAATGTTTTTAAGTTTCATTCCTATTGTAGCATGTATCAGTGAGTTACTCCTTTTTAATTGCTTAATAGTATCTCATTGTATGACTTACCACATTTTGTCTATCCACTCATCGAATGCTGGACATGTGAAATGCTTCTGGCTTGGATGTATTATGAATAATGCTGCTATGAGCATTCATGTACATGTCTTTGTATGGACATATATTTTTTCTTTTTTTTTTTTTTTAAATATGAAATTTATTGTCAAATTGGTTTCCATACAACAGGTGCCCTGTATGGACATATATTTTTATTTCTCTCTGGTAGATTCTGAGGAGTTAGATTGTTTTTATCTTATGTTAAGTTTATGTTTAAATTTTTTGAAGCAGATAAAATGTTTTCCAAAATGGCTGGAATTTGCACCAGCAATGTAGGGGTTCCTATTTCTCCACAACTTCAACAGCACTTGTCTAATTCATTATATCAGTTCTAGTGGATGATGTGGAATCTCACTGTAGCCTTAATTTACATTTCCCTAATGACTAGTGTTTCACATTTTTTTACTGTGCTCATTAGCCTTTCTTTTGTCTTCTTTAATGTAAATTCTGTTATAATAGAATATTTAATCTGGGGTTCTTGTCTTATTGATATGTAAGAAATATTTTATATCTTGGATAAAAGCCTCTTATAACATTATGATTTGAAAATATTTTCTCCTACTCTAGGTCTTACCTTTTCATTTTGGGACAAGAGTGATAGTATTTGTTTCACAAATGTTTGTAATTTTTATGAAGTTCAATTCATTATTATTTTCTATTGTAGATGGTGCTAAAATATCTTTACCTAATACAAGGTCACAAATGTTTTTTGCTATATTTTCTTCTAAATATTTTGTAGTTTCAGCTTGTGATTGATCTCTTTTGGGTTAATTTTGTGTGTGAGATGGTGTTAAGAGTCTGTGGTGTAGTAAGAAATGTATTTCTTCTTTGTCTCTCATTCCCAGGCAAGCTCCATTCCCAAAACACTTGGAACTTCCCCAATGAACTAGAGTCTTTTGTTATTTACAAGAAACCTCTTTGATTATATAAATGTTTATGCTAATGATGACTGAGGATGGGTCACTAGATAGCCTCAGGATGGCTGAGGATGGCTCAGGATGGGGCTGGCCATCAGAAATACCAAGAGATTAGAGGGTTGTAATTTTTTACCCGAATAGCAGCTTCTGGGAAGGGGGAAGGGCTGGATATTAAGCTTTATAAAAAACTACTGAATGAAGAGATTTGATGAACTTCTTCATTGGTGAATGTATCCAAATGCTGGGAGGGTGACACCTCAGATCCACAGAAGCGGAAACTTCTGTGCTTGAGAATCTTTCCAGACCTCACCCTCAGTACCTCTTCAATGGTTATCATCTTCATTTTTCTATATTTCATTCATATTGTAGTATATGAATATCTTATATTAAGCTATCATGTTCATTATCCATTGTAATAAACCAGTAAACGTATGTGAATGTTTTCCTGAGCTTTGTGAGCCATTCTACCAAGTGATCAAACCTGAGGGAGGGGATCATGGTAAGGTCTGATTTATAGCTCCTCACTGTACCAGACTATAAGCTCTGCCTTAGGGTACGTCTTTAGGACTAAACATTTGTGTGTATTCATCATTTTTTTTCCCAAGTAGTCATCGATTAATGTTTAGAAAAGACTTTTTAAAACTTCAGTTTGTTTCAGCTATACCAAGATGTTATTGGGTGAACTGGAGAGAGACCCCAGGCCCTGGGGCCTAGACCCAGCCAGACCCAAAGGAGTTGCTGAAGGTTCTTGGGCTTGTCATGAGAGTGAATTCAAGGATAGACGCACACAACAGCGGACAAGTGACACAAGCAGGAAAATTTATTAAGGCAAAAATACACTAGACATATGGAAACAGGGGAGAGAGAGAGAGAGCTGCACACCCTGGGGCGGAAGGTGGTTAGGTTTCTATTTTTTATTGGCAGTTGTTAACTAGAGGGTGGGATATTTATTACTTGAGGTATGAAGCAGGGTATACTATCTTCTACTTCCTAATTTGGTCAGAGGTTTCTGGTCATGACATCTGCCATCTTGGGCCTGTCTGGTTGGATCCCATTTCTTGTGGAGTGCTGCCAGGACAGGCCTTTGTCCTTCCTGATAGCTGGCCATGACCTCCTCCTTGCTGACCTCCAGGTACCCTGTTAGAACCTAAGTAACTGCCTACTCTAACAAAAAGACAAAGTGAGGGGGCTTTTTGTACCTATTTGAGCCAGGGCTGTATATTTTGAAAGCATTTTGTGTGGATCACAAATTAGTACCAACAGTAATCGAAAGGTGAGAAACTTGAGATAAAATTTAAGAAGTTAAATTAGAGTCAGTGATGCAGAGCCTTTCCCCATCTTGAGATCTTACTTTCTAAACCACCAACTGAAGAATCTGACTTCTGTTTTCTCAGGAATAGTGGAAATCCGTTGTAATTTCTTACTCAATTGTTGAGTCTTCAAGGATTTATGTTAAGTCTATCTGTGTTTAGTGATTGTATTGTTCTGGCCCTTTCTACAGTGGATGTCACATAATATCTCAAGACAAGATTGTTAAATAAATGTATAGATTAGTAATTAATCTTCAATCTGACATCTAGTATGTTCTTTTTTTTTCAAGTTTATTTATATGTTTTGAGACAGAGAGAGAGAGAGAGAACATGTGCATGCCCACACACTCTGGGGAGGTGCAGAGAGAGAGGGAGAGAAAGAATCCCAAGCAGGAACCAAACGGTTGGGGCACAGCAGAGCCCCACATGGGGCTCAATCTCACGAATCCATGAGATCATGATCTGAGCCAAATCAAAAGTCAGATGCTCAACCAAGTGAGTCACCCAGGTGCCTCTAATATACTCTTCTTTATACAAAGATATTCTCAAGGACTATTGAGGTAGGTAGCCAGAATATTAGTGTACCACAAAGGGCTATTATTTTTTAATTAATTAATTAAAGTTGTTATTTGATTTTTTTGTCTTTTTCTTAGTTTTCAGAGTCTAATTTGTCCTTTTTTTTCTTAATCTGCTGTTAGGAAGCTTTCATATTAGAACTTTCTAATTTACTGTCAGTTTGGAAACACTAGTGTCAATCTTTTATTTATAAGGAGTTAAAATGCTCTATATGGAGCAAACTAAGAGATACCAATTTGGCTATTTAAGGGGTTCTTCCCTAATCTTAAATTTTAGTAGATCCTTGAGATTGCCAAGTAAACACTATTTCATTTGGTAAGATTTAATGATGTATTATTCATTACAGTTAAGTATTTAATATATGCTTTATTCAGGAAGTTCTATATTATTAAAAAAGGAAATGGTAGTTGTGATAATTGGAGTCATCTGGTGTTTCTTCACCTCTCTCCTACATAACTCCATGAGTAAGTAAGGCTGTTTTATATGCTCCTGACAGAGTGAAATGACTCACTGTCTAAATGCCAGATATAGGAATCCTTAAAAACCAGTTAAGATGAGAAAATCAACATAATGAATTCTCATTCTGATTCACTTATGAAGGTACATGGTTTAATATTTTCATAGGCATATATCTTACTGTCTG
Organism: Panthera onca; assembly: GCF_046562875.1. Classification (NCBI taxonomy): domain Eukaryota; kingdom Metazoa; phylum Chordata; class Mammalia; order Carnivora; family Felidae; genus Panthera; species Panthera onca. Next base: position 136,439,101 of record NC_138340.1, on the reverse strand, counting down.
TAAGTGGTAGTTGATGCCTATACTCATCAGTCTGTTGGCTCATCAGATGGATTGGGTTTGTTGAAGTCTTGTGTCATTGCTGATCCATCTGAAACACCTGGAACCATATGTCTGTTTACTTACTGAACCTGGAAAGGGATGCTTTAGAGAAAAGAATCTTAGAGCATTATTTGTGCACTGTTTACCATTCCTCAACGGAGTTTTTTTTTATATTTCCACAGTTTTGCCTCCTTTTTTCCTGTTCTTGATCATTTAAGTGCTTATGACATTTTAGATTATGCAACTTGAAATGTCATTTTCCAAAATTTGTACAATGGTTATTTTAGGCTCTGAACAAGATATGAGTTTTTCAGACATTATGGTTAAATTTTGCTTGTCCCTTTATGTATAGTTCATGTTATTTTCTTGCACTAAAGTCTGACTGGAACAGCTGTGCCTAGCTCTATTCTCAAAATGAACATTAGTTGCTACTACATCTCTGTGCCTTTGTAGAGTGGAGAGGGGCATTTGAATTTGGAATGGTTTACTTTGTCTGATTCAAGTTAAGTGTTAGCATATTGGAGAAGGAATCCAAATAGATTTAGGACACCAGCCCTTCACTGCTTCATTCATGTATAGAGAATCTTCAACAGTGTCAATACCAGCAATGGTGAATATAAGAACAGAATACATACTTCTCAGATAATCCTGGCCAAAGGCTGCATATTTCACACTTTGGCTTATTTTCACACCTTTAGCAACCAGAAAAGCATATTCAAGATACTGCAGTCAGCTACTGGCCTATGTGAATCTAATACAATTCCTTGGTAAGAAACTTTTGTCTTTCCCCTGTTATCCTTCTTTGACACAAAAGCAGTTTCACCATTTCACAATACTTGCATCAGTAAATGTTGATAGATATTGACTTGCTCTGTTAACATAACACTTGACAGATCCATTTCTGAAGATAATGAAACAGTATTTATTCAAGTAAATTATGATATAAACAGCATTTCCTAAGCTTTTATTTCTCCAGAACAACATTCCTAAAGCACACTGGTTTGTTGATGTTCAATGTGGCCTTCAAGGGATTGTTTTTAAATGTTTTGGTAAATCACTCATGTTTCAGGTTTTCTGAATCTTGCTGTGGACCCCTATTCCTGCTTCCTCCATCTTGTTTTTATAGTTATTTATTTGGTTGTCCCTAGAAAAACAAGTGAATCTGTTTTAAATCTTAACAGAACCATCATACCAATACAACAGTAATTTTATTAAGGATTTATAAACGTATACCAAAATCATTCCTTGTAGTCATCATCATAATGTACCACTCTTTTTACAGAACATATGAGAGGGATAAGAAACCATAAAAACCACACTCAACAATGTCACATTCTAGCTAAAATATGTCCATAATTGTAAAATAATAGCAATGTACTTTCTGGAATTGAATCTGTATTTAATGATGCAGGAGTCAGGGACCCTTGGTTGTCTGCTTCGAAATGCTAGGCCATAAGCAGTGTTGAAATGAAACTTCGAAATAGCTCTGTTACCAGTGACAACTTACAGCAGTATTACTGATTTGGATGTGTTATAGATTATTAAAATATTTATTGTGCCAGTGGGTGGGATTTTCATTCCTGATGTTTTGATTGTAGTAAGAGTGGTAATCTTACAGTTCTCCCTTTGGGTATAGTAAAATTCTTCCAAGTGAAAGAGAATCAATCATAGATTTCACATAAACTGGAAGCATTTTTAACCATGACAGAAAGAAGCAGTGCTTGACACTGAAATTTGTCTCTCCACTGCTCTTTTTTTTGCTTGATTTTTTTTAATGTTTATTTTTGAGAGAGAGAGAGAGAGCGCACACGCAGGGGAGGGGCAGAGAGAGGGAGACACAGAAATCTTAGCAGGTTCCAGGCCCTGAGCTGTCAGCACAGAGCCCAGCGCAGGGCTCAAACCCATGAATTGCGAGATCATGATTTGAGCCAAAGTCAGATGCTTAATCGACCAAGCCACCCAGGTGCCACTCCCACTGCTCTTCAGCTGATTGTTTTTATTATTTGCATAATTTTCCACTCATGTTAACGTTAGTATACACCATGATTATTTTCTTGTATTAGGGACAGCTCTTATCCTGTTTATAGTTGACATCCTAGCCAGTGGGATAGTGGGATCTATCCTCTGAATGTTAAAGAAAGGAATTTTGAACTATGTCCACATTCATTTCCTTTAAAGTCAAATGAGCATCTTTACATTACATGAGTGATTAAAAACAAATTGAAAATTACCTATAATTGTTAAAATATTAAGACACATAAACACAGGTATATATGTTCATGTATTAAATATATTAACTGAACTATATGCAACTTAAGACATTTATTCATTTATTCATTCATCCATCCATTTCTTCAACATGTATTATACATTTATGGTGAGTGCAGATGCTATTATGGGTGCTTTTACTGAGTTGAACAGGTGCCCTTTTTATAAAGATTTTTTTACTTCTTAGCACATGTAATGCAACTATATGTAGATAAATACTCTAAAGATATATAGATAACTACCACTTCTCTTTTTAACAAAAAACGGCAAGATAAGCTCAGTGCAATGTTCTTAACCAATATTGGAACAATATTGTAGATAATCTGTTTCTAACAGGCTACAAAATTCTTCTAAGTCTAACTTCATAATAAGGAACAATGATATGCAAGTAAATGTATACAATATAGGTATAACATTTAATTAGGTAAAAATTCCAGTTTGACTGGAATGCCTATGCTATAGGTGGAAAAAGATGCCTGTGCTATAGGTGGGAAAAGGAGGTAGCAATTAGTTGTGGTGGTTAAGAACATTGCACTGAGCTTATCTTGCCATTGCTAGAACATGGGTCTTTATTGTCTGTGACCTCGAGAAATTATGATGCTTTTTGGCCTCCATTTGTTAATTTGAATGATGGAGATGATTATAATAACTAGCTCTATAGGGTTATATAAAAATGGAAGGAGATCGTGCATGTAAATCCCTCAGATCATGCCTAGCATACAGTAAACCCTCAGTAAATGTTAGCCATTATTATTACAGGTTTATACACAAAAACTCATTGACTTGTCAACTTTCAAAACATTTTGGTTATTAGTTAATATACAGATATTGAACCTTAGCATTTTAAAGAATCAAGAAATATGACAATCATGATAGCAGTGTCAGATACATGTTATGAAACAGTAAGTGGCCAATTAAATTAGACCTGAAGGAACAGTTTTTGGAAGACATGATGTTGTAGTTATTGATTTCAATATAAGTGACTGACAATGGAGATTAATTTCTTTGCTTTCCATAAATTATAATTATACTTTCATTAAAAAATGTTCTAGGGAGAATGGTTAAAGATAAGTCATCACAAGAATTCTTCTATCTTAAAATGGCAGTTTAATTACTTGTTTTTAATTCTTGTGTTGATTTATCTGGAGCTATTAACAGTAAGAAGGTTCCAAGCAGAAGTGTGTCATTAGGAGAGGAGAATGTGTTTCTAAACACAGAGTTGAACTATACCAATGAAATCACCATATTCCTTAAATATTATTCCCATCCTAATGTTTCTTTAACTTCTTTTAAGAATTTTCTATCCCTTCATCTCTACTTCCTTTACCTTCTGTACATTCTCCTTTTTATTTTAAAGTACTTACAGCTCCTTATTATATATCAATCTTCCTGACCTCAGCAGCACAGATCAGAAAGTTTTATTGGGCTTTAAAGCTCCAGATTTCATTATTTACATGTAGTGAAGTATTTATGTTTGCATTTTTTGATAACTTGTTTCATAAAGGATTTAGTAAAAAGTGCTTAAACACAGTAATATAACCAACAGGATATTAGAATGAAACTCAACTTAGTTTTTCTCTTTTCTTTATTGAAGTATAATTAATATTTAGTATTTGTTTCAGGTGCACAATATAATGATTCAACCATTCTATATATTGCTCAGTGCTCATCACAATAAGTGTACTCTTAAGCCCCTTTATCTATTTCACCCATCCCCCTTCCCACTTCTCCACCAGCAACCATTAGTTTGTTCCCTGGAAATTTAAGGGGAAAAAAAGCAAACAAGGATTCATCTCAGTTTTGAATGAAGCATGAGAAAATAAATGCAAGGTAACTAAGTGAGTGTATAAAAATCATTTCTCTGCATACACAAATTTTATTAAAAAAATTAGTTTACAGAAATTATTCCTTGCCCCTCTATCAAGGAGCAGAAGCCAGGGATGTGACACTATGGAAACTTAGAGGGTAAGGGAAATGTTGGCTGACTGGCTTTTGTGCTGAGAAAGTTGAGAATGGGATGATTTGTTGACATTAACCAAGATTCTTGAGATTACTAAATTTGGAGGCAGGTTTCTCAGGGACCAAATACATCCATTGAGTGTCTGACTCTTGATCTCATCTCAGGTCTTGATCTTGGGATTGTGAGTTCAAGCCCTGCATTGGGCTCCGTGCTAGGCATGAGACCTACTTGAAAACAAAAAATGTTCATGGATTATAAAGGAGTCAACAAAGGCTTCCACCTAGATCATTGGAACTGAGGAAAGGGGGGGCCCAGGGGAGAGCCACTGAAAAATCAACAATAGTACCCTAAAAATAGGTTGTCAGCTTTTTTTTTGGTGGTTACCTTGAGACCCACCCAGAGATGTCAGCTTTAATGTCTACAAACAAGAGAAAGAAACCTCACCCACATCAGAATTGCCCTATTTTCCCCTTCTCTCCACTTTCTTCTATTTAGATTCTATAGGGAAATGAAATTGCATACAGAAAATGGAGGAAAATGGCTATCAGAAAATGTTTCTTGTGTAGACAAATGAGCATAATTTTGTCCATGCCTTTTCTTTATGTTTTCTCGTGATCTCTGTTGATCTAAGAATGTATCTATAGAGTAAGAAAATATAAGAAAGTCATTTTATTTTGATGATGGAAGTTTTTAATTTAAGATTTGGTGATAAATTGAAATGCATATGTATTATAAAAAATGATAAAGGAGTCTAAGTTCTTCTTTATTAAAATATAATTTGAAGTCTTGAGAAATGTAAATGTTTCTTTTTTTAGAAAGGTAATCTGAGGTCATATTAAAGAACTTTGTAAACTGTTTACTGTATTGATGGGGCTTATTTACATAATATTATAACATGAAGCTAAATGGTTGTAAATATACCATTTGCATGTCTATTCAGATGTGGTTGTTTTCATAACAGATAAATACATTCTTACCACTTGGTAGAGCAATTGTAAAAGTGTAATAAATATGTACATTGGTTTTTCCAAGATAAATTTTTCCTTAGCAGATTTAGTAGACATGCAAATAAAGTTTTAACAGTGGTTGGTGGAATATTAAAATTACTGCAGAGTGCCTACTCTTACTGCTAATGTAAGCCAGAAACTTGAGCCATATGCTAAGCCGTTGGTTCCCAAACTTGCCTGCATTCGTCTGAAGGCTTCAATAAAAGTAAAATACCAAAAAATAAAGGTCTGTGTCTCATCCTCAGAGATTATGACTTAATTGGTCTGGGATAGAGATTATGATTTCACTGGTCTGGGGTAAGGCCTGAGCTTTGAAATTTTGTAAAAACCCCAAAATAATGCTAATGTGCAAAAAAGTTTGGAACCTCTGAGCTAAGCAGTCATTCTTGTTTTATAATGCTTTTACTCATGTGCAGCAAGAACAATTTCCTATTCATTAATGAGACTGCTAATTCTGTAATGAAACAAAACCAAAGCTCCATTCTTTTCTGTAAACAGAATTACCAGGCCAATTCCAGAAAGCTCTACAGTAAGGTTTAATGTTGCATGAACTTGCTCAGTGAAATATTCCTTAAAAGGAAACTTTATAGTTGTTATGATATGAATAGCTTACTAAGTATTATGTGTAACTTAAAAGCTTTAGCAAAATTTTGTATAAAATCACGTCAGATCCAAATTCTATAATACTATTTATTTTTTATCTGACTTTCAAAGAAAAGAAACCTGAATTGTATGAAAAGCAGTGTCTTGGAAAAGGCAATCTGTTATTTATATATCTAGCTCAATTATTCATTCTATCAATTTGTTCATTCATGTGTTATTGTATTTTTAGCTACTACTGCTGGCAGGTTTTATGCAAAATGGAATAAAAAAGAGATGAAAAACACTATTATTGCTTTAATATTTTGCAAATTATTATCTTTTGTCATAGTAATTCTATTTGTTGTAAATTATTCAAAGGAAATAATCAGAAATGAGCAAAAAATGTATATATAAGAATTTTAAGCAGCATATAAATTACAGCAGAAATTTTAAGATGAGAAAATTTGAAAATTATAGTAAATCTATATTCAGGTAGATGAATTTTCTCTTCATTTTCTTTTTTCTTCTTTATGTATTTTTTCCAGCTTTATTGAGATATAAGTGACATATAACATATGAATTTAATGGGTACAATGTGATAATTTGATATACACATATATTACAAAATGATTACTACAATAGGTTAGTTAACACCTCTGTCATCTCACATAATTACCATTGTGTGTGTGTGTGTGTGTGTGTATGTGTATGTGTATGGTGAGAACATACCCTTCTTAGCAAACACTTTTTATTTTCAATAGTGTATAAGTATTTAAGAATGTCAGAAAATTCTTGTGATTTCTTAATAATGTTAGGTTTGGTGTGGATCATGTATTATGTATCAGGTTCTTCAATAAATGCTTTACAGTAATTTGCTGGTACTAATCTTCATAACAAGTCAATTATGTATGTTTTTTAAGCCTCATTTTATATGTAAGAAATTTGGGGAACAGAGAAGTTAAATAAATTGCCCAGTGTCATACAACTATTAAATGACTGGGCTCAGTTTTGAAAGTCCAAGGCATATACCCTTAACTATTATTCTGCATTCTTAATGAATGATAGCAGAATATATAATTTTATAGATATGAGAATTAAAATTTCATTTTATACACTAAACGTTTCATTATGTAGGAATAATAAATAACTTCTACCTTTTTTCTCTTTTTCTTTCTCCTATTTTTGTATTTTATATAATGAACATGGATTAAATTTATAATCAGGAAGACAAGTAAACATATATGCATACATCTGAGAAGCAGGAAATCACTTCTTTACAGGCTTGTCTCAGGTTGGACATTTGCAGTACGAGAGGGGGAGATTTCTACTCTCTCCCTCAGACTTCATCTCCATTCTTTCGCAGTCAATGAGCTTGACTGCTGTAAAACCTAGGGAGAAAGGAAGAATAAGGGGATAGGACAGCTCCTGCCTATTTTCACCCTCTCGGGCCTTATATATTTAACTAGCTTCCCTGGGTGGGCCTAGTAGATAAGAAAAGCCGATTCTTTCCATCTGTGCTCTTCATGTATTTTTTGTAGGGCCTTCTTTCCAACACTTCCTTGAGGTGGGCAGAAGCACCTGGCTACCATTAGGGGTTCCTTCGACAGCCCCTGGGCATCAAATGTGACACTTTTAAGTCTTTCTGCTCAGGTTCCCCTCTTCTCCCACATGATCCTATAGGACAGGACATTCAGTCACCAACCACATATGGATTTCTCTTTCTGGGCCACAGCTGGTCAATAGGAAGCATTCATCCATCCCTTGTCCCAACAGATTTTAGGTAAGCAGGCTGATTCCAGTTCAGTAAGTGTAAACAGAAATATAGAAGGAAAAACAAAACAAAACAAAATAAAAATAAATAAATAAAAACAATAATTTTCCATGGTGCCAAAAGGGAAAAGGCCCCCTCCTCTTCTTTCAGAACATTCTCTTCAGAAAACTTATAATTGTAAATTCTTTCTCTATCCCTTTGAGATTTGTGTAAACTTTTTTAAAAGGCTAAATAAGCCACTTGCCAGTGTTAAAAACCAAAAGTGTCTTTCTGGAGAACATGGTGGTCATCTCACTGAAATGTAATCAAGGAAGACACCTTTCTTCCACAGTGGCAGTCAAGGAGCCTAACTTCTAGGTGGACTGCTGAGCATCACATTACAAAACTACTTTCTGTCATAAAGATATAAAAAGTTTACTTTTCCTTCGGATAAAGCCAATTCACTAACTCAGAGGGTCACCCCAATATCAAGTGAATCTAGGATGCTTACGTGTGATAGAGGACTACATGTGATAGATGAGGATAGATAGTCCTCTTATTTGAGGACTATTTATCTTGAGATCATATATGAAATGGGTTGTATCTGCTTGGCTGTAAATAGGGTGAGTTTTGTTTCCGTCTTTGCAATCTGTTTAGTGAACTGCCTGTGTTGGGCTTCATATTCTGGTTTAATGCTTATTCAATAGTAAAATTGTTTTATCTCCTACTTTCGTGGAGAGGTTTCCTGGTCTGCGAGAATATTTTGGTTTTCATTATATTTCCCCAATCTAGTACAGCAGCTCTTACTCTCTGGCTCTACTACCAAAGCAATTAGTCCGACCTTCCGTCACCCTCTGAAAGTCCTCAGTCCACTGTCTGTTTGTTTTCCCTTAGTTATGAATTAGGCACCTAACCTTGGCATTTCCATAGGTTACTACCTCCTCCCCTTCTCCAAAAAGAGAGTGTGAACTGTGATTATAGTAACAACTTCCTCTAAAGAAATTTCTTCACCAATCACTTCTTTTCACTGCCTCTGACCTCTTCTTATAACCCTCCTCTGCCTTATGGGTCTATCAGACACAGAGAAAAATTTCTTAGAAACTCAATTCGGTGCATGGAAGTGAGGGATTCCGAGTCACTTTCATATTCCTACATGCTTACTCTGGAAAACTTACTCAAATGTGAAGATAAAGCATCCTATTCAAACAATTACAATAGCTGCAGTAGTCAAATGTACATAATGCTTTGGTAACATAGAAGAAAGAATTATTTAATTTGTCATGACATGGACTACAGACTTTAACAGTCTGAAAATCTCTTCAGGGAAATCTTTTGTAAGTTGTTGTTGTTGTTTGGTTTGGTTTGTTGTGTGAATTTTAAGCCATGTTCTTTTTAGTGGTAACATATTCTTATGAACAGATGCCCCCTACACACACTTTGGTCTTACATACTCATCATTACTAGTGCACTTGTGAACTGAGTTAATTTTTAAAAACTGAGAATAAACTGAGGGTTGATGAAGGGTGGTAGGGAGGGGAAAGTGGGTGATGGGCATTGAGAAGGGCACCTGTTGGGATGAGCATTGGGTGTTGTATGGAAACCAATTTGACAATAAATTTCATATTTAAAAAAATAAATATAAAATAAATATAAAAAAATAAACAAGGAAGGATATTGAAAAAATAAAAATAAAATAAAATAATAAAATAAAATCTACCATGATTTCCCAACAGTCAAGATATATTATAATAATTATTTTTTGTGTAATGACGTCTATAATTTAGTTTAAAATACTTCAGTCATAGACAGTGAGGTATCAGGTAAATAATGGTTTAAGTTACAGTTTAAGGAATTCCTGATCTGAAACTCACATTCCAGGGGTGAATGTCAGATACACTTAAATGTGAAATGTCACTCTTCAGAAATAGCTACAAGCCTCTGCTATCCTTAACTTGATTAAAAAAAGAGGATTTGCTACTTTGCATAACTGTAATGGGTTTTCATTTGTAAAATTAATGCTTATTAGTTAATGATTGTTAGAAATGGGTTCTCATTGGTATAATTAACCATATTGGAAATACATTATCTGGACCAAAGATTTTTAGAGATACCCCTCCAACCTGCATTAATTGACATAAGAATCTAACCAGCCTCATATATGTTCTGTACACTGAAACATTGTTCTCCAAGCTTGGTTCCAACAAATTCGTCCAGACGAGTCTTGGTCTCCTTTATATATGATTTGAATATTGTCACATTTGCTTTATACAACTTTCTAAGAAAGGGTTTTCAATCCCCCCAGAAATGGAAAGCCAGGAATTTTTGTATGACTGTTTAATAAGTTCTTGAGGAATTTGGTTGGAGAGTTTGCTTGCAGCCTAACTAATTTCAAGTTACTGGAAAATAATAATCTAACATCTAACTCACACTGTTGGAGGTCAAACAGAAAAGGACCCTAACAGTTCTGCATCAACCTATTTTAGACCAGATCAAAACAGCCAACAGGAGATGAGGAATTAGAGATCACAAGGAGGAGAATGTCTGGAAAGACTCACAGAGCAAAAGATATTTGAGCTACATATTGAAAAATGAGTAATAGTTTCCCAAGGTAATAGGAAGGTGTGAGAGGAAATATTTCATCAGGGGAATGTTATGAGATTGTCCCTAGGTGCAAAAGAGTATAGCTTATTCATTCACCTACAGAATGGCTGAAACTTTGAGGTCTTAGGGTACAAAGCAGACAAAGGCAAGATTATGAAAGGCTCTATATGATCTACGGAAGTGCTTATCAAACTCTTTAAAAACACAACTCATAGAAGCATACTTTTTATATTATACAAGCATAGAGACATAAAAACTTAACATTTCACAAAATATTACATCAAAATATTCAGGTGTTTTATGTATATTCTACTCTATTCTTTTTAGTTTATTCCATTCTATCTTACTCCACTTAAAATGCTGGTTTTGAACAAGTAAATTGACTGATATATCAATGGATCACTCTCCATGGCAGGAGGAAAACTCTGAGGAAACTTTGTCCTGTAGAAATTGGAAGCTCCTCTAACACTTCAAGCAGATTTTGTGAGGACTAAAAAGAGCATTGTTTCAGTAGTATGGGCTCAAGATGTGAGACTGGGAGTGTAGAAAAGAGGTGGAGGATTATCACCCTGGTCCAGATAAGAGATCAGAGGTATGTGAACTGGACATTAGTTTTGGGGATTGGGGGCAAGAAAGATTTGGTAGAAAAGTGGGTAGAATTAGCGGGACTTACTAATTCTGTGTGGGTGTTGGGTGTTAATGAGGGAGGTGGAATGACAGAGAAGCAAGATTCAAGAATACTTTTCTAGGCTAACAGATTAAATAACAAGTGTATGTATAAGAGAGATTCACGAAAACATGCAGGAACACCACAGTTCCATTTTATCTATTTTCTAATAAGAAAAGCTTACCATATTCTGTTGTTCTCAGTGTGGCCTGGAATTTTCCATGATTCTGCTTTTTGTTTGTTTGTTCGTTTGTTTAATAGAATATATCTTGGGAAGTATGCTGGCTATTTAGACCTTAACAGCTGTTTGATCCAATGCATTCCAAATCTGATGCTGCCTAAAACAGAATTCCTCTGGGAGAAAGATTCAAGAATATGTATTGCTTAACAAGATCCCCGATGGATCTTTGTAGCAGTCCTATGACTGGAGTGTGGCTATCACTGCTCTTTATTTTACATATAAGAAAACTTAATCTCCATGGTATCTAGTGATTTCTCAAATCCTCACTATTTATATACTTAGCTAAAACTAAAATCCACCTAGCTGAGCACTTTTTCTTCACTTCAGTGCTTTCCTTAAAACATTCATACTTTATTATTCACTGATGACCTTGCCTTATACTTTCAAATTAAAACTACCTTGTGATTTCGCCTTAAAATATTTCTGTGCTTTCACATTTCAGCCTTCCTTCAATTCTGTCAGTAGGATGTGCCCTTCTTTATTGCTAAGATTCCTCTCCAACTGTTTTTATGGCTCTCAGTGCCCCTTTATTCTTCCGAGATCAATGTGTTGTTCCATTTGCTAAGATCAATATTTTTCAGATGCTCCACCAGCATGTATTTTTTGTAAACATTTCCTTTAGATAGTTGTATTACCCTCACTTTGTTGTTTAGAAACCACTTTTCCGTACTGAGTTAGTTAGGATACAAAATGAAAGAATCTTTAACTTCGAATAAAATATATATAACATTTACCAGCTTTATTTATATTTTTTAAAACTTATTCTTACCAGTGTACTAAACAAACAGTGAATATACAATTACCAACAATCTAAAGAATTAAGAAGTGCTACTGAAGCTTATGTTTGTTAAAAATCAAGTTGCATGTATGAGAGGGAGAGTATGCTGTATGTAAGAGAGGAGGTATTTATCTCATTCTCTTTGAAATTTCTATTTATTAAAGTAGTATATAAAATAAAGACTAATGTACAGTAAGGGTATAAGTTATGAACACCTTAAGATGCCAATATAATACACACTGTGGTATCTAGAGAATTTAATTTATCAACAAAGATCAATAGAACATTCTGTGGTGATTATTTGGAAAATAAGAGCAAAGTATGAATATTATAAGGTAAAACCTGTCTTGTTCCAATATCTTAGTCTTGAGAAATTAACTCCACTAAAGACAAGTTATGGAACTACCTGACTATAGAGCCCCTCATTCAAATACTCTGTCAAGTTTTTTATTCCTATAGACAGGACCTCAGTAGACCAGATCTTTTCAAAAGCAATTCCAAAACTTAGTAGGTAGAGTGGAAAGAACCCAATTTAATTTTGTCTTATATTAGTATGCCTTATTTTTCAAATGTTAAACCATATTGTATAATCTTGCATCCTAAAATTTTTAAAAAATTAGGATTTCTTTGTATGTATAGATAAGAGAAAATGATTTAAAACAAACATATTGGTTGAACATTGGCTTTGTCATTTACTATCAATATAACTATCATTGAGTTTATTTTTGAAAACTAAAAATTTGTTTTACAGGTCTGTGATTGGATTTATGGATTATTCATGCAAAGTAATGAGAATGTTGCCAGTTGTACGTTAGCGGTGTACATTAGTGATATTGTTTTTAAGTGACTATTTCCCCAAAGTTGGAGTAATATCCCTTTAAGTGTCAAATGTAAACATTTTTAAAGGATTTTATTGAAAATCCTCTTACAAAGACTGCATATTTTTCTGCCACTTTAAATGGTGTAACAAAATGGTAAGTTTATTTTTAATTAAAAAGGGTCTAAAGACATAGGTTTCCTTAAAGTTATCTCAGAGACCATGAATGAAAGGACAAGTTGGTGGTTGCCTGGGAGACCTGCTGCAACCCAGTAAATTGCTATATCTGTTTATATATCAGAGTTCTTTCTTTTTTAAATATTTATTTATTTATTTATTTTTGAGAGATAGAGAGAGAGCTAGGGAGCAGGCAAGGGGCAGAGAGAGAAGAGAGAGAATCCCAAGCAGGATCTACAATATCAGCATGGAGCCTGATGCTGGGCTCAAACTCATGAACTGTGAGATCATAACTTGGGCCAATATCAAGAGTCAGATGCTTAACTGACTCAGCCACCCAGGTGCCCCTATGTATCAGGATTCCTTCTAAGATTTTCAGAGAATATTAGTCTTACTGCTCAAAAATACACAAAAAGTGAAATAAATGTTAATATATTATTTTTCCAAAACTTGTTTTTGAGATACTTCATACCTCTAGCAAAGCTGAAAGACTAGTGTAGTAAACACTCATATATCTTCACGTAGGTTCATCAATTATTAACATTTTGTCACATATACTTTATATTTGTTTCTATATTTTGGTCTGTCTCTATCTCTCTTTCTTCGCTCCTGTCTCTGTTGACAGATAGATGATAGAAGGAGAAAGGAATCTTTTCTTTTTCTGGACCATTATGACACCTCTCCCCTAAACATTTTAGCTTTGCTTCCTAAGAACAATGCCATTTTTTTACATAAGCCTAAGCCCAATACAATGATCATGCCTAAGGAAATTTAGGCATTGACAGCACACTCTATTATAAAGACCTTATTCAAAATTTCTCAATTTTCTCAGTAATGTCCATTGAAGTTGTATTGGAAAATTCACATATCATATTGTATTTAACTATCATGTTTCTTTAGGTTATTTTAAACTGAAACCATTTCTAAGCCTTTTTTGGTTTTCAGTACATTTATTTTATTTTATTTTATTTTTTGAGAATCCAGGCCAGACATTTTACAGAATGAGTCTCAAATTAGAATGTTTAATTGCTTCATTCTGATTAGATTTAGATTTTTTAAATGTTGGCAAAAATGCTACATGATGTCAATGTTATCCCATTATTGGTGATGTTAAGTTTAATCACTTAGTTAAGATGGTATCCATTATAAAGGTATCTTTCCCAATCTACTTAACATGTAATCTGTGGGGTGATACTGAGACTGAGTGAATATCCCATTACCCCATACAATTTAGCCAATGGCCATTTCTTCTACATTAATTAGTTAGCCCATCTTCCATAAAGAGTTTTTTATTCTTGCCTAGTGGTTTAATTTATTTTCTAAAAATTACCCGTGTGGATTAATGCATTCATTTTAATTCATTATGTTAAAATCCATTATTATCATAATTATTTTCATGCTAAAATTGTCCCACATTGAACCAGTAAAGGTTCTTCAAACTACTTCTACATTTTTAAGCACTTCCTTACTTTCTGAAGTAAGTTGTATATCAAACTTCGGACATAAAAGTAGAATCCAGGCTTACATTTTACTCTTCTGTTCCCACCTGGAGTCAGTCATTTCTCCAAGGACCTGGTTCATTTAATGAGAGGATAGTTTTTAGGAACCAAGATCAGGACGTTAGGTTTGTTTGTTACTACTTGGGTGTCATCGCTTCTAGGCCCTCTCAGTGTGTATTAAACCATACACACACACACACACACACACACACACACACACACACACACAATCATTTCTGTATCTATCCATCAATCTTAATATAAGTACGTACTGATATCTTTGACTCTAATCCAATACCACAAATTTTATTCCAGCCTATTTTCTCACTTACTTATAATTTCCCTTTCTGATAGTAAGAAACTTGGCTCCCACCACTTATTACGTGTTTGTTTAGCCCTCATATGCTTGAAAAATAGTTCAGAGTTGTTAACCCATATCTCTATGAGAAACAAATTTGCCAACTAGAGTAAAGTATTTCGGTATAATTTCTTTAGTTTTTACACTTACATTATCCAGTCAAAACATCATTTTACAAAATTAATTGCATCAGCTCCTTTTTTACCCCAATCATTTATGTGAAGTTATGCCATACATTTGTAATATTGTTACATTCTTTTGTCAAAGTGCATTCCATTCAGTAGTGGTTGATTTCTTGTTGTTTTAGTTGGTGTATATTAAATTTCACTTTTATAATGTACAGTTCATTGGTATGGCATTTACTACTCCTGTTCCATACAGATTAGTTCCTTCACTTTAAAATTCTCTTGTTCATTCAGTTTGTTAACAACCACCCTAGTCCTCTACTCTCTGGCAACCACTGATATTTTCTGTCCTTACAAAATTTGTCTATTCTGAAACATCACATGAACAGAATCATAAAATATGTAGTTTGTTGGCCTAACTTCTTTCTCTTTGCAGAATAACTTTTCACGTATGTTACTGCATGAATCAATGACCCATTACTTTTATGGCTAAATACTATTCTGTTGTATGGATGTACCACAATTTGTTTATCCATTCACCCATTGAAGCTGTGGAAGGACATCTTGGTTCCTTCCACTTTTTTTTCATCTGTTTGTATTTTTTGTTATTATAACTAAGGCTGCAACAAACATTAGCATATAGACTTTTGTGTGGACATATTTTACAGTTTACTTGAGTAAACAACTAGGAGTGTGATTCCTGGGTTAAGTTTATGTTTAACTTTAGAAGAAACTGCAAAACGGTCTTCCAAAGTGAAAGACGGCAATGAATGAGAGTACTTGTTACTTTCTTATTCATTTTTGTAGATGTATTTTATATCATGGTACATTACCAAGTTATTTTTCCCTTGTGTATAGGAGTTAGTCCTGAAGTTTTAGGTATATTATTTTATCATCTACAAATATAACTCATTGTATTCTTTTTCTAATTATTATGGCTTTTATTGATTTCTCTTTAATCATAGCAGCTAATATCTCCAAAAAATGTTCCATAGAAGTAGAAATTGTCAGAATGTTGCCCTGTCCCTGACCTTAGTGGGATTGTCACTAGTATTTCTCCATTGAATAATTATGTGTATGTGTATGTGTGTAAGTGTCCAACAATTTGTATTTTGCTAATCATTTTAGTTGGAAATTGATATTGGATTTTGTCAACATCCTTTTCCATTTAGTCAAGATGCATTGTTTACTAATGTAGATAGTGGATTCAGTTTGTTTTTATTCTCTTTAGGAATTTTCAGGATGTTTCATGAATATTTATAGTGAGATTAATCTATCAAGTTTTGATGTGTTATTTATCCAGTTTAATTATCACTTTTATATTGTCTTTACAGAATTCATTTAAGTTTTCCTTAATTTGCTATCATTGGAATTATCAGTCTTTTAAGTTTAATAGAATTTCCCTGTGAATTATCTGGGTGTGCTGGGTTTTTTGTTATTGTTGTTATTTCTTTCTGTCTTTGCTTGCTAGATAGTTATTTATGATAGATGGTTATTTTTGCTTCTCTCTTTGCTTGTTAGATACTTAGTTATGATTTATATTTCCTATGTCTCTCTAACAACTTGGTGGAAACTCTTACCATATATGATTAATCAAGAAGCCTCTATTTTATTCCATCCAAATTCTAGATTTCCCTGATCTTTTCTGGGAGGTCCAAGTGACTCATTCACCATATCCAATGTTGTTGGCTGTGTCCTTCATTTTCAGTCCATTATTCACTCTTTACTATTTTTTGTAGGTGTTTGTTTTAACCAACTTAAAGCTTCCTTTAATTTAAGTACTCATAACTATGAATAAGGAGGGCATAAAAATGCAAAAAAGTTTTCATTAAAAGAAATGAATGCACAATTCTACAACATTTTGTCTTTCCATAATAATTAACTCTTTGTGGGCTATACTGTCTGTAATTGAATTCTCTCTGCTGGCTGCTATAAACAGAGGTGCATTTTAAATTCATATTGATGGAAAAGTCACTTGTTGGTCAAGGTTCCAGTTGAAAATTTTTTTATCCATTTCGTAGCAGCATGACATTCTTGGTGTCCATTTATGCTATTAAAATTCAAATCTGGGGGCACCTGGGTGGCTCAGTCGGTTAAGCGTCCGACTTCAGCTCAGGTCATGATCTTGCAGTCCTTGAGTTTGAGCCCCGCGTTGGGCTCTGGGCTGATGGCTCAGAGCCTGGAGCCTGCTTCCGATTCTGTGTCTCCCTCTCTCTCTGCCCCTCCCCCGTTCATACTCTGTCTCTCTCTGTCTCAAAAATAAATAAACGTTAAATAAATAAATAAATAAATAAATAAATAAATAAATAAAATTCAAATCTGTTCTTCAACTATACTCATTCTGTTTTAAAGTACTTAACACTAGTTTAGTAAATATATGTCATATATTTTTCTTCTAGAGACTTCCCCAAATTCACTCCACATTAGTCTTGTTTCTAAAAGTGTCTATATTGTTACGATCACTGAAGAGTTCCCCCCAATTCAGGGTGTTTGAATTTCTGTAGCCAAGGCTTCTAGTCGGTTTTCACAACCATGCCATATATAGGAAACTGAAGAGTGGATTTCAGAAAATAACATGCTAGACTAGTTAATGGCCAGATGCTCACTTTTAGGAATAATTTGGAAGAATAATCTGGGCTTAGTAAAAATTAATTCCATAAATCATGTAATTTTCTGATTTCAAAACATTTCCAGTCTTTCATAGCCAAAGTCTTGGTATAAGAGGGAACATTAGGAAAGAGTTTAGAAATAGAAATGGTTTCATACTTAAGAAATTACAGAGCTTCCCCTAAAGGATAATGCTACTTTACTCATCTCTTCCATGTTATAAATTTGGCCAAAGCATCTAAGTTATATTAGTACTATTATTTTCAATATATTATCAGAATGCAAAAAGATTTTATGACAATTTTATTCCTACTATATGCTACTTTCTCCTTTTCTGCCCCCAAATGCAAACACATATCAAAGTAATTTAAATAAAAAATAAAAACAAACAAAAAGTAAAAAATAAAAACAAGAGACAAAAAAAAAAGGCAAATTAGAATAACTTAGTCCCACCACTTTACCCCCTACTACTGTTAACATCATCACCAATACTGAATAATAGTAACATACAGAAAGATGCTTTAGGGTTTGGTTTTTTGTGTTTTTTTTTGCTTTATTTTTTTCTCTTTAAGAGCATTTCATGGCAATATCCTACCTGCTGAAAGGATTAAAGAGCAAGGGATAGTATAAGGAATTCCTTATCTATACACAGGATAACAGGACAAACTATCTCCTTTTGACCCTCTCTTCCTAGTGAAATGCTAAATAACGAATAGAAATAGGAAGAAAATACGAACAAAATTCAGTCATTTTTATATGCTCATTGACAAATGGACAAAATTAAGTTATTGCTTAAAAGAAAATCATTATAGCAAATCATTATAGCAAAAGCATTACAGTATTTCTTATGGCTTGTAAAATCCCTTAATGTCACTTAAATTATTGCTAAAATCCGTGGTTTATAGATGACTGGTTTGTTTTCATTTCTATGGTGGGGAATGCCAAATAGTGAATTAGGAAACAGCACTTGGACTTTAAGTGCTTCTAGCATTCATCCTGTTGTCCTTAAATTATTGTGTACTGTGAAAATGATTTCTTCTTACATATAACCTATTTGTGCTAAATTATGAGTTGATAAACTACCACCCCTGAGCCAAATCTAGCCTTCTACCTATTCTTGTATATAAAGTTTTATTGGAACACAGTAATGTCCCATCTGTTTAGGTATTGTCTGGCTATTTTCCTGCTATGATGACAAAGTTGTATAGTTGTAACTATTTGTTTGGCCACAAAGCCTAAAATATTTATTGTCTGGGCTTTTATAGAAAAAAAAATGGCAGCCCTTGTGCTAAATGATTATACTAAATGATTTGGTTCCCTTGTAGAGTAGCTTCCCTTGCTGTCTCTATTTTCTGTTACTTTCTTACTTAAGTACTGTTTGTAGAAAAATATTACCAAACAAGGGCCAGACTCAAAGACTTTCCAGGGGGCCCCTGGGTGGTTCAGTCCGTTGAGTGTACGACTTCAGCTCAGGTCATGATCTCACGGCCCATGAGTTCAAGGCCCACGTCAGGCTCAGGCTCTGTGCTGACAAGCTCGGAGCCTGGAGCCTGCTTTGGATTCTGTGTCTCCCTCTCTCTGTCTGCCCCTAATCCACTCACATTCTGTCTCTGTCTCTCTCAAATATAAATAAATATTTTTTAAAATTTAAAAAAAAAGAAAGACTTTCTGTATTTTCACTTACTGTTACATATGAATGTGAATAACAGATTTAGTTATCTTCTGCTATGTCCTCAGCTTCAAGAGGAGAATAGTAATTAATTCATAGAGATAGATAAATAGATAGATAGATAGATAGATAGACAGACATAGATATGGATGATTTCTCCACATCATCCCCCGCCATGTGATTTATAAATATTTTCTAATCAACTACACAGAACAACATTTCAACAAGTTGGAGTTCTTGGGCATTGTCAAACCCTTGTTTCTTCAGTATCTCATCCAAATGCAGAAGGTTAGCTCTTCCCATTTTTTTCTATTTTCACACCAAACCAAGCTCATTTTTATTCTATAATACTCTACATGATTGTACCACTAGCTATCCATGGTGGTTTGGTCATGTGTGGCAATTTACCCTCCATATAGGAACCCAAATAAGATATTGTACAGAAATAAAACTGTATAAATCAGGAAGGAAAAATAGAACAGGAAAAGGTTAACACTTGATGGGAAATGTAAAAACATGTTTGAGGGGCGCCTGGGTGGCGCAGTCGGTTAAGCGTCCGACTTCATCCAGGTCACGATCTCGCGGTCTGTGAGTTCGAGCCCCGCGTCAGGCTCTGAGCTGATGGCTCGGAGCCTGGAGCCTGTTTCCGATTCTGTGTCTCCATCTCTCTCTGCCCCTCCCCCGTTCATGCTCTGTCTCTCTCTGTCCCAAAAATAAATAAAAAACGTTGAAAAAAAAAAAAAAAAAACATGTTTGAAAGACTCAGTGTGGGTGAAAGAATGACTAAGGAAACAGAATAAGGTACAATCTGGTGACTAAACAGGAGGCTGGAGTTTGCAATTGAGAGATGTAAAGTGAAAAGCCATAGTGGAACTAATGAGGAAATCTGAATAAGGTCTTTAGTTTAATTACTACTATTATAACAATGCTAATTTCTTAGTATTGATAAATATGCTGTGGTATGCAAGATGTTTAGATCAAAGAAAACTGGGTGAGTGATTTTTGTAAGACTTCTGTAAGCCTAAAATTATTTCAAACTAAAACATTTAAAAAGGATATATTCCTGATATTAAGCAGCTTAACATCTAGTAGGGAGAGATAGATACATTAGCAAAAAATAACGGTGAAAAAGAATATCACACCACAAATGCTCTGATAATGGTTCCCTGGAGTCACCATGGAAATACAAGATATTATTGATAACCCAAGCAATAGTATGGGAAATGAATGTGTATAGATATCAGGGAAGTCTTTCTAGAGGTGTTTCCATGCTCTGCTGTGAGGGATGAGTGGGAGATATCTAGGAAAAGAGGAGGATAAATAATTTCAGGTAGATGTAATACCATGAGCAACATAAATCAGAAGCAAGCATGACACATTCAGGGTTAATTAATATGAAGAGAAATGATATTTTTTTAAGAAATGGAGCAGAAAGAGATCAGACTATAGAGACTGTCAGTAAACATAATAGGAACTTGTATAGTATTTTATTTTACATTAAATATAATTTATCGTCAAATTGGTTTCCATACAACACCCAGTGCTCATCCCAACAGCTGCCCTCCTCAATGCCCATCACCCACTTTCCCCTCTCCCCCAGTCCCCATCATCCCTCAGTTTGTTCTCAGTATTTAAGTCTCTTATGGTTTGCCTCCCTCCCTCTCTGTAACTTTTTCCCCTTCCCCTCCCCCATGACAGAAACTCTCTTCTGTCAAGTTTCTCAGGATCCACATATGAGTGAAAACATATGGTGTCTGTCTTTCTCTGCCTGACTTATTTCACTTAACATAACACTCTCCAGTTCCATCCATGTTGCGGCAAATGCCCAGATTTCATTCTTTCTCATTGCCAAGTAGTATTGCATTGTATATATAAACCACATCTTCTTTATCCGTTCTTCAGTTGATGGACATTTAGGCTCTTTCCGTAATTTGGCTATTGTTGAAAGTGCTGCTATAAACATTGGGGTGCCCCTATGCATCAGCACTCCTGTATCCCTTGGGTAAATTCCTAGCAGTGCTCTTGCTGGGTCATAGGGTAGATCTATTTTTATTTTTTGAGGAACCTCCACACTCTTTTCCAGAGTGGTTGCACCAGTTTGCATTCCCACCAGTGCAAGAGGGTTCCTGTTTCTCCACATCCTCACCAGCATCTTTAGTCTCCTGATTTGTTCATTTTAGACACCCTGACCTGCGTGAGGTGCTATCTCGTTGAGGTTTTGATTTGTATTTCCCTGATGAGGAGTGACATTGAGCATCTTTTCATGTGTCTGTTGGCCTTGTATACTATTTTAAACAATTCAGATTTTTAACTTAAATAAAACAGTGAAAGTCAATATGACTTGATCGATATGATTAGTTTTGTGTTTTGTAAATGTTAACCTAGAGGCTATGTGTAGTATGGGTTAGAAGAGATCAACAGTGGAAACCAAAAGACTATGACTATATTACTTTATTCCAGGTGAACAAGGGCATTGGAGATATGATTTGAAAAGAGTAGGTTTTAAACTCTATTAATTAGATAGAAATCAGGATGATTTAGTATGATTTGGATTAGAGGCTATTGAAACAGAAAAATCTAGAATGGATCCAGATGATTTTTCAGGAAACTAGTTGCGGATTAAATATATTAACCAGGACTTAGAAAGAAAGAGGTAGCAGATTTGATTGGAAGAAAAGATTGTAGGGAGCCATTTCCTTTTTACCTATTATTTTTAGTTGCCTTTAGGGCACAAACATTTCAAGAGACTGTTGGAGCTCAACAGAATCATTCTAAATGAGCTATAAATTTGGAAGTTATTGTATACTTGAAATAATTGGATTAAGTATACTTGCCTAGGTCAAAATTTGAAGTGAAGAGAAGAAAAATAAAAATAATACTCTGTGAAAACAAACACTTAAGTGAAGTGAAGGCAGAGAAAACTACAAAGGAAATTAAGACCAATCTACCACTGATTTCTGATGAAATAAAACAAGATAGCTGTTTCCCAAGAGGTAACAGAAGGAATTTCAAGCAAAAGGGTAGGCTTTAAAAGGTATCAAATAATACAAATTTGAAAATATCTTAGAGTTGGTAACTAGAATCTCACTGATGAACTTGAGAATGCTATTAGAAGTCAAAAAGAAGTAGATTTAATGGAATCAAGAAACTTGGAGCTGATGACACTATTACTTTTGTACGCAAATAATAAAATGCATTAAAGAGCTCTTGATGCAGGTGTGAATGGCAAGCACATGTGTATGATAAATATGCAAGAACAGAGGCTGGAGAAAGGAGAAAAAGAGATAACTGATGATAGAAAAGGCTCCTGAGTGTAAATTTAAAGGAATGAGTCCTTGGTCCAAGTGTATATTTTTCATTGATCAGGAGACAAGATTCCTTTAATATGTAAAAAGAAATAGAGAAGAGATGATCAAATATATTATAGTAAAAACTTCCCTACGATAAGGAAAAACTTCAGACTAAAATAACCTTTTGGGTAACTTTAATACAAGAGAGAAATATGTCTTCTACCCAACCTCAGTGAAGTGTTTAAATTAAAAGGAAAAAAAACACAATCCTGGTGTTTGAAAAGATAAAAGAGGTAACAAAAATGATGAAAATGAGCTTGGAATTAGAATGTTCCACTGCCTGAAGCACAGGAAACCAAAACAGGCTGAGGAACATGTCCAGATTGTAAGAAAAAAAGAACTGCCATCTAACAACCTCATCCCTTCCCTTGTGAAGGACATGTGAAGACCAAAATGGACCCTTTATACTTTTCAAAAGAAGTTACTGAAGTAAGTTCTCCAGTTACATGGACCCCTTCCCTCATTTTATTTAATATTGTTTAAATGTCACCTCTTAACAGGGATTTTCCTAAGCACCCAACCAAACCAACATTGCATCTCATCTATCGTCTTACCCACATATGATTTTCCTTGCATCATCACCTAATAATGTATTATAGAGTTATTTGTCTATGCTTTTTACTGCTATCTCTCTGATGCCTACAACATCTAGAATCTGAGTGCTCAATAAATATATAAACCAGTGTCTGAAAACGAACTCTATACTTTTATTGTCTCTTATAAACAGAAAGGTATATTCCTTGCTTTAAAAGAAAAAGAACATAGTGAACTTGTGAGCATGAGGAAAGTGGTCCAACTTTTTAATTGTTTTGGACAGTTGAAAGGTAATTATGGCACACCCAGAGGGATTGCTTAAGAGCATTTAATGGGTCATTTACTCATTCATCCAGCCTACATTTACTGAGTTCTTACTGTGCCAACATTATCGCTTCCCTCCAGCCCTCTCAAGGACTTCTCTCTTTGGGTCATTTGAAATTTGTGTCATTGCACTCTGTGTCTTACTCATCACTCCCTTTCTGTTGGGTGTTTCCAGCAGTCATACAAACATGCACTAGGCAATCCCATTCTGAAAAGTGTTCTACCCCTAATTCCACATCCCATTTCAACCTCTACCTGTGTTTTCTGCTGCCCTTTACAGCCAAATATTTCCTGTTTATATTATCACACTTATACACTATTTTTTTTAAAGTGAAAGAAGTTTTAAATTATCAATGAATATAATGACTCATGTAACATTCACCTGTGCAACACTTTAACCAAGATTATCAAATACTAATATTTTATCATATTAAGATATTTTAACTCCTAAGAAGCAATATTTAATATTTGCTGACATTTAATATTTTAATTTATATTAAATTATATTTATTTATTATATCATAACATTATATTTATTAATAAAAATAAATTGTATTAAATTTATAATAATTTAATTCATATTTAATAAAACTGAAATTTATTTTTTATCACTCATAATCATTCCTCTCCCTACTAGTGAAGCAACCACTATTATAAATTTGGTATTTATCTACCCTTACCAGTTTGTGTATGTTTAAATCTATAATACTATTTATGTTTTTAATTTATATAAATTTAGAATACTGAAGGTCTTTTTGTATGACCAGCTTTTTGTATTTAATCATATATATCTGAGATGTTTCTATATCAACCGATGTACCTTAAGTTCATTCATTAATTATTATATTACTGCTTCATATGCATATACTATTTTTACTTATCCATTCTCACACTGATGTATAATTATTTCCAATTTTAATTATATTCTATTTCATTATCTTTATGTATTACTTTTTTGCAACTTCAGCTCATATCTATCATGAGTTAATATTGTAACAACTTAAAACATCTTCAATGAATAGTTTTACTTAAGTAACTTTATTACCATATCCCACTAATGTTATCATGTGAAAGAGTGATTATGACAACATGTGAAGTGTAAAAAGAAATTTTGGAGGAAAATAAAAGCACTGAAAGTGTGACTAGAGGAAGAGGAGTCAGGACAGTAATATTAACAGGGGAAGAGCTAAGGATGCAGGAGAAATTGTTATAATTCATGCCAAAGGGGTGTGGACATTATCAGCAATGTCAAATAATTAGATCCAGAATTTTAAAGGTTATTGATGACCTTACCAAATGTAATTCCAATGGAGTAGTGGGATGGAAGCCAGATTAAGAACGATTATTGTGGGGGTGCCTGGGTAGCTCAGTTGGTTAAGGATTCGACTTTGGCTCAGGTCATGATCTCACAGTTTGTGAGTTCAAGCCCCGCATCGGGCTCTGTGCTGACAGCTCAGAGCCTGGGGCCTGCTTCACATTCTGTATCTCCCTCTCTCTCTGCCCCACCCCTGCTTATACTCTGTGTCTCACTCTGCCTCTCAAAAAATGAATAAATGTTAAAAAAATTTTTTTAATAATTATTGTGGGCTAATGAACAAATGGGAGAGAAACTGCCTGAAGAGTTTGGCCAGAACACACACACACACACACACACACACACACACACACACACACACACACACGTGTTGGAGAGGCAGAAGTCTGGTTTAAAAACTTGAAGTGTTGCTATCTTAAAGAAAAAGAAAAGAAGTTGACATTATAGGGGGTGTAGAACACCCAGGAAAAATTGTTTAGACTGGATGAGAGAGCATTTCTTCTCATAAGATTAAAGAAAGCTGCCTAGAAATTATTTTTGTTTTAACATTAATTTACAATTAAGGAAAAACAAGTATGTGTAAGTGTGGCAAAATTGCCTGCTTCAGTCTTCATCACAACAATGCTAAATGCAGAACACTGTGAAGGATTATCTACGCAGATGATTTTTTTGAGCATAACTCAAACATTTTAATCACATAAAGGAACCAAATGTTGTCAACCTGTAAGAATTCAGCTCATCATTTAAAAATTAAATTAAAAAAAAACACTACACAATGAATATAATTGTGGATAACATTTACATGGTTATAAGCATTAAACTTTAAATTTAAAACTAGATAAATGATGAGACACCTGGCTGGCTCAGTTAGGTAAGCCTCCAACTTTGGCTCAGGTCATGATCTCATGGTTCATGGGTTCAAGCATCTCATTGGGCTCTGTGCTGACAACTCAGAGCCTGGAGCCTGCTTCAGATTCTGTGTCTCCCTATCTCTCTGCCCCTTCTCCACTAGTGCCCTGTCTCTCTGTGTCCTTCAAAAATAAATAAATGTTAAAAAAATTATTTTAAACTATATAAATCACAGTAAATCATGAAAGAATTACTACATTTTATCCATCTCCTTGATTAAGAGAATGAGAAAGGTAAAATGAAAGTCTAGATAAAATGTGAAATATAAAAAAGAAAACATAAAGAAATAAAAACAGAAAACCTTGCTCCATATAGGAAAATAATTTTATAACTAGATGCATCTATAATACTAATTAGTAGCTTAAACTTCATTTTTATAGATTATAATATTAGTGAAAAATCAAACATTTCTGAAATAACACGAGTTGAAGAGAAAACAAAATCGAAATAGAGAATACAGAAAGCAATAATACTAAAGCAAATGTGTGTTAAACCTGTGAGATCTAGTTAAAATGTGCCCTGTAAGGATAAATATGAATTA
Organism: Panthera onca; assembly: GCF_046562875.1. Lineage (NCBI taxonomy): Eukaryota > Metazoa > Chordata > Mammalia > Carnivora > Felidae > Panthera > Panthera onca. The sequence continues at coordinate 136,412,983 of NC_138340.1, read as the reverse complement.
AAAATAAGAAGTGTAACTTTCCCCATTGAAAATAGGGGAAGAGACTCCCCACCCCCTCCCTTTTCCTAGAGCTGTTACTTTAGAATACATGTAATTATAAGGTCTTCATTCCTTTCAAAAGCATGTAAATCTTTTTAAAGGCTAAATAAACCTCTTCACCAGCTTAGCAGCTCAGAATGGCCTTTCTCAAGAACCTAGGAACCATCTCTTTGAAATGTAATCATTAAGGAAGGAAGAGACCTTATATCCCAGTCTGTGGGAGAAGAGCCTAAATTTCTCTAGCCCCTTGTTGCAAAATTAACTTCCATTATAAAGATAGGAGGGGTTTATTTTTCCTTTAGATAAAGCCAATTGGCTAACACAGGTGGTTGGTTACTTCCAATCACCAGGTGAATTTAGGATGAACTCCATGTGACAAATGGTACTGTCAAGTCCCTTTTCTTGAGAGGTAGTTATTGTTCGTCCTGAGAACATGTAAATGATGGGTTGTATCCTTGGCTATATGAAAAGATGACATTTATTCTGTCTTCAGTATCTTTAGAGGATTACCTGTGATGCCCATCACATTCCAGTTTAATGCTTATTCAATAGTAAAATTGTTTTCTTTCCCTTCTAACTTTGTGGAAAGGTTTTTCGAGTTGGGAAGAGATTTTAATTATACTTCCCCAGGGCACCTGGCTGGCTCAGTTGGAAGAGCGTGTAGCTCCTGATCTTAGTGTCATGAGTTAAAGCCTCACACTGGGTGTAGAGATTACTTAAATAAATAAACTTTTTAAAAAAATTATACTTCCCCAACACCAATAGAAGATTCATTGCTTAAGTATTCACTTTACAAAGCTCATGAGAAAACCAGATTAAAAATTAAAGCTTTTTGTTAATATTTTCACCATGTTAATGAATCAGAATAAAACATATAATTATATCTTGTTACTCTTTTTTTAATACAAAATCATCAACATTTATTTGGAATTAATTTGTTATAGGTTGTTCTTTTCTTGTCATGCTTTCTTACAATGTGACCCAACAATTGCATTACTAAAAACCTCCACTTATCCCACCAAAATGAAGACTTGTATTCACACAGAATCCTATACACAAATGTTTGTGACAACTTTGTTTGTAATAAATTCTATACTAGAAACAATTTAATGCCTTTCAAGGGGCGTGTCATTAAATGGATGATGCAGGAACAAAACTATTTGTACATGCAACATCTTGGAAGGATCTCAAGGAATTATGCTGAGCAAAAAAAAAAAAAAAAAGCCAATATCAAAAGATTATATAATGTAGCATTCCACTTATACAACAGTTTTGAAATAAAATTCTAGAAATAGAGGACAGATTAGCGGTTGTCAGTGGTTAGGGAGGTGTGGAAAGACAGGAGGTGGCTGTGATTACATAACCATAGCAAAAGTAATCCTGGTGATGGAATTGTTTGTGTCGTGACTGTGTTGGTGGTTACATCAACTTAAACATGTAAATTTGCACATAACTACATAAATTTACACATATACATACATGCACAAAGCTCATATAAAACTTGCAAAATCTGAATAAGGTTGACAATATGTATCAATGTCAGTTTCCTAGTTAATATATTGTACTGTAGTTATGTGAGATGCTACCATTGGGAAAAACTGGCCTAAGAGTATATGGGAATCTCACTACTATTTCCTAAAATGCATGTGAATCTATAATACCTCAAAATTTTTTCTTTAATGTGTGAAATATTTAAAGCCAGAGCAACTCAACAAAGAACATTGCTTTGTTTTACATAGTGATAGCATTCTGTATTTCTATTGAACAAAGGAATTTTTCTCTGAAACTTTAAATCATAAATAAACCATGCCTGAAATTATCCCCTTGATCCCATAATACACTGGGAGCTCTTTTCATATATTCAAAATCACAGAGTTGATGGTATAAGCCTACCACTGCAGAAAGAAGAAAGCTCTTTTAATAAATACATAATGTTCCTCTGATCTAGTGAAAACTGTATTGCTCACATAATCATTGTTTAGAATTCAGTGATAAGTGTAAGAGAAAAACACTAAATATTTACATTTCTGTAAGAAATCCTATGCATATATGCAAAGAAAATCTCTTACACACACACAAGTTTAGGTGTGATGTTATGCTCCACACATCACTAGTAAGTATTCATTAAGTATTTTGGAAACATTTTGTCACAAGGTCACACAGTTTTCTTTAATGTGAAGTGTTTATAAAATGTAAATTCTAACTTTCCATGAAGGGATATATTCTGAGTAAACAAGAAGTATTTTTCAAATAATTGGATATCTTAAAATTGGCTGCAAATATGAAACCAAACATAATTTTTAAAAATAAGAAATGGAAGTTTATAAAACATGAATATTAAATGAAAGGACTCATTCCGAATAAACAACCTCTTGGGGAATTTTAAACACACTGTGATATAACAACAAAACATATTGTTAATTACAATAAAAACATTTATTATCCTTTTGTACCATTATTTATCAACTTTGGGACAGAAATGATACCTGAGTGTTCTCTTAGGTGCAAGTTAAAATAAGGAAAGCACATCATCTCAGAATGTGGTGGCTCCTATAGTATGATATGATTGATTAGATAAGTCGTATTTTAAAAGTCTCAACACATGTAGGGAAGGCATGAGGGTAAAAACTACATAAAAAGCTTCAAAAATAAAATATAAGGTGACATCAAGTTAGAAATGAAAAAAATTATGAATGGACAAAGAAACATTAAAAGTCTAAATTAAAATATGAAACTGCCAGAGGAAAAAATACTTGACAGTATAGTTATTTATTACATCAAAACTTCCTTGCCCATGGCCCTGATGCCATCAAAATAAAACCAAATTTCTTGGATGAGCCACAGAAAGAAATAGCTTTATTGTACTTGACTGCCTTTGTCTTTGTGATTATGGTTGGGATGAAAGTAACATATACATTAGAGAATAGAAAGATCATGGATGTGCTTTCTTAAGAAAACTAATTTTCCCTTCTAACTGAAATGGGAGTCTATAAAATAAGGACGACGGGATGATGGTGTTATGAGGAAACGTTACTCTTATGAATCTTTGTAGGTGGAAAGGAATTTCTGGATCATATCATTGAAATATTTAAATTGTTACATTGAGTATTTGTGTTTGAGCATAAATTTGAAAATAAAAACTCATCCTATGACAGTATTGTTTTGTTTTATCATTGTTACTCTACAGAAACTTTAGGCTTAAAGGGATCTCACATTTGGGCTGCCAAATTTTATGAAGTGAGTTAAGAACATTGAAAAATGCACCCTAGAATGCGCATAGAAATGTCTTTCCACCATAAAAACAAGGCTTTATAGAATTTGCAGTTATGGCCAAAAGTTCTGTTTCATCTATATAGTAAATATGTCCCTGTCTTCAAGACATTTTTATCTGGATATGGATATAAACTGAATGTTAATTTTAAAAAAGAAGAAGAAGAAGAAGAAGAAGAAGAAGAAGAAGAAGAAGAAGAAGAAGAAGATGGGCATAAAATTATGTGCTTCATTTATTTGTATGGGCTCATTGTCTTATCGCAGTGTTCCTCACACTTGAGTATTGGTAGAAACACTGAGGGACTTGTTAGCACACAGGCTGGCTCGGGGGGGGGGGGGGGGCGCTCAGGCTGTCTAAGGTGCAGTCTAAGAATTTTCATTTCCACCAATTTCCCAAATGATGCTAAGGCTGCCAATCCGAGGATTGTATTTTGAGAACCGTTAGTCTAGAGGAATTCAGAAGAGGAAAGATACCATTGAACAGCAGGATAGCTGAGTGTGTTTTGTGTGGAGGAGATAGTTGTTACACTGTGATTAATACAGATTTATACCAGATAAGAAATTTTACAGGCTGGCAGTGCAAATTCAATTTAGTTATGATTGTCACCATTTTCCCTCTTGCGTTTTTCCTTCACCTTCTTCCTCTTCCTCTTCCTCTCTTCTTTTTGCTGAGAACAGTCTCATCAATTCTTCACTGCAATCTTCATTTTTTAATAAAATAAATGGTGTTTTTGACCTAGTAGTTTAAACTAGTACATTCCTAGCCGGTCCAGAGCAATTTCCCAATAACATTTTCCGGGCTACATACATAACTTGTCTCAAGCATTGCTGTCTCTTCGATAAACCAATCAAACTGTTTCCACTGACTGCAGCAAACTTCATTATTGAAGCAAAGGAGACCAAGTTGGGGTGCTATAATGAATGTCATACACAGATAAACTCTGCAGTGTCAGCAGTGTTTGCTCAATATTTCCAATTGCAAAAGCAATACAAATAGTGAAATGCCAGGGTAAAGACATAATACAATATAGGTACATAGGCCAGAGTTTCATTTTACATCATTCAATGGAAAATTTTACCCACAGGAACTTTTTTAAAAACTCCAATAAACTTACTTTTATTTTTGAAATATGGGAATTACTTTGGTTGGTTATAGTTTTCCAATTAAAATATATCATATTTATATAAAAATGCAGCACTTCAGGTTTCTTCTCTCCAAATTACATTTGGTACTCAATATGGAAAAGGAGAGGGACAGGAAATTAATTTCCTAAAAAAAATAGCTATGGAGTGGTTTTAAAACAACAGAATGTATTTTCCAACATATTCACACTAAGCATTAAAGTATATTCACAGCATTTGTACAGGTAGAAGTTGATTATACATGTTTTCCACATCATTTATATAAACATCTTTTTATGAGTGAAAAATTAAAATCTTTAAACTGTGGCTGAAGCTTTCATTTTATGAATAATGAAAGAAAAGAATCGAATCCCTCTGGGCCCAAACTAATGTAATAACAGTCCTCTGGACATCAGAAGTTTGAAGTATTTTGGAGGGTTGAGTGGCAGGCACACAGCAGCCTCCCCTTTCTACTGCCTAACCAGTGCTGCGTGCACAGACCGTCCCTGCTCCGAGGCACCTTTGCAGTCAGCCTCCCAGGGGCAATCCAGTTCACGGTTCTCTCAGGAACTTTCCGGCTGGGGAACACACACAACTTTTCATCTTTCGTTTTTCTCTTTTTCTTCTTTCCCTTTTGCTTTTGAGAAGAGCTATTTGGATAAACTTGTTTATTATTCATTTCCTGAGGGCAAAAGGGAAAACTCCGTGAACCTTAGCAATGCAACATTAATTAAGCTGAGACTGGACCAACCAGGAGTTATACAACAACAATTAATATATTCAGTCCCTGCATACACAAAATATAGCAAAATGGACAAGCTTCAAAAAAAATTTTCCCTATGTGTAAGGGAATAATTCTCTTACCACAATCCTTTAAATAAAATTTGTTTTTAATCCCAATAGCTAAAGAGACTATGCTTCCACAGACAGGATTAACTTTTAATGGATTCAGAAGACAATAATAGAAATTGTAAACATTTACTTAGTATTTACCATGTCAGACTCTGTTCTAAAAACTTGACTTGGATTCTTTCTTGGGATCTGTAGGACAAGATAACACAGATACAATTATTTCCACATTTTACACAAATTGCAGGCACAGAGAAGACAACTAACTTGCCCAAAATTATGCAACTAGGAAATGGCAGAGCAAGAATTAAATTGGCACAATCTGACAAGAGGGCTGGTCTAGCCACTGTCCTGTACTGTGTCTCTCCTGTCCTAATGTTAATGTTCTCATTATGTTTTGCTTTTACGAAGTGGCATGCCTGTTACTCAATTACAACAATATGTGTGTGAGTGTATCTGTCCTGTTCTAATGTAAACATATAGTATTTTGGGTTAAAATTGCAATGCTTTGAAATGTATATGATTAAGAAATTCTGATATAGACAGAGATACACCTATGGAGGAAAACTACTAGTCTTTTAAGTCCTCACAACATCTTTGAAACATAAATTAAAGCCTATCTTTAAATAAATCTACTCACAATTAGACTAATGCAAATTATTCCAAGAGATGGAATTAAGCCAAATTATCCACACTTTAGTTTGAAAGAACATATCAAGGCTTCCTCTGGAAATGGCTTAAAATTGCCCATTGTATTATAAAAATTACCCATCAGATATTAAAATTACCCACTTGAATTTATAATTGTATACAAACAAAATGTACACAGGAAGTGTCTTCAACTTTTTAACTTCTTGAGGGTTAGTTACCTGGTCTCCTTAGACGCACTGCTCCTATCACAGACCAGCTATTATGATGGATAAACATTAATCTTCCTCCCAAATGTATTTCTTGAGTTACTATGGTATTTTCCAAAAAAAAAAGTATTTATTTATACCAAATTCTAGGCTTCAGAAGTTTGCAGTGGATAGTATTTTGGAGGGTTTGGCCTGTGTTTGATTTGACATCATTTACAACTAAGTGAGTAAGTCTTACAGTATGGAAAAAAATCTTTTTAATCTGTAATCCTCATCTTTTTCTCTTGTACTATATTTTTGTCTCCACTCCTACTTAAGATAAATTTATAGTACCATTGTGAGGTGTTACTGAGCTGTGAATTTAGTGTATTTCAAGATATGGTGTACTTAATGTTATTTGCCATAATACTTTAAAATATAATCGTTATGTTAAAATTCATGATAGATGTAAATACACACTGATATACATATTTTTCTAGATGTATATCTGTGTTTCTATATGTGTATCTGTATATTTATACAGATATACCTAAGGAAAAATATTGAGTCCTTCACAACATCCTCACCACCCCCTTGCACACTTCAGATATTTCTGGGTCATCTTCAGTCATGTCATTATGCATCTTTATATTGAGAAAATTTCAAAAAATTTATATAAAGATTAAGACAAGACATGTTTGTAGACTTGAAATAATTTATTTCTTATAATTTTCCTATAGCATTTTCAGGTGCGTTTGTTATATGTGTCATTTATGGAATCTTATGATTCCAAAATTAAAAATGAGAAAGTAATATAATCCAATATATCATTTTATTGGCCAGTAACCTAGGAAATAGAAGCTCAAAATTTTGAATATTACCTTGTCAGATAAACAAATACTATCTCATTAAAACACATGTGTAATGTCTCTTTAAAATTTCTTCAGGAAAAATAAGAACTTTCAGCCTACATCCTGAATGTTTAAGGCTAGACTTCTTAGCTGAGTGATACTGAATAGTTTGCTTATATTTCATTCATCCCAAGATCTTTCTATAAACCAGTCACCTGAGATGAGAAGTCTCCTCATTGTAATCTGCAATGTATTTTGTCTCCTCTCACAAGGTATATGTTTTTTCTTATCACAAAGGTATATGTTGAAGCTTCTCAAACATCAGTTTAAATGTCTGCTGCATGTATTCTATTTGTGTCAAATATAATATGAAATAATAGGCTTTTCTTTGTTTCTAATTTGTACACACTAGAGTTCTTTTTCGTATTTTCCCCCTACTAAAATTTAGAAAGGTTACTTATAAAAACATTAAAAGTATTCACAATGGTATTTTCAGAATAGTTGTTTTGTACGTGGAAGATAACTTTGACATTTACTTACTTGTGATTTGCCCCTAGAGATAGACTTAGAGGAAAATGATAAAAATATTGATTGTCATTTTGTAGCAAAGCATTAATCTTTATAAGTGACATAGGGCTGAACTCATATATTTCTACAAAAAGATAATTTTGGGGAAGAATACAATATATTCCTTTTGGAAATGAAACTTTCTGACTTACAAAAAAATAAATTATAAAGTCACTAGGCTGACATGAAATGGCAATTGAAATACAGCTAACTCTGTTGCTTGAGTCTTTACAACATTTTTTGCCTGAGGTCCATTATGCAAACCTATCTATTAGGAAATATTTAAAAGGAAAAGAACATGGTATTTTATTTCTAGGTTAAGCACTGAGTTCAGCATAGACTTGAACATGTCTCTCTTCCCATCCCACCCCACTTCATCTCAGAACATTAGATATAAATTTGCCTTAAAGAACATAAAAGATATTTTCCCCAAGATTCACTCATACACAAAAACTGAAAAATTGGCTCTTCCCCTATCTCCATCCTAATCCTGGAAAATCATTAGGACTTCATGATCCCTGAAGTCTAGATTTTTTTATACAAGCATTTTGCCTGTTTTTATGAAAAAGAATGAATCTTATAAGTGGGGTAGGTTACCCCTCTGTTAAGATCCTGGGTAATATTATATCTGATGTGCCAAGATAAAAATATGAATGTGTCTTATAATGATACTGAAGATGGCCTCAGCCATACACCTACAAGCCTGTGAAGTCTCTGAGAATTAATAGAAAGTCAGAGTTTCTACAATAATCATAGAGATCTAAGCCTGCTTGCGAGGAACTCCTTGAAGAGGCAAAATATTATCTAGAATGGTCATATGGACGCCCATGAAAACCAGGAAATATGTACCCCGGCTATGTGTGGACTGAGAGGAAGCCTCATGCCAAGCTTGGCATAGAGGAATGGAGTTAACAGGAAACTAATTCACTCTGTAACTGGCTTAGTTCTTTCTCCAATTATACTCTACTGGCTAGAAAAGCTGGCTTCTTTGAAAGGATATAAATTGGGGAGAAGAAAAAGGTGAGAGAAAAAGAAGAGAAATTGTCTGCCTCCCCCTGTCCAAAATTCTTCACTATCACTGAATGTCTTGTTAACCACTTTTATAAATATAACCAAATTCAGCACAAAATTTAAGGAGCTTATAAAAAGGAATTTTCAAGTACAATGTAATTTTATCATGATACTTTTACATAATATGTAGAGTTAGATAAACTATATTCAAATTATGAAGAGAAAGGCTAATTATATAAGACATCTTTAGGTTATGTGGCAGAGCTCAGCATATCCTTTGACACCAGTATATAACTTGATTATAACTATCTTGAGTAATCTTAATCAGTGACATGGTCATTACTCTTAAAACTTAATGCACTGAAAGTTCAGCTTCTGTGTGGGCTGTATAAATCTGGAAAGAGCGACAGTTAGATAAACTACAATGAGAAACACCTGGATAATGTACAAAATCATAATTTTCCATGAACTCATTAAAGAGCTGAGATCACTGGGCAATGAAATACCCTGAAACTCAGGGAGAAATAAAGTCCTTCAAGAAGAGTTATCTAAGATATCTCTATGTATACAGAAAGACTGGATGCCATAAAAGTGGGTAAGGAAAAAAAAACACGTGAATTTTTGATTAATTGATAAAGGACAAGTGTGAGCTATCTAGCAGTTTAAAACCCCCGAGAGAGCCAGACCAAAAAGGATTTCATGCTCACTTGCAAGTTCTTTTCTACTGACCTTACTAGTTACCATCAAGAAAGATTGGAAGCAGGGTAGATGATCAGAGGAAAGATCCTGTGGTTAAGCAGGGATGCAAGAGGGAGTGAACTGCAGGGCAGAACTTCACACTATGCCTGGATCCTTCCTTTGTACAGAGAAAACACTTTAAGATTCAGAGGGACGGGCAGGAAACACTGTCACATTTATGAGACAATGCAATGTGCGTTATTACTGGTATGATGGTTAGAAAAGAAAGCCTATCTTTGGAAATAAGCAGGCTAGCAGCCCATACCAATATAATCATAGGTCTCTTCCTGAGAAGGGGCACAAAACTGTCTGACACAAGACCCACCAGAGATGTAAAGTGGACTTTGGTTGCAATAGGAAAGAGGGTTGGAAGGATGAGGGAGCCTCACTCCACATTCTAATCACAAGGCCTGTCTAATACTGAGTGGGACCAGGAAAATATACTGCCCCTCACCACCAGAGTCAGCAAGCATCAAGTGAGAAGGAACAACATTCTACCATTGAAGGAAAAGCAAGAGGGGTGGAGAGAGACCTTTTCTTTGGTATTGAAATGCTGTTATGGTTGATAGCTTGTAATGAAACATTAACACACCAAAAAACTTTCCTGATCCTTAGCCTCTCTATTAATAATCAAGGAATCTTCCAGACCACTGCTAGAAGAATGTGATGCCTTTGATACACTAAAGGTACCATAATCAATAACGAAATTCAAACTCACTCTACTACTGAAGAGAGTGACTCAACTGCCCACAACTAATAGCCAGAGAAAAATTCATGCTCATTTCAAAGAACAAATACTATTTACCTTATTCTCTACTATTCTACACCAAATGACTGACAATCAATAAAAAGTTATGAGACAGATAAGTATGAAAAATGTCTAACTTGGTCAAAGAACAAGAAATCAATAGAACCAGAAACGGAGATAATCCAGTTGTAACTATCACTCACTATGTAAGTGATCTAAAGGAAATAGTAGATAAAGACATACACATATATGGAACTTCAGCAAGGATATGGAATCCCTAAGAAAATAATATGAAGTAGGTCAGTAGAAATACCCAAACTGAAACACGCAGGGAAAAGTGGCAAAGAGGTGAAAAAAATAGAGCAACTAAGAGCTGGAGAATAGTATCAACCTGTCTAAAAAGCATTTAATTGGAGTCCCAGAAGGACAATAGAAAAAGAGCAGTGTGAAATAGTGTGGGAAAAATTGAAAATTAAAGGCTCAAATCTTCCAAAAATAGTGAAAGATATCAAACCATAGATCCAAGAAGCCTAAAGATCCCAAGATAAATACTGTGTATACACATACATGTACAGATGTCATCTTTTCAAATTGCTGAAACCAAAACTAAGAAAATCTTGAAGACAACCAGAGGGAGGGAGGAAAAGACACAATATATAGAAAACAACCAAAGATAAGAATTTTAGTTGACCTCTTCCCAGAAACTATGCAATCACAAGTCAATGAAATGAGTTATTTAAAGTACTCAACAACAACAACAACAACAAAATGTCAACCCAGAATTCTCTAACCAGTGAAGAGATCTTTATAAAATGAAGGTGATACAAAGACTTTTCCTGACAAAGGCTGAGAATATTCATTGCCAGCACAGACACAATCTAAGAAATGTTAAAGGAATTTCTTTGGGCAGAAGGAATATAAACTCAGACAGAAACTTGAATCTTCACAAAGAAATTTTGAGCTCTGGAAACCTAAAAATGAAACACAAATAAGCTATTTTTTAAAGGTTTTGTTTGTTTTCTATTTTTATACCCTATTGTTACCATATTAATTTATTGGAAGTATTACCTTTTAAAACTTGACATTTTTATTTGATAATTTATTTGCCTTAAAACAAATTTTTTTGTTTCTTGAGATAGGCCTGGATTGCGATGTATTTTCCTCTCAGGACTGCCTTCGCTGCATCCCAAAGTGTTTGGATTGTTGTATTTTCATTTTCGTTTGTTTCCATATATTTTTTAATTTCTTCTCGAATTGCCTGGTTGACCCACTCATTCTTTAGTAGGGTGTTCTTTAACCTCCATGCTTTTGGAGGTTTTCCAGACTTTTTCCTGTGGTTGATTTCAAGCTTCATAGCATTGTGGTCTGAAAGTATGCATGGTATAATTTCAATTCTTGTAAACTTATGAAGGGCTGTTTTGTGACCCAGTATGTGATCTATCTTGGAGAATGTTCCATGTGCCCTCGAGAAGAAAGTATATTCTGTTGCTTTGGGATACAGGGTTCTAAATATATCTGTCAAGTCCATCTGATCCAATGTGTCATTCAGGGCCCTTGTTTCTTTATTGACCATGTGTCTAGATGATCTATCCATTTCTGTAAGTGGAGTGTTAAAGTCCCCTGCAATTACCACATTCTTATCAATAAGGTTGCTTATGTTTATGAGAAATTGTTTTATATATTTGGAGCTCCAGTATTCGGCGCATAGACATTTATAATTGTTAGCTCTTCCTGGTGGATAGACCCTGTAATTATTATATAATGCCCTTCTTCATCTCTTGTCACAGCCTTTAATTTAAAGTCTAGTTTGTCTAAGTATGGCTACTCCAGCTTTCTTTTGGCTTCCAGTAGCATGATAAATAGTTCTCCATCCCCTCACTCTCAATCTAAAGGTGTCCTCAGGCCTAAAATGAGTCTCTTGTAGACAACAAATAGATGGGTCTTGTTTTTTTATCCATTCTGATACCCTATGTCTTTTGGTTGGCTCATTTAATCCATTTACATTCAGTGTTATTATAGAAAGATACAGGTTTAGAGTCATTGTGATGTCTGTATGATTTATGCTTGTAGTGATGTCTCTGGTACTTTGTCTCACAGGATCCCCCTTAGGATCTCTTGTAGGACTGGTTTAGTGGTGGCGAATTCCTTCAGTTTTTGTTTGTTTGGGAAGGCCTTTATCTCTCCTTCTATTCTAAATGACAGACTTGCTGGATAAAGGATTCTCGGCTGCATATTTTTTTCTGTTCAGCACATTAAAGATCTCGTGCCAATCCTTTCTGGCCTGCCAAGTTTCAAAAGAGAGATCAGTCACGAGTCTTATAGGTCTCCCTTTATATGTTAGGGCATGTTTACCCCTTGCTGCTTTCAGAATTTTCTCTTTATCCTTGTATTTTGCGAGTTTCACTATGATATGTCCTGCAGAAGATCGATTCAAGTTACGTCTGAAGGGAGTTCTCTGTGCCTCTTGGATTTCAATGCCGTTTTCCTTCCCCAGTTCAGGGAAGTTCTCAGCTATGATTTCTTCAAGTACCCCTTCAGCACCTTTCCCTCTCTCTTCCTCCTCTGGGATACCAATTATGCGTCTATTATTTCTTTTTAGTGTATCACTTAGTTCTCTAATTTTCCCCTCATACTCCTGGATTTTTTTATCTCTCTTTTTCTCAGCTTCCTCTTTTTCCATAACTTTATCTTCTAGTTCACCTATTCTCTCCTCTGCCTCTTCAATCCGAGCCGTTGTCATTTCCATTTTGTTTTGCATTTCGTTTAAAGCGTTTTTCAGCTCCTCCTGACTGTGCCTTAGTCCCTTGATCTCTGTAGCAAGAGATTCTCTGCTGTCCTGTATAAAAACAAATTTTTTTAAAGAGGAAACCGTTAGTATATTGTTTGCACTATGTAGAATTAGTCAAGAAAAAAAAAAAATTCCCGTAAGTGGATCTAAATGATTCTGTATTCCTATCTGAACTTTAGTAATTGCAAATATTATTTGGAGGTAAATTCAGACAAATAATAAAAAAATATTGATTCTACATTAAAAATTATATTCATTTAAGAATAATGGTAAAAATTAAATACAAGATGATGTATTTTAAATCTGGTATTGTTAAAGGTAAAAGACGTGCTTATTAATAACACCCAGAAGCATAATGCAATTTTTACAGATGGGTGAGGAATTTCTGTCAACAGTAGCATAACCTTGCCATTATTTGAAATGCAGCCAGTAAAAATGTATTCCTTTTGTGTGGCTAAAAGCCTGTCATTTTATTCCTGTTCCCTAAGTAAAGCTCTGTAAATGACATTTTAGCACTTGTAGTTTTGCATCAAATATGGCCATGGGGGAATAAACCTTTGATGAACTTCCATATATATCTCATTAAGAATTCATAGAAGGTTTTATTTGCCAAATAAAAATAAAAATGCCATTTTCCAGAATTAAAGGAAAATTATACAAATAAAGTGAAATTTCTCCGATCACAGTCATTAGTATGTAGATTGACACTAAATACCTAGCAAATTACTTATTCTCCCACATACTTAAATAAAATGTTGGAGAATCATAAGAAATGAGGGCTTAAGAAGTTTTTCATTGCATTATGCTTGTGAAAATATAGCCAAACATAACATATAAACTTTCTGCTCATTGTATGACTGTCTGTAAATGAAAAGTATTTCTGTACATTGTTCAGCGCTCATCAGGATAGGTCCTCTTCCCCTGTTTCACCCATCTCCCCATGCACTTCCCCTCAACTAACCATCAGTTTGTTCTCTATAATTAAGAATCTGTGTTTTGGTTTATCTCTTTTTTTTCTTTGTTTTGATTCTTAAATTCCACATAAGAGTGAAATCATCTAGTATTTGTCTTTTCTGACTGGCTTGTTTTGCTTAGCATTATACCCTTTAGATCCATTGCTGTTGTTGCAAATGGCAAGATTTCGTTCTTTTTCATGGCTGAGTAATACTCCATTTGTGTGTGTATGTATATATACCAGTTCTTCTTTATCCATTCATCTATGGATGGACACTTGGGCTGCTTCAATAATTGGCTATTATAAATAATGCTGCTAAACATTTAAAAAAAACTTTAAAGGGGCGCCTGGGTGGCTCTGTTGGTTAAGCGTACAACTTTGGCTCAGATCATGATCTTGCAGTTCATGAGTTCAAGCCCCACGTCAGGCTCTGTGTTGGCAGCTCAGAGCCTGGAGTCTGCTTCTGATTCTGTGTGTGTGTGTGTCTCTCTCTCTGCCTCTCCCCTGCTAATGCTCTGTCTCTGTCTCCAAAATAAATAAACATTAATAGTTTTTAATTTAAAAAAATTAAAATTAAATAAATAATGCTGCAATAAACATAGGGGTGGATGTAAAAAAAGGTCACAAGGAGCCATTTAAGGGTGATAAGTATGTTCATTGTCCTGACTGTGATGATGTGTTCATAACTGTGCATATATGTATGTATGTATGTATATAAATACACATGCATTTATATGTATAGCCATACACATGTGCATATACACTTGTGTACATGTATGTTCACAGTACATATGTGAACATATTATGTGTATTTACAGATGTGTCTATGCATGAATGTATGGTACATATTGTTTACATATATGTCAAAATTTAGTGAATTGTGCATAATTATATGTATTAAATTATATGTCAATTATACCTCAACAAAGCTGTTTTCTAACATTTAAACAAAAAAGGAGAAGATTGATTATGCATTCTTGTTTCATCTTTATTTTGTATGAGAATATTTTTTTTAAAGAATGATATGCTGTACTCATATAGCTTTATAAAGACAGATGCATATTATTACTTGTTACCACATTGAAGCTCTCCATATTTAATTTCCTACTTTACTGAATAAATGGCCTATTTTATAAATAGTAATTTCTTTTTAATAACTCAAAAATGCTCCAAAACTTTATCAATCATAACATTAATTTAACAGATTATAAGTGAAAGATGTATTCATTCTTTCTTATATATAAAATACAGGCATCTCATTTTGGGGGGCTGCAAGCCAGACTCCCTGTATGAGTTATTTTCTCTAGATCCAAGCCCATCCTCTGCTCTGTGGTGCTGTGGTTAGGATTCTGCAAGCCACACTTCTGCTTACCAGTTGGCTCTCTGTTAGATTATGCCAATAAGAGGTGTTAAAAAAGAGAGAAAAAAGACTAGAAGAAGAAAAAAAGATACACACTCCTTCCTGTTTCACTTTAAATCCTCTTGTCCCTTCCTCTTCCTGCCATGGTTACTTCTGTAATGCTTCTTCATTCTGGAAGTGGCAGATGTTTCCAGGGGCAGCAGTTTTCTACCACTCATGGAATAAGACTCATGACACTCCCCCAGAAGAGCCAGCATCCCTTCCTCAGAAGTGGAATTTCACCCTAAAGCGCCCCTCATTCATGCTTCTATTTTTTAATAATGTCAAACTCTTTCCTTTGTTGCTAATCCCTAAGGTTGCTAGCTACTTCTTGTAGCTGCTAACCTTTATGATACCTTAACATTCCGTGTTGGCTTTTTTTTCGCTTTTTAATGTCTAATTAACAATTCTTTATGTTAAATGATTTCTGTTAAAATAACTAATATGTCATCTAACTCCTCACTGGCTGATTAAGTCATTAATACCAGGAATTGGAACTCAAAAGGGAGACCCTCAAAGATGGGGATTTGGAATAGGTGTGGTTGTGTCTTTATTCAGAAACACAGTACTGAGATCCTTACAAATGGGGGAAATGGGATGCAACTAATCCAGACATGTAGTGACATCATGATTAATCACATTATCACCTGTCTTTTATGGTGATGTAGCAAGTTCCTCGCGGGAATAAGTGACTGCTTCACTCAACTTTTCTGCAGTCCTGATGACCCCAAGAAGTGCACTTGAGCACTTACAGAAAGGAAAAAACAACAAGCTCAGCTCTTTAAACTCTCAGCTCAAGTTAGAGTCAGATAACTGTAGAAATTGTATAACAGTCCTGAAATAAGCCCTTATTCTTTGTAGCCACAGGCCTGGTCTTAATTAAAATCAGACACAAACTTTAATTGAGTGGGTTGCAAAATTATAACAGAAGTTAAATTTGCAACCTCATCAATTCTCTCTTGTAAAGGTTAGGACAGACTTGGAAAAGAGTGGGATCCTTATAATTAAACAGGGTTCACTAGGTTGGATCAGATAAAGCTCAGAATCTTCAAGCCTGAGTCACCCTGAGGATCCTTTGTCAGTGGAAGAGGAGACCAGACTTCCCTTGCTTGAAGACCCCATAATAACCTCATCTGGCATCTTGCAAATAGATGCTTATTCTCAAGACCCTCTTATTGCCATCTGTATAAAACTAGAGTCATATCACAGCATGATTCAGGAAGGAAGTACGAAGTCTGACTAGGGAAGACATAACTTCTACACCAAAAAAATTACAAGAGTTTTTTAGTGGCTTTATATTGACAGAAATCTGGGAGTGTGATTTAGAATTAGATCTATTTCCAATTAGGACAACTAAGCCCAAACCTAATTCTATAATTTATAATAAATTCTATAAATGATATATACCATTTATAGTATATGCCAATAAATGGTATCAGTGGTGTGTACAGTGCTGTGTTCTCTCATATATTATCTCATTTAATTCTCTCCAATCCCCAGTGAAGTTGTCAGCTGTAATCCACATTTTATAGATAAACTAATGGACAAGCTAAGGTTGCTATCAAAGGTCAAGTGATTATTTGGCAATATAATTTGCATCCAGACCTACATCTATTAGACTCAACCCTTCTTCTTCCCTCAACCCTATTCCAAAATAAAGCTTTATGATTAAGATCTATTTGTCTTATTGATGCAGATTTAGTGCCAGGTATCACAAGAAGAATTTGGCTGATTAAATTTAGAATACTGAAAAAAACACAGTACTCAACTATCCTTTGTTGAGTAACATTTATATTTGAAAAAGTACATATTTGTATTTGATTTAAGGAATTGCTTCATTTTCTTTTATGAGAAATCAAGATAAGTTTATAATCTTGCCTGAGCCCAGAATTCCTTGTTCTTACATTTGAGATATACAGTTTGTAGACTCTGTATAAGGCAGATAAGACAAAGCCAGTATTTTCTAACATTTTGTTTCCTTATAAACTATGCCCCATTATCTTTTATAGTTTTATTTTTTTTACATTCACATTCAATGCTTTTCTCCTATCCCATCTCACGTTACAGTAAATTCTTCCCAAAATGCCATTGACTAGGTGACACCACCTGAAAACTTCATCTGTGGCCATTTCTAATGTGTTGCTGAGTATTAGGTAGAGTTTAACAGCCTCCACAATGTAATATATCACCAGGTTACTACACAGAAATATTGCTCCTATTTCCTCTTTTCCTCTAAAGCTACTCAGTATTTCAAAGACAAGAAAGAAGCAGAAAGACCCGATTGATCATGCACTCTGGAGTCGGGGAGACATTGGGTTCAATCCTACTCCAGCCACTTGCAGCAGTGTGGATTGGGACCGTCACTGAAACCCTCTGGGCTTCAATATCCTCATCTGTGCAAAAACAATGACAGTGCTTGCCCCTGGAGTTACTGTGAAGACTTGATGTGATTCAAGCAAAGCGTCTAGTAACATGGCACCTGGGAGATGTACGCACCCAGTACTATTAATAGGAATTCCTTCCAGAACTAAAGCAAGTAGTACTCCATCTAGTGTATAGTAACAAAATTACTGTGTGTGTGTGTGTGTGTGTGTGTGTGTGTGTGTGTGTGAGAGAGAGAGAGAGAGAGAGAGAGAGAGAGAGAGAGAGAGACAGAGAGACAGATAGACAGAGAGAGACAGAGAAAGAAGAAAAAGGAAGGAAAAGAGAAGAAAGCTTGCATATATACAGATAAGACATTTTAGGATTAGAAGATTAACATGTTTTCTGTTAAAGCAAAATATTTAACTTTGATTACAGGAAGCTATGACATCAAGTCTATGATGACACAGGGAGAAAATAAGCCACAAATTAAAAGCAATTGTTGCATAATTGTGTTTCAAAACTCTTGGTACAAATGAGAAAATTAGAAATCTGAAATCAAAAGTTAATTAAATTATTTTCACATTCCTTCTGCCCATATAATTAGAGCTAAATAAAACTTTCGAATCTTAGGAAATGCATAGATTTCTTACATTTAATTCACTGGAAATTAAGGGTCAATTCAGAAATATTGCATAATTGCATATTTACAAAGAAGATTGCTGTCCTAAGTGCATTTAGAGGAAGGCACGGCCAATCCAAATAGCAGAAGTTTGTATAACTAATACCATATGAATTCACTTTTATCAGAAACATTTAAGGATCGTTTATTTTAAACCATAAAATGCAACTCAGTTATCTCTTCACACACTTGCGGAGCTTCTGGTTAAATTAGGGAACTCAATATGACTGAGCTATTGATGGAGGTTAGGGGTAGCCACAGAGAGATGCCTTTTGCCTCCCACAGGCTTGTTGTCCAACCACTGGGCATCTGATACAGCAGATGGACTCTACCCAGTACATGGAACAGTCACCAGCAAGTGTAATCAGTAATTTTTCCGCTTCTGCATGATTTTAGTTACATGTTCTCCTTTCAAATCACTCATTCTAGGATATATTTATTGATCCCTAGATACATGCAAGGTTGCAAAGATTATGAAATTGAATATAGAAATAAATCCTTACCTCAAGAGCTATGCTTGATTTTACATCCAAATCTTGTTTCTGATGTTTCCCTGATCAGGCTTACTTCTGTTCTGTCACAGTTTGTATTACTTTATGCATAGTACTTTCATTTGGGTATCGTGTCTTTTCTTCATGCTGTGTTCCCTTTTTATGTTCTTGCTCTGTTTTATTAACTGTCCTCATCTCCGTGCCTTGTTGCAACTTTTGAACTTCTTTCTCTCCCTGCCATCACTATGGAATGGTACCAGGAATAGAAATTTCTTACTGTTTCCAAACCAACTGAGGAGCTTTTTCCCACACATACACACTCGAAGTTCACCCTAAGAGTATCTGATTTGGTGTTTTTGTCTTTGTTTTCTGTCCAATTTTGTTCATATAACCAATACTGAAATGGCCAGTGGGTTATTAGAATATATCCTTCTCATGAGTGTTAAGGGTCAAATTTCCTGGTGTGAATTTGGTAGTAGAACAGAAGGGTCAGAGGTGAGATAGAGGAGAGGATACTACATGCAAGGGATAGCAAAACAAAACGGTTTTAGTATTCAGCTAGGAAGGAAGCTGATAGACTTTGGCTAGGCATATTCAATATACATAAAATATGGATGGCCAAAGAAACATCCTTATGGTATGGCCCACAGTTTGTGGCACATGGACATGTTCTCTCTATGCTCTAAAGACAGAATCCCGGAGTTCTATAGTCAGCTCCCTCCAGTTGCCTCAGCTACAGGTATGGCAGAAGTTACGCCCTTCCCAGGGTATCCTACAACGAATGACTGAGCGATGCCAGCAGAAAAAGCCCTGTCCATCTCACCAAAACAGGATGCAGGGATGACCATTCTTGCTTTTGAGCTCCCCACCAAGTTGGCTGAGGCTTTGTCTTTGTGGAGGCTGCACAACACTTAAGCTTTTTTCTCCACAAGGTCACACTCTCCCCACTTCCCTTCGCAGGGGTTGGGTCCTAACAAACACATTTTAGCATCCGCTTTCAGGGCCTAACCTGTGACACATGCAGCAAACAGGAGTATAATATGCAGACCAAAACCATGAAAATGTTAAACTTTTATTCTGAATTGTAAAATCCCAAGTTTCATTCCAATGGTAGTATTGCTAGGAGAGAGTTAGTTGGGACATGAAGTAATTGTGCTTACAAGAGCTAAGAAGCAATCAACAATTCTAATATAATAATCCATAAACACCTGGACTAAAACATTTATAAGCTAGGTTTCTGGAGGAAAAAAAAGACAAATTGTAGTCTTGGCAAATTCCTCTGTTTTTGCGTTCTTTTCACTGAAGCCAGAATGTGTTTTTCTGTCATGCTAGATAAGAACCTTGGTCTGAGGTGAAGTATTCACAGGATACCTGAATCTACATCCATTATGATCTCCGTCCTTCTGTTGCTGATAAAGAGGCGCTCCTCTTAACTGAATCCTGGCCCCTTCCACTTTCTCTGAGACTTTATTCCATCAATTTGATCTTTTCTTCTTTCCCTTCAACCTCCATCTCTTCATTTCTAAGTATGTTCAAGGCTTTCCCATGATAATTAAGTGTTCACACACACACACACACACACACACACACACACACACACACACACATTTAAACCCACAAAAATAAGGTGTATTTGTTTTTTGCTATTTTTCTCTTTTCTAATCCCGACAGTTCTTCAAAGCATGTATTGAAATCAAACTGAAAACATTCAAAACACTAGATTTTAAAGACCTAAATCAAGATCGTCAAATATAACAAAGTATGTTCTAAGGCATAAAACAATATTTTTAGTAAAGCTGAAGTGGTTTAGGTATAATTTTAAAATGTTTCTAGGGGCGCCCTGGTTGGCTCAACCAGTTAAGTGGCTGACTTCAGCTCAGGTCATGATCTCGTGGTTCGTGACTTCAAGCCTCACATGGGACTCACAGCTGTCAGCACAGAGGCTGCTTGGGATCCTCTGTCTCCCTCGCTCTCTGATCCTACCCCCCTCTCAAAAATAAATATTAAAAAATTTTTAAGAATATTTCTAAACATTTTAATTATTTTAACTTGCTCCTTATCTCCTCAAGTTTTCTATTTTATGCTTGTGATTCATCTATTATTATTACTGTGGCATATATGTGCATTTTATGTTTTCTCTATTAATAGAAGCAAAGAATTGAAATGTTTGGTGACTACTGACTGAAAGAATATTGGTTTTGTAGAAAACCTTCTTGCAATCTTTGAACACATATAAAAATCCCTATAAAAATATAAAATATCAAGCTATTTACCTTTATACCCAGTCTAAAGTTCATTTTACACACCAGAAATAACTACAAGCATAATATTTACCCTGAAAATTGCACTAAACATTTCTTGATATAAAAACCAAACTATGCAAACATTACCATTAGGGATGAAGGATACACAGAATCTATCTTTATTATTTCTTAAAATGCTTATAAACCTATGATTATCTCAAAATAAAAAGTCAAAACTTAATGGCTTAAAAGTTATCAGTCTGAATTTCTTTTTAAGTTTATATATTTATTTAGAGAGAGACAGAAAAAAAAACAGCATGTGTGGAAAGTGTGAGAGGGGTGGAGAGAGAGACAGAGAGACAGAGAGACAGAATCCCAAACAGGCTACACACCATTAGCATAGTGCCTGTCGCGGGGCTCAAACTCAGGAACATGAGATGAGGACCTGACTCAAACTCAAGAGAGGGTGCCCAACTGACTGAGCCATGCAAGTGCCCCAGTCTGAATTTTTTTTGAAATTTTGATTGTCAGGGGAAATATTAGTAATGTTATCTGATAATGTTCATAAGTTGAGAGTAGCAAGATAATACTTTTATCCTAGTTGTTCATGAATAATTAAAATAACATTTTTGAGAGCTCTGAATTTATTTTAATAAATAAACACATGTATCACAATAAAAACATAAATTAATAGTGGAAACTACTCTAAAACTTGGATATACAGAGTAAAAATTTAAAAATCTTTCTCACCAAGCCTAATCCATAATTCCAAACCTCTTGTCAGAAATAACCGTTGTTACCCATGTATTTGATTTATTCAGTTAGCTATATTTTAAATATATTTCCAGGTCAGTACAAAAAATTCAAATCTATATTTTTAAGTTACACAATATTCAATAGCTGCTTGAATTTAATGTGCCATGAGTTACTTAATTGATTCTCTGTTAATAGATTTGGATTGATATCAAATATTTTATTACAATTAAAGATGCAGTTAAGGTTCTCTATATGTCTCATTGTCTAAATGTAAGTATCTTTCTGTAGGATATGAAATGGTTACATTTTTTAATATTCCAGCTTTGAGGGGTCTCAAACTATCTTCAACTGTATATAAATTGAATTTTATGAAAGTGCAGTTTTCCCCACAAAGTCTAATATAATATTAACACTTGTAAAAATACAGCCTGGTGGGAAAACTATTAGATTTTCTTGTTATTTCTATTTCATTTTACTAATTATGAATAACATTTGGCATTGTTCATAGGCTTGTGGACCTTTGCATTTCCTCTTCTTTGAATTACTATGCAATTTCTTTACTTAATATTCTATTCACTTGGTGGTGGTTGTTCTTTTTTGTTGTGTATATTGATCATTTTATATCTATATGTTTCAAATTTTTTCTCTTAATGTGCCCCTGTACATTGTTGAATATTCAGAGATAATCTGAAAATTTAATTACAAACTCTCTGGATTTTATTTTTTTATTGTTTGAAAAAATAATATAAATCATAATGATTTATTTATATTTTTCTTTTTTTAATATAATTTATTGTCAAGTTAGCTAACATACAGTGTATACAGTGTGCTCTTGGCTTCAGGAGTATAGACATCCCCATGATTCATCACTTACATACAACACCCACTGCTCATCTCAACAAGTGCTCTCCTCAATGCCCATCACCCATTTCCCCTCTCCCCACCCCCCACCATCAACCCTCAGTTTGTACTCTGTATTAAGAGTCTCTTATGGTTTGCCTCCCTCTCTGTTTGAAACTTTTTTCCCCTTCCCTTGCCTCATGGTCTTCTGTTAAGTTTCTCAAATTCCACATATGAGTGAAAACATATGATATCTGTGTTTCTCTGATTAACTGATTTCACTTAGCATAATACTGTCCACTTCTATCCATGTAGTTGCAAATGGCAAGATTTCATTCTTTCTCATTGCCAAATATTATTCTATTGTATATATAAACTGCATCTTCTTTATTCATCAGTTGATGGACAATTGGGCTCTTTCTATAATTTGGCTATTGTTGAAATCACTACTGTAAACGTTGGGGTACATGTGCCTCTATGAATCAGCACTCCTGTATCCTTTGGATAAACTGCTAGTAGTGCTACTGCTGGGTCATAGGGTAATTCTGTTTTTAATTCTTTGAGGAATTCCCACACTGTTTTCCACACTGTTTGCATTCCCACCAACAGTGCAAAAAGGTTCCCATTTCTCCACATCCTTGCCAACATCTGTTGTTTCCTGAGTTGTTAATTTTAGCTACTCTGACTGATATGAAGTGGCATCTCAACATGGTTTTGATTTGTATTTCCCTGATGATGAGTGATGTTGAGCATCTCTTCATGTGTCTGTTGGCCATATGGATGTCTTCTTTGGATTATTTGTTTTCTGGGTTTTGAGTTTGGTAAGTTCTTTATAAGTTTTGGATACTAATCCTTTATCTGATATGTCATTTGCAAATATCTTTTCCCATTGTGTCAGTTGTCTTTTAGTTGTGTTGGTTGTTTCCTTTGCAGTGCAGAAGTTTTTTATCTTGATGAGGTCCCAATAGTTCATTTTCCTTGATTCCAAGACTTCTCGACTAAGAAGTTGCTGCAGCTGAGGTCAAAGAAGTTGTCACCTGTTTTCTCCTGTAGGATTTTGATGGTTTCCTGTCTCACATATAATTCTTTCATCCATTTTTAGTGTATTTTTGTGTATGGTGTAATAAAGTGGTACGGTTTCCTTCTTCTGCATGTTGCTATCCAGTTCTCCCAGCCCCATTTGCTAAAGAGACTTTCTTTTTTCCATTGGATGTTCTTTCCTGCTTTGTCAAACATAGTTGGCCATACTTTTCTGGGTCCATTTCTGGGTTCTCTCTTCTATTCCATTGGTCTATGTGTCTGTTTTTGTGCCAATACCAGACTGTCTTGATAATTACAACTTTATAGTAGAGTCTAAAGTCTGGGATTGTGATGCTTCCTGCTTTGGCTTTCTTTTTCAACATTATTTGGCTATTTGTGGTCTTTTGTGGTTCCATACACATTTTAGGATCATTTCTTCTAGCTCTGAGAACAATGCTGGTGCAATTTTGATTGAGATTGCATTGAATGTGCAGATTGCTTTGGGTAGTATTGCTATTTTAACAATATTTGTCTTCCAATTAATGAGCATGGAATGTTTTTCCATTTCTTTGTGTCTTCTTCAATTTCTTTCATAAGTTTTCTATAGTTTTCAGCGTACATTTTGGTTAGGTTTGTTCCTAAGTGTTTTATGGTTCTTGGTACAATTGTAAATGGGATTGATTTCTTGATTTCTCTTGCTGTTGCTTAATTATTGGTGTATAGAAATGTAACCAATTTCTGTACATTGATTTTGTATCCTATGACTTTGCTGAATTCATGTAAAGGTTCTAGCAGCTTTTTGGTGGAGTCTTTCAGGTTTTCCACGTAGAGTATCATGTCATCTGCAAAAAGTGAAAGTTTGACTTCTTCTTTGCCAATTTGGATGCCTTTTAATTCATTTTGTTGTCTGATTTCTGGGGCTAGGATTTCCAACACTATGTTAAACAACAGTGGTGAGAATGGACATCCCTGTTGTGTTCCTGATCTCAAGGGGAAAGCTCTCCATTTTTTCCCATTGAAGATAATATTAGCTGTGGGCTTTTCGTATATATGGCTTTTATGATGTTAAGGTATGCCTCTTCTATCCTGACTTTCTTGAGGGTTTTTATTAAGAAAGATGTTGTATTTTGTCAAACACTTTTTCTGCATCTATTGACAGGATCATATGGTTCTTATCCTTTCTTCTATTACTGTGATGTATCACATTGATTGATATGTGAATATTGAATCAGCCCTGCATCCCAGGAATGAATCCCACTTGATCATGGTGAATAATTCTTTTAATATACTGTAGAATTCGATTTGCTAGTATTTTGTTGAGAATTTTTGCATCCACGCTCATCAGAGATATTGGCCTGTAATTTTCCTTTTTAGTGGGATCTCTGTTTTGGGAATCAAAGTAATGCTAGCTTCACAGAATGAGTCTGGAAGTTTTCCTTCCATTTCTATTTTTTGGAACAGCTTGAGAAGGATAGGTATTAACTCTGCTTTAAATGTCTGGTAGAATTCCCCAGGGAAGCCATCTAGTCCAGGACTGTTATTTGTTGGGAGATTTTTGATAATTTACTGAATTTCTTTGCTGGTCATGGATCTGTTGAAATTTTCTATTTCTTCCCATTTGAGCTTTGGTAGTATGTGGGTGTCTAAGAATTTGTCCATTTATTCCAGGATGACTTTTGTATTAAGTTTAAATATAATTTTAAAAAATGGTCCTTAATATTTGTGTTAAAATACAATATTGGTAGGTAAAGAAATGTGAATACCAGCTTTCTCTAAGGAAAGTTGTCCTCAGAGGACAGAAAATGGGCTCATGGCTGGCATTAAGGACTTAAACTGAAAACTTCATCGTTAAAAATTTTGATCTGAAGGAAATATCTTTTGTTTTGTTTTGTTGGTTTACTTGTTTTTAGAATAGAAAACAAAAGTTATCCATGGAGAATGCATGTCTTTCCACGTTGAAATTTTATCTTGTTTAATAAAATATTCTTGTAAGATCTATGGGAAAATACAGATACAATGTAATATGTTGAGGAATCATCAGACCAATATAACACAGTATAATTTTAACTGCACAAATTAAATCATTAAAGCAGTAATCACTAGATTTCAAGCCTCAATGTATGACAATCTAGTTAAATAATCTCTGATTTAGGTAGTGTGATTGGCAGTAAGGGAATGGGTAAGAGATGGAGGCAGAAATACACCCAGCACTGACTGAGTCAACTTATTTGTTTTTCAGATGAGCAAACTAAGGTGAGTACTGTTCACATGACATCCTAAGGTCATTTCACCTTCTACTCTGGTCTCTGTCAAAGCTTCATCCTGTGTTCAATTTCCTTGTGAATTCTCAGTATTTATCAAAATTAGCTTCAGATATTCCCTTATTAACATAATTGATCCTGTCAGCATTTTTTCAAAGCATTTAACAAATATTGTACTTACCTACATAGAAACTTAATATAAGGTTCACTATTTGCCATACAGCAATTTATTTGATTTCCATCTAGATTACTTTGTGGCTGCTAATTTCTTACATGTACTGTTGTTGTTGTTTTTTTTATTTAAAACTATCATGGAAAAGCTATTGAAAAGTTCATAATGACCCATGAATCCAAATACTTAGTCTAACCCTATCCCCTTACTGGTTGTATGTAAGTCAACTGTAATTAAGCTCAACATTTTCTTTCAGTTTCTCCCCAAAGAACCTCATCATTTGCTGTGCTACTTCAATAATATTTCCATTTCTGCTGTTGTGCCAATATCTCCTTGTCCCTCAGGAAATGGGCTGTGTACAAAGGCATAATCTTTAAAGAACAAAGTAGATCTGAAATATCTCCATGACCACTATTCAATATCGCTCCAGAGCTCTGCAGAATACTAATGTTGACTCAGAGGAGTAATGAATAAATAAACACAATTGAATATGTTTCAAATATTGTTCCATTGTTTTTCTTATAAAACTGATTTGAAAATAAACAGTTCAGGTAACCTGTGATTTGAAGGAACTCCATAATGATTTATAGTTGTCAGTTACAGAAAAGATCAGATGAATTTAATGGGAAATTTTTAGTACAGCCTAATTGTTAATGTTTTTAGGATGTATATATACTTTAATTTCTTGTATTTTAGAGTGTTTCTTAGCAACACTATTTTTAGCCTTTCAAATAAATATAACAGTACAAATTAATGTCACTTATTTATAATAATATTTCTTAGGTTATTAAATACCACCTTATATCAAGCTGTTCAGTTACAATGCATAGCAGCCATTAATTTCTTTATCAATTAAAAGAAAGGGAATTTTAGTAACACTGACTGATGACATAGATAGTTGATATTATTCTTAGGTTATAATCTCACAACATTTAAAACTGTGAGAGACAGGGAGTAGATCATTTCAGTAAACCATGAATACAATGCTGATTTTTTAATGTGATTTTTATATGTTTTTCTAACTATATGTGTGTATGGAGAGGCACGGGGGAGAAAGAATAATCTGTGGCCTTTGATTATGAAGGGTTTTCCACTGTTCCCTACTACAGCCCTCATTCTGAGCTTCTTCATATCTGATACATACATCATTTGGACAATTTTGGAAAGTGGTCAATACCAAACTTCCTTCATCAAAATCAAAGTATACAGTCAGTAATACAATTGACTTTGGTAGAGAAAATCAAGATTAATTAAATTTTCTATTTTGGCTTCTAGGGAGTAGCAAAGCAGATATCAGTAAATCCATAATTAAAAATATCAGACTCTTTATTATGCATACTGTTTAATTTTTCTATGGTTATTTATTTTACATATTTTATGAAAATTGTGGGATAGAGTTATGTATTTGGCATATACACTATATTATATATACAACTGGTTTAATCTCCTGGAGAGCAATAAAATGTATTTTGGGGAGTTGTTAGTTATACTGGATATAACTGGAAAAATATTTTCATCTCTACTAGACAAACCTCCAGAAGTTGACATATAGATCAAAAGAGACATTTGAGCAATGTTAAACAGTAAATTAAAAAAAAATACATGTCCTTGGATTAAGAGTTAGCAAATACAGACTGCTGGTTAAACCTAGCCTAAATAAAATTTTATTGGAACAGAACTTTTCTATCTGGGCTTTCATCAAAAACAGTTTGTCAGTTTCTGCCCTTGATATTCCTTGGGTTTTCTTCATCTCCATATGACATTTGAAAAAATGTACCATTCACCTTTTTGTGTAATTTTCAATTTTTTGCTAATTTTTATAACAAAACTAATTTTAGCTGCACAATTAGCACTGGCAGTACTCCAATCAGAAATACACTTTTGAATGTGAGTCATTCCTTCATAGATGTCTATGTCAAAGCATTCAGTAATTAGCACATGGAACTTTAGGAATAATTTTTATAGATTAACTGAGTGATATTTAAGGAATGAGGTCTTTATAAAGATTTTCTAGGTCCCAGTACCCTTATATGAATCAAGTTTATGATTCTGACAATCTCAATAGCTTAACATTTACAAAACAGAAGTGTAGACTTACATCATCATTTGGTTTCTAGTTCTCTCCACTTAGTAGAAACTTCTGTTCTCTGAGTCTGTTGGCTATGTAATCTAAAGGTTAAGCACATGGGCTTCCACTCTACCACATACTGCTATCATCACATTAGAGAAGTCACTTAACCTTCTTTGTGTCATTTTTATCATCTGTGCATTAGTTGTTTTTTTGAGAATTAGATAATTTAAAACATATAAGGTATACAAAAATCTAGAAATAGAAATAACTATTAATATGTAAATAACACAAATATTTTAACATATATTAGCCATGATACATTTTAATGGCTTTATTGAAATATAATTGTTTGATGTTTATCCATATATAAATTGATATATATTAAAGTATAATTGATATACAAAAAGCTGCATATATATAATGTATACAATATGATGAGTATGGACATGTACAAATATCCATGATACCATCACCACAATCAAGTAACAGACATAATCTAATACCTTCCAAAGTTTCCTTATGTCCTTTTGTTTCTTTGTTTTTCTTTTTGTGATAAGAACACTTGACATGAAAACTACCTCCTTGACAAACTTTTAAGTGCAAAATACCATACTGTTAACTACAGGAATTAACGTTGTCTACCAGATTTCTAGAATTTATTCATCAAGTGTAACTTTATACCCATTGATTAACAACTCTCCATTTCCCTTACCCTCCAGTATCCAGTAACCATGATTATATTGTCTCCTTCTATGATTTGACTATTTTAGGTACCTCATATAAGGGGAATCCCTCATTATTTGGTCTTCTGTAACTAGTTGATTTTACTTAGCATAATGTTTTCAGGATTCATCCATGTTGACACAAAGAGCAAGATTTCCTTCTTTTTAAAGGCCTGAAAATATTTCATTGTACTACATTTATGGGATGCAGCAAAAGCAGTACCAAAAGGAATTTTAGAGTAACAAATGACCAGGGGATTTTTGTGTGTGTGTATTTGAAGATAATGTGTAGTATTCTATTTTTCTTGAATGGAATGTCCCATATATATATATATATATATATATATATATATATATATATATGTAAAAAAATCTGAAGTATACTTCAAGTAAAAAATGTTCTTGTTCAGGGGCACCTGGGTGGCTAAGTTAGTTAAGCATCCGACTTCAGCTCAGGTCATGATCTCATGGTTTGTGGGTTTGAGCCCTGCATTGGGTTCTGTGCTGACAGCTTGGAGCCTGGAGCCTGCTTCAGATTCTGTGTCTCCCTATCTCTGTGCCCCTTCCCCACTCTCTCTATCTCTCAAAAATAAATATTTAAAAAAATTATAATAGATAAATAAATAAGTCATGGAGATATAATGAACAGCATAGATACTATAGTCAATATTATAATAACTTTGTACGGGGATCATTTCATGATGTGTAAAAATAGTGAATCACTATGATGTACATGTGAAACTAATAGGATATTGTATATCAGTTATTTTTCAATTAAAATAAAATTTTCACCTCCGTTTAAAGAGACCAGGGTTTGATTCTTGGCCAAAGTAATAAGATATGTAGTGTAGTAAATGGCTTTGGAATATAAATTCCTAAGTTTGAAGCACTCCTTACCCATGTGACTTTGAAAAATTACTTTATATTTTTGATTCTTAAATTCTTCATCAGCAAAATGGGAATAATGATTATAATAAAGTGATAAATAAAGAAAAAATAGAAAAGAAGAAAGATCTTAACCTAATTTTACATTTCACAAAAGTAGAAAAAGGAGTACAAATTAAGCCCAAAGATAGCAGAAGAAAGAAATAGTAAAGATTAGAGCACAGATAAACAAAATAGAAAAGGAAAAACAACAGAAAACATAAGTGAAAACAAGAGTTGTTTTTTTTGAAAAGATAAACGAAATTGACAGATCCTTCATTTGACTAAGAAAAAAAGGGAGAAGATTCCAATTAATAAAATCAAAAATGGAAGAAGAGACGTTGTAACTGATGTTACAGAAATAAAAAGGGTCATAAGGGACTACAAAGAGACTAACAAAATGGATAACCTAGAAGAAAGATAAATTTCTAGAAACATACAACCTACCAAGGGTGAATCATGAAGAAACAGAAAATCTGACAAATAAGTAGTAAGGAAATTGAATCAGTGATCAAAAGCCTTCCTTCAAAAAAAAGCCAAGGACCAGATGGCTTCACTAGTGAATTCTATCAAACATTTAAAAAATTAATGTCAATCAGACTCTTCCAAAAAAATTGAAGATAAGGGAACACTTCCAAACTCATTTTATAAGGCCAGCATTACCCTGATACCAAAGCCAGACAAAGACATTACAAAAAAAAGAGAAATATAGGCCATTATCTGTGATGAACATAGATGGAATTATCCTCAACAAAATACTAGCAAACGAAATTAAACACATTTTAAGGGTTATACACCAAGACCAAATGGAGTTCATTTCTCAGATGTAAGAATTATTGAGTATGCAGAAATCAATCAATGTAATACACCCAAAAGAACAAAGGATAAAAATCACATAGTTATCTCAATAAATGCAGATAAAGCATTTGACAAACTGAATACCTGCTACAGTGGTGTCTCCCTAAAATTCCTGCGTTGAAACTTAATTCCCAATGTGATGGTATTTGGAGGTGAGGCCTTTGGGAAGTTATTACAAAAGAGTCCCTGATCAATAGGATTAGGGTCCTTACAAAAGAATCCCAGAAACCTCCCTCACCCATCTTCCTGTGTGATACAGGGAGAAGAGAGTTATCTATGAATCAAAAAGTAGGCTATCACCAGATACCAGTCTGCTGGCACCTTGATCTTGGACTTCACAGGCTCCAAAACCCTGAGAAATAAATTTTTGTTATTTATAAGCCATGTAGTCTGTGGTATATTTGTTATAATAGCCCAAATGAGCTAAGAAAATACTCTCTAATGAGAAAATAGGAGTAGGAGGAAAGAACCTAACATGGTGATGGCTATATATGAAAAACCCAAAGGTAGCATGATACTCAACAGTGAAAAAATGCAAAGTTTTTTCCTTTAGAACCATAAGAAGGATGCCCACTTTCACCACTTCTTTTCAGTATAGTCCTGGAAGTCCTAGCCATAGCATTTGGCAAGAAAAAGAAAGGAAAGAAGGTAATGAAGGAAAGAAGGGAAGGATGGAAGGAAGGAAGGAAGGAAGGAAGGAAGGAAGGAAGGAAGGAAGGAAGGTCTCCAAATCAGAAATGAAGAATAAAATTATCTGTTTGCAGATGACATGATCTTATATGTAGAAAATCCCAAAGCCTACACAGAGAACTGTTAGAATTAATAAATGAACACAGTATAGTTACAGAATATAAATCAACATACAAAAATCAATTGCATTTCTATATATTATGAATTATCAGAAAAGGAAATAATAGCATCAAAAAGAATTAAATACTTAGAAATAAATTTACTAAGGACATGAAACACATGTATACTGAAAATTATGAATCAGTGATTTAAAAATGTTAAAAAGACAAATAAATGAGGAGACAGCCCATCTTCATGATTTGAAAGATTTGATATTGTTAAAATGTCCACATTACCCAAAGCAATCTACATATTCAGTACAATATCTATCAAAATCTTAATGTCATTTTTTTACAAAAATAGGAAAAACAATCCTGAAATTCATTTCAAACTGGAAAAGATACAAAATTGCCAAAATAATCTTGCAAAAGAAGAACAGAGCTAGAGGCATCACACTTCCTGATTTCAGGATATGCTACAAAGTTATGGTAATTAAAACAGTATGGTACTGGCATATAAACAAGCATACAGACCAATGGAACAAAATGAAGAGCTCAGAAATAGATCCACATATATATGGTCAGTTGATCTTTTTTTTTTCAATATATGAAATTTATTGTCAAATTGGTTTCCATACAACACCCAGTGCTCATCCCAAAAGGTGCCCTCCTCAATACCCACCACCCACCCTCCCCTCCCTCCCACCCCCCATCAACCCTCAGTTTGTTCTTAGTTTTTAAGAGTCTCTTATGCTTTGGCTCTCTCCCACTCTAACCTCTTTTTTTTTTCCCCTCCCCTCCTCCATGGGTTTCTGTTAAGTTTCTCAGGATCCACATAAGAGTGAAACCATATGGTATCTGTCTTTCTCTGTATGGCTTATTTCACTTAGCATCACACTCTCCAGTTCCATCCACGTTGCTACAAAGGGCCATATTTCATTCTTTCTCATTGCCATGTAGTACTCCATTGGGTATATAAACCACAATTTCCTTATCCATTCATCAGTTGATGGACATTTAGGCTCTTTCCATAATTTGGCTATTGTTGAGAGTGCTGCTATAAACATTGGGTTACAAGTGTCCCTATGCATCAGTACTCCTGTATCCCTTGGGTAAATTCCTAGCAGTGCTATTGCTGGGTCATAGGGTAGGTCTATTTTTAATTTTTTGAGGAACCTCCACACTGCTTTCCAGAGCGGCTGCACCAATTTGCATTCCCACCAACAGTGCAAGAGGGTTCCCGTTTCTCCACATCCTCGCCAGCATCTATAGTCTCCTGATTTGTTCATTTTGGCCACTCTGACTGGCGTGAGGTG
Source organism: Panthera onca (assembly GCF_046562875.1). NCBI lineage: Eukaryota > Metazoa > Chordata > Mammalia > Carnivora > Felidae > Panthera > Panthera onca. The sequence goes on along the minus strand of NC_138340.1, from coordinate 136,380,305 downwards.
ATATCTGAGTGTGGTTTTGATTTGTATGTCCCTGATGAGGAGCGACGTTGAGCATCTTGTCATGTACCTGTTGGCCATCTGGATGTCTTCTTTAGAGAAGTGTCTATTCATGTTTCCTGCCCATTTCTTCACTGGATTATTTGTTTTTCCAGTGTGGAGTTTGGTGAGCTCTTTATAGATTTTGGCTACTAGCCCTTTGTCAGATATGTCATTTGCAAGTATCTTTTCCCATTCCATTGGTTGCCTTTTAGTTTTGTTGGTTGTTTCCTTTGCTGTGCAGAAGCTTTTTATCTTCATAAGGTCCCAGTAGTTCATTTTTGCTTTTAATTCCCTTGCCTTTGGGGATGTGTCGAGTAAGAAATTGCTACGGCTGAGGTCAGAGAGGTCTTTTCCTGCTTTCTCCTCTAGGGTTTTGATGGTTTCCTGTCTCACATTCAGGTCCTTTATCCATTTTGAGTTTATTTTTGTGAATGGTGTGAGAAAGTGGTCTAGTTTCATCCTTCTGAATATTGCTGTCCAGTTCTCCCAGCACCATTTGTTAAAGAGACTGTCTTTTTTCCATTGGATGTTCTTTCCTGCTTGTCAAAGATTAGTTGGCCATACGTTTGTGGGTCTAGTTCTGGGGTGTCTATTCTATTCCATTGGTCTATATGTCTGTTTTTGTGCCAATACCATACTGTCTTAATGATTACAGCTTTGTAGTAGAGGCTAAAGTCTGGGATTGTGATGCCTCCTGCTTTGGTCTTCTTCTTCAAAATTACTTTGGCTGTTCAGGGCCTTTTGTAGTTCCATATGAATTTTAGGATTGCTTGTTCCAGTTTCGAGAAGAATGCTGGTGCAATTTTGATTGGGATTGCATTGAATGTGTAGATAGCTTTGGGTAGTATTGACATTTTGACAATATTTATTCTTCCAATCCATGAGCATGGAATGTTTTTCCATTTCTTTATATCTTCTTCAATTTCCTTCATCAGCTTTCTATAGTTTTCAGCATACAGATCTTTTACATCTTTGGTTAGATTTATTCCTAGGTATTTTATGCTTCTTGGTGCAATTGTGAATGGGATCAGTTTCTTTATTTGTCTTTCTGTTGCTTCCTTATTAGTGTATAAGAATGCAACTGATTTCTGTACATTGATTTTGTATCCTACAACTTTGCTAAATTCATGTATCAGTTCTAGCAGACTTCTGGTGGAGTCTATCGGATTTTCCATGTATAATACCATGTCATCTGCAAAAAGTTAAAGCTTGACTTCATCTTTGCCAATTTTGATGCCTTTGATTTCCTTTTGTTGTCTGATTGCTGATGCTGGAACTTCCAACACTATGTTCAACAACAGTGGTGAGAGTGGACATCCCTGTCGTGTTCCTGATCTCAGGGAAAAAGCTCTCAGTTTTTCCCCATTGAGGATGATGTTAGCTGTGGGCTTTTCATAAATGGCTTTTATGATCTTTAGGTATGTTCCTTGTATCCCGACTTTCTCCAGGGTTTTTATTAAGAAAGATCTTGTATTTTGTCAGAGGCCTTTTCTGCATCGATTGACAGGATCATATGGTTCTTATCTTTTCTTTTATTAATATGGTGTATCACATTGATTGATTTGCGAATGTTGAACCAGCCCTGCATCCCAGGAATGAATCCCACTTGATCATGGTGAATAATTCTTTTTATATGCTATTGAATTCGGTTTGCTAGTATCTTATTGAGAATTTTTGCATCCATATTCATCAGGGATATTGGCCTGTAGTTCTCTTTTTTTACTGGGTCTCTGTCTGGTTTAGGAATCAAAGTAATACTGGCTTCATAAAATGAGTCTGGAAGTTTTCCTTCCCTTTCTATTTTTTGGAATAGCTTGAGAAGGATAGGTATTATCTCTGCTTTAAACGTCTGGTAGAACTCCCCTGGGAAGCCATCTGGTCCTGGACTCTTATTTGTTGGGAGATTTTTGATGACCGATTCAATTTCTTCGCTGGTTATGGGTCTGTTCAAGCTTCCTATTTCCTCCTGATTGAGTTCTAGAAGCGTGTGGGTGTTTAGGAATTTGTCCATTTCTTCCAGGTTGCCCAGTTTGTTGGCATATAATTTTTCATAGCATTCCCTGATAATTGCTTGTATCTCTGAGGGATTGGTTGTAATAATTCCATTTTCATTCATGATTTTATCTATTTGGGTCATCTCCCTTTTCTTTTTGAGAAGCCTGGCTAGAGGTTTATCAATTTTGTTTATTTTTTCAAAAAACCAATCTTGGTTTCGTTGATCTGCTCTACAGTTTTTTTAGATTCTATATTGTTTATTTCTGCTCTGATCTTTATGATTTCTCTTCTTCTGCTGGGTTTAGGCTGCCTTTGCTGTTCTGCTTCTATTTCCTTTAGGTGTGCTGTTAGATTTTGTATTTGGGATTTTTCTTGTTTTTTGAGATAGGCCTGGATTGCAATGTATTTTCCTCTCAGGACTGCCTTTGCTGCATCCCAAAGAGTTTGGATTGTTGTATTTTCATTTTCATTTGTTTCCATATATTTTTTAATTTCTTCTCTAATTGCCTGGTTGACCCATTCATTCTTTAGTGGGGTGTTCTTTAACCTCCATCCTTTTGGAGGTTTTTCAGACTTTTTCCTGTGGTTGATTTCAAGCTTCATAGCATTGTGGTCTGAAAGTATGCATGGTATGATCTCAATTCTTGTATACTTATGAAGGGCTGTTTTGTGACCCAGTATATGATCTATCTTGGAGAATGTTCCATGTGCACTCGAGAAGAAAGTATATTCTGTTGTTTTGGGATGCAGGGTTCTAAAGATATCTAAGTCCATCTGATCCAATGTGTCATTCAGGGCCCTTGTTTCTTTATTGACCATGTGTCTAGATGATCTATCCATTTCTGTAAGTGGAGTGTTAAAGTCCCCTGCAATTACCACATTATCAATAAGGTTGCTTATGTTTGTGATTAATTGTTTTATATATTTGGGGCTCCGGTATTCGGCGCATAGACATTTATAATTGTTAGCTCTTCCTGATGGATAGACCCTGTAATTATTATATAATGCCCTTCTTCATCTCTTGTTACAGCCTTTAATTTAAAGTCTAATTTGTCTGATGTAAGTATGGCTACTCCAGCTTTCTTTTGACTTCCAGTGGCATGATAAATAGTTCTCCATCCCCTCACTCTCAATCTGAAAGTGTCCTCAGGTCTAAAATGAGTCTCTTGTAGACAGCAAATAGATGGGTCTTGTTTTTTTATCCATTCTGATACCCTGTGTCTTTTGGTTGGTGCATTTAGTCCATTTACATTCAGTGTTAGTATAGAAAGATACGGGTTTAGAGTCATTGTGATGTCCATAGGTTTCATGCTTGTAGCAATGACTCTGGTACTTTGTCTCACAGGATCCCCCTTAGGATCTCTTGTAGGACTGGTTTAGTGGTGACGAATTCCTTCAGTTTTTGTTTGTTTAGGAAGACCTTTATCTCTCCTTCTATTCTAAATGACAGACTTGCTGGATAAAGGATTCTTGGCTGCATATTTTTTTCTGTTCATCACATTGAAGATCTCCTGCCATTCCTTTCTGGCTTGCCAAGTTTCAGTAGAGAGATCAGTCACAAGTCTTATAGGTCTCCCTTTACATGTTAGAGCACGTTTATCTCTAGCTGCTTTCAGAATTTTCTCTTTATCCTTGTATTTTGCGAGTTTCACTATGATATGTCGTGCAGAAGATCAATTCAAGTTACGTCTGAAGGGAGTTCTCTGTGCCTCTTGGATTTCAATGCCTTTTTCCTTCCCCAGATCCGGGAAGTTCTCAGCTATTATTTCTTCAAGTACACCTTCAGCACCTTTCCCTCTCTTCTTCCTCCTCTGGAATACCAATTATGCGTATATTATTTCTCTTTAGTGCATCACTTAGTTCTCTAATTTTCCGCTCGTACTCCTGGATTTTTTTATCTCTCTTTTTCTCAGCTTCTTCTTTTCCATAATTTTATCTTCTAGTTCACCTATTCTCTCCTCTGCCTCTTCAATCCGAGCCGTAGTTGTCTCCATTTTATTTTGCTGTTCATTGATAGCATTTTTTAGCTCCTCCTGGCTGTTCCTTAGTCCCTTGATCTCTGTAGCAAGAGATTCTCTTCTGTCCTTTATACTGTTTTCAAGCCCAGTGATTAATTTTATGACTATTATTCTAAACTCACTTTCTGTTATATTGTTTAAATCATTTTTGATCAGTTCGTTAGCTGTTGTTATTTCCTGGACGTTTTTCTGAGGGGAATTCTTCCGTTTCATCATTTTGGATAGTCCCTAGAGTGGTGTAGGACTGCGGGGCACTTCCCCTGTGCTGTCTTGAATAACTTGCATTGGTGGGCGGGGCCGCAGTCAGACCTGATGTCTGCCCCCAGCCCGCCACTGGGCCACAGTCATACTGGTGTGTGCCTTCTCTTCCCCTCTCCTAGGGGCCGGATTCACTGTGGGGTGGCGTGGCCCGTCTGGGCTACTTGCACACTGCCAGGCTTGTGGTGCTGGGGATGTGGCGTATGAGCTGGAGTGGATTGGCAAGGTGCACAGGGGTGGGAGGGGCAGGCTTAGCTTGCTTTTCCTTCGGAGATCTGCTTCGGGAGGGGCCCTGCAGCACCGGGAGGGAGTCAGACCTGCTGGAGGGATGAATCTGCAGAAGCACAGCATTGGGCGTTTGCGTGCTGCAAGCAAGTTCCCTGGCAGGAACTGGTTTCCTTTGGGATTTTGGCTGGTGGATGGGCGAGGGAGATGGCGCTGGCGAGCACCTTTGTTCCCCGCCAACTGAGCTCTGTCTTCCGGGGCTCAACAAGTCTCCCTCTGTTGTCCTCCAGCCCTCCCACTCTCTGAGCAGAGCTGTTGGCTTATAACCTTCCAGATGTCAAGTCCTGCTTGCTGTCAGAACACACTCCGTCCGGCCCCTCCGCTTTTGCAAGCCAGACTCGGGGGCTCTGCTTGGCTGGCGGGCCACCCCTCCACCCCAGCTCCCTCCCGCCAGTCCATGGAGCACACACTGCCTCTCCGCTTTTCCTACCCTTTTCCATGAGCCTCTCGTCTGGGCTCCGGAGACTCTGTTCTGCTGGTCTTCTGGCAGTTTTCGGGGTTATTTAGGCAGGTGTAGGTGGAATCTAAGTGATCAGCAGGATGCGCGGTGAGCCCAGCGTCCTCCTACGCCGCCATCTTCCCAGGATTCCAATAATTAAGACTTTGAACTTCACACCCATTATGTTTGGGGAGGTATATGACTGATACTTCAAACACACTTAAAAAAATACGTTGCTCAATTTTCATACCTTAATAGATGCATTTTAATAAAGCATGGAACTCAGAACAGGGTCCCCAGTAGGAGCTCATAAGGCAGTACTGTTGTGGAATCCCATATGTGCCCTTTTTGGCCTTTCCATGGCTCCATTTTGCTCTGGACAGGATCTGCCTTCACTAAGAATGACCAACCAGAGAGTGAAAAAAAAAAAAAAAAAATAGCAAGAGAAAGTGCCATCCCACAAGACAATGACAGTGTTTTAGGAATAAAGAAGAACAATGATGACAAAAAATACTCATCATATTTAACAACATGGAACCACCGTTTTCAGTTGTATTGGTATAATGAGTGTGCCAAGTGAACAAATCTATCTGTGGCTTAAAATTTTTTTTAGAAGTTTGACTGTAGATGAGGTAAGTCCATTGGTGAAGGGAGATGTGGAGTTAAGGGAGATTTAAAGAAAAAGACTTTATTGAGGTATAATTTAAATACAAAACCTGCACATATTTAATGTATACAATTTGATGAGTTTGGACATATGCATACACCTGTGAAACCATCATCACAATCAAGGTAATAGACATACCCATCATGTCTAAAGGGGAGGAATTTTTTTCGTTATTTTGCATAATTATGGAATTAACCCAGTTAAAGATACATTACTATAGAAAAAGAAAGACAGGATAACTAATATATAATGTTCAAGAAAAAGTGGGAGAATTTAAAGGAGAGGTGATGACTTTACTTCAGCTAGGGGGAGGCATACCTCCACCAATGAAACCAATCTGAAATGAATGGTCAGTGTTATAGATGTGAAAAAGATGGTTGGGTTACAGATGTGCCAGTGAAAATTTGATAGAGTTGTATCTAATATCTTTAATTTTTCTCCATGAGGTTCACATAAAAGAAGAGGTTTGAATGTTTAATGGCGTTTTTAAAAGTCTGAAACAATTTTGCAAAGAACAAGAGTTTGAAATGATAGAGAAACATAATAAAATTCAGGGGTGGTTGGAAATTCTTAATGTAAGTAAAGCATTAAGAATAATATTCATTTGTGATGTATTCTTAAGAAGGATTAAACAGTAATGTGCATTGCTCTCAGAATTGAAATAAATAGTAAGAAAAGAATTTTCTCTGTAACAGAATAATACTTTGAGATATTCCTTGATGTAAACATGCACACATGTATATTTATAGTTTCCTAACAGTCTTTGCCCTCTCCTCAAAGAATCAGCAGCCCTTCTTTCTGAGGAAGACATCAAAACTAAAGGATTTTTCTTCTAGTGTATCAGTTTTTTTGATTTTTCAGAAACCCAAACTTTTTAATATAAAAGGGTAAGACACTGAAGGACTGGGGAATATATACTTTATTTGAAAGAATTATTATTTAGGCAGTTTGGGAGTATAAGAAAGACACCTCCAAACACAGTGGCTTAAACTAGGTAAAAATATATTCCACTCTAACAGAAGAGTCTAAGTTTGTGGTGTAGTCTAGTGTAGAGGCTTGGTCTCTCTGTCTGTCTGGTTCTCTCTCTCCCTCTCTCTCTCTGTTTCTCTCTCTCTCTCTCTTTTCTTCCAACCTCAAAACACAGCTTGTATCTCCAGTTCCTATAATCCGGGTCCACATTACCCCATTAGGAAATGGAAAATAAAGGGAATGTAGGACATGACCATGACTTGAAAGAAGTTGCCCATCCCCCATCTGCTCACATTTCACTGACCAGAACATATGCCCATACCCAGCTGCAAGGTAGAATAGAAACTGTAGCTTTGCTGGGGAGGTGGTATGCAGAGACAGATGGCATTTCCTATGTAGCCAGTTAAAATTTGAAGATTCTATTCCTAAAGGAAGAAGAGAGTAATATCTTTGCGGATAAATTGGCAGTCTCTAACACAATGTACCCCTTTGGTATATTGAGAATATACACATAGAGAGTACACACAACATCCTCACAAGACAGGCAACCAACTGGCTGATCATGATATTGCATTCATCTCAAAGTCTAAATCCTCTGGGTTATGGGCATTCCTCTTCAGGAGGTCTATATATGACTAATGACCAACAATTAATAGTCATGTTATCTGTCTTTTTCTATCCCAAATAGTGTATCACAAACAAAAAGAGAGCAATTTAAAAATTCCCATTCAGAAAAAAAAAAGAATGGAGAACATTGTTAGGCAATTGTCATGATAAATCCTCCCCAATATTATAGCAGGGTCCTTCACTGGAACATCTGGCAGTTGTGATTTGAGTTTCTGAAAGGACCTCTTTGTTCTCTATCCCTCATGGCCACCTATGAAGAGACATTAGATAATATGTCCTTCCTGGTGATTACACAACTCTTGCTGGCACAATTTTAGAATTATAAATGTTTTCCTTCAGAGTTATAGTCACAGTTTTGTGACTTTTTTTGACTTTAGAATTTTTCACAAAAATTCTATTAGCAGATGTCCAATAAGAAAATTAATAAGTAATAAATAAAGTTCAATTAATAGATCTCTTATCAAGAAATCAAGTAAAGATAACATCTCATAATGGTACTTAATTGCCACAAGTCTTGTCATTTATTTATAGATGGGTTGTTTCTCCAACTTAAAAAGGACATTGTTTGGAAAACTGTAGCCTTGGAAGTAAAAACAATACATGTACTACAGTCTGTGTTGGTGGTTTTACTACCATTGTCTGTCAGAGAACAAGTAAAAAGAGTAGAATAAGAAAGCTTGTAGTCAGAATCTTGACTCTTTCAGAGCTTCTGATGTCACTGCTGATATTAATCTGATACTAATTTAGGGATACAGAATCACTCATTGTTTCCATCTCTGAGAAGCTTCAAATTATAATTTTATCCCTCCAGCTAGATTGCAAGCTATAGGCAGTAAGAAGTTCCTTGGAAAACCGTAATCCCTTCCTTCTGTGCTTTCAAGGTGTGTAACCTGTGGCGTGATTTCTTCTCTTAGTTATAGGTGTTTGATGAAGGTGAAAACACGAAACACAGATCAATATTACTCATTTTTAAAATATTTTTTATTAAATTGCCATGAAATCTGATTTTCGAATAGCCTTTGAACCTATCACAACATCTTGCTTGTTCCCTCATTAATTAATATGTTAAATAAAATCTTTGGTACATATTAATTTTCTGTTTGCTGAGTGTTATGATTTTATCTTTCTGAAAATTATACTGCATCGGGGCAAACCATTCCTCTTAATGGCACAACCTGAAAGTTACTCATATCGTATCTATTCATATGTCTGTGGCCATAACATAGTAACATAGCCACACTTCAGAGGAGGCTGAGAAATATAGTTTTTTTCTCTTTTTTCTTTTTTTGGATGTCAGGTGACCCTATTAAAATTCAGTGGATTTTATAATAAAGGAAAGATAAAATGGATTTTGAAAATCATCTGTCATTTTATAATTTAACAGCCGTAATTGGTTTTCCTATCCTAGACAAAGCAACATTTCCCTGGACTAGTTAAGAAAGAGATAAATAGAAGGGAAACACAGTATTAAATTCTGGAACTTATCCCTGATGTGAGGATCTGCTCTACCCTCAGAGATGGGTTCCAGATATGAAGGGAAATGGCAGAAACCACTCAAGTCGTTGGGGAGAATCTAAGTGTAAGAGCATTCTGTGCTTTGCCGTTTCAGTGGAGCCTTATAGTATTAGCCCATGTTTCACATTGTGTGGACGAAATAGAGCTGAGAAGGCTGTGTAGGAGTGTCTGGGCTCATGGAACTAAGATAGACACCTCAGTCATTTCTCAAATTTGTCATGGAACAGGGAGGATGAAAATATGCCCTGTGTGACCCAAATGGATTAAGATATATGTAGGAGAGATACTTGCAACCAGGAAAATAGAAAGCATTAGCAATATGTTCAGACTAATAAGTGAATGAAAGAGATCCTGTATCTAAGGGATGCCTGGGTAGCTTAATGGTGTTGGTCTTTCTCTTTCTTTGGCACTGTGTTAGAACCTGGGTTGCAGTTTGGGCGCCTGAATCGACTAAGATCTTGCTTTGTTGCTCATCACGTAAGGAATGGGTCCAGATCTGGGAGATTAACTAAAGGAGGTTTATAAGCAATTGACACCAACATCCCCTGCTTTTCCGCAGCCTCCCAAGCAAACAATCACTGTGTTAAGTGTCTGGAATTAAAGAGTATATAACTAGTTTGAAAGACTGATGAAGATAACTTAGGAAAGACTAGAGTAGACTTTTTCTCTCTGATTTTTTTCGTTATTGAAACAGGGCTTGTTTAGAATAGTTCAGTAAATGTAACTTAGTTGAATTGGAAGAAGTTCTAATGTACTTGTAGCTCTACTTAATTTCATTCAAATAAGCTAGACAGGAGGCAGTAATCTTTTATCATAAGGACCAGATAGTAAATATTTTTGGCTTTTTCCCATCACAAGTAGAAGTACTCAATTCTGCCATTCTAGTACAAAAGCAGCCATGAATTGTCCTTTCACACATCTTTGAACATAACCAAAGCTATATACATATTCCATTTAAATTGAATTATACACTGTATTTTATTTGGAACATAAGTCATAAAGACCTATTCACTTGTTAATTATAATCACAAAATTAATGGCTGTATTAAGAGTTTGAGTTCTGGGGCACCTGGGTGGCTGAGATGGTTAAGCATCCGACCTCAGCTCAGGTCATGACGTCATGGTTTGTGAGTTTGAGCCCCGCGTCGGGCTCTGTGCAGACAGCTCAGAGCCTGGAGCTTGCTTCCAATTCTGTGTCTCCCTCTCTCTCTGCCCCTCCCCCACTTGTGCTCTGTCTCCCAAAAATAAATAAACATTAGGAAAAAAAAGAGTTTGAGTTCTGATTTAGTCAAGTCCCCTCTTTTGTATGCATAAGGTACTTTTTACACATTTATTTCTTAATAATCATTTAGTGGAAAATTTCACTTACACATTGATTTTTTAATGTTGTGATCATACCAAACACTATATTATGGGGGCCTCAAAATTCCAATAAATATTATTATTCCCCCAAATAATTAAATCAGAAGAGAACAGAAAGGCTTAAGTTTGATATTTAAGACTTTCCTCATTTTAAATACATGATTATTTTGATAACGGTTTGAACCTTACATCTTATTGCTAATTTCATTTTGAGATCAGCTTTTCATTCAGTTATATTGATAGTTATATACTGATATTCATGTTTCATGTTATCATTTTCACCTATAAGCAATAATATGCCTCGAACTGCATGCATCTGGCTATTATGAGTTAAATTATTCTATTTTTAATTGCTACATTCTACAATTTAGTTATTATAACATAAATATTTCTCAAGTCTTTTCCCACACATGAGTGAAAATATCACCATGATTTGCTTGAGTGTTTAGATTAGAAATATTATTGTAAGAGTGCTAATTCTTACATTATTCTTCTTTGAGATTCTTAGTAATATTGGCATTAAAGATTTTCTATACATCACTTTTTCTACCTGAAGAGCACTTACATGAACTGCATACCAACTCAAGAACTGTCACTGATATTTAGTGAGTAGCCTCCTGATTTTTACTCTTAGTATTACAAATAGAAAATAATCTTCTAAATGTTTTTTCTCCTGAAAATCCACTTATATAAATTGGTAATATTATTGTTTCCTTTAATTTTTTTAATGGTTTATTCATTTTTGAGAGAGAGAGCGGGGGAAGGGCCAAGAGACAGGGAGACACAAGATCTGAAGCAGGCTCCAGGCTCTGAGCTGTCAGCACAGATCCCAACACGGAGCTCAAATCCATGAACCATGAGATCGTGATCTGAGCTGAAATCAGCTGCTTAACTGACTGAGCCACCCAGGCGCCTCTATTGTTTCTTTTAAAATAAAAATGAAACATATTTTCTCAGATAAATTTGGAATACATATGTTGTTAGGGTGAGGAGGTAAAGTCCCCGTATAAAGCTGTTAAATGAGGGGGTGCTTGGGTGCTCAGTGAGTTGAGCATTACTCTTGATTTTGGCTCAGGTCATGATCTCACTGTTGGTGAGATGGGGCTCCGCATCAGGCTCTACACCGACAGGGTGGAACCTATTTGGGGTTCTCTGTCTCTGTCCCTCCCCAGATCTCTCTCTCTAAAAATAAATAAACTTTAAAAAAAAATTTTTTAAAGTGCTAACTGAGGAGTTTTATATCTCAGACATTTGGCTGAGGCCTCCTAACCAAAGACAATTATGCTTAGCGACCTTATATTCTAAAGAGAAGTTCTGGACAGATGTTTACAGGATTTGCTGATAAAGACAAAAATTTGGGGTTCCTGAGTGGTTCAGTCGATTAAGCATCAGACTTCAGCTCAGGTCATGATCTCGCAGTTCGTGACTTCAAGCCCCACATGGGGCTCTGTGCTGACAGCTCAGAGCCTGGAGCCTGCTTTGGATTCTGTGTCTCCCTCTGTTTCTGTCCCTCCCCCACTTGTTTGCTCTCTCTCTCTCTTTCTCAAAAATAAATAAACATAAAAAAAAAACTTGCCTATAGATCTCAGACTTGCATCTGTTTCTTCTTTCTAAAACCAGATCACTCCATTCCAGACACATTGGCTACTTGATGTTGCTGGGATATACCAGGTGCCATCTGGCCACAGGGCCTTTACTTTGCTGTTGCGTTTACCCAGAAAGCTCTTGTCTCACTCTTCCCTTCTTCAAGTCTTGTTCCAATCTCACCAGATCACCAAACTTAACACTGTAGTCACCTTACACTTTTGATTACACTCACTATTCCCCCTCTACTGTTCTACTACTTTTTCCTGTAGCTCTTGTCATCTCTTAGGATATGCTATGGTTTGCATATTTCTTGTGCTTATTATCTGTTTCTAGCCTCTAGAATATAAGCTCCACAAGAGCAGAGTGGGGATCTTTGTTTTGTTTATTGATTAATCCTAAGTATTTAAAATAATGCTTGGCACCTTGATTGGGTTTAATCTTGAGCAAGCAGTGCATGGACTCCCTGAGTGTCTCACGTGGTTTGCCCAAAGTGTATTTTGGCTAAACCTTACTTCATTCCAGTCAATGTTTGATTACCTATCTCTAGAATAAAATGTAGGTAAAAGTCCATTTTCACCTGTCATTTAGCAATTTTTAGTAGAGTTCACTGGTACATTTGACAAAGTGTTTTTCTCCATGGGGGGTTGCCCACCAAACATTTGCCATTCCAATCTACACATCCTCCATCTGGAAAAATGTTAGCTACATCATTACAAAGCTTGCCATTCTATTATCTCAATATTTTTAGATCAACTGAGAGGTTCAGATCAAAAGATATTTCATGTGTTATCTGCATATTTATTAGAAAGCATAAATTGCAATCTATAATCCATTAGCCACAGATACGAGTTAAATTGGAAAATATAAATTATGCCAGAAAATTTTCCTCTGCCTTTAAGCAAGATATCTAAAAATTATAATTCCTCTCTCATCTCCAGTAAGTTATTTGTTGGGAAAGTCACCCTAGAAAGCCCAGTATAGAAGGCAAAGTATAACCATAACTATTTATCTTTGAGGCCTTAGAGTTATGTTTCCCTAATTACATTTTAGGAGCATTACTGATTTTGGAAAGTCCAGTGTATCTCAGCCTAGATTTTAAATAGCTATTTTTGGAATGACCAAGAGATGGACTTTATCGAAACATAGGTAGGATCAGAGAATTACCATGCATCAAGACAGAGAGGGTTGATTAAGTGAGATGAAAATAAATCCTCAGTAGAAAGGAAGTATGGAGAACAAACTTAGTTCTTACTTGATGGAAATGTGAGCATCCCATCATAAACCAGATGCTTATGATTAGATGAATGGAATTAATGAGAATATTAAAGTGACTAAATTGTTATTTGAGTCCAAGAATTGGGTGATTTTTCTTTCCAGAATCTCAAATTATTCATGTCAAATTTAAAAGGACAACCTAAAACTACAGGATGATTTTCTCAATTAGCTTTTAAAATTACTCCTTTGTAAATTACTTAATCTTACCATGTAAAGAAAGTCATAAATCCTTACTCTTGGAGATTTTTCAGTATAATTCTAACCTTGGTTAATGAGTACATATGATCCCATTATTATCTAGAGATGACTGAGAACAATAACAGCTTACTTCTCTTCAAACACTTGTTAGTGCCAACTTCAGCAGCCCTAATATTAGCAATTATAATCCAGGAAGACACAGGAAGAGAACTACAAAGAGAAGCCTTAAGTCTCTCCTTGAAAGAACATGCCTCAGTTTAAAGCAGGGGTATAAAAAGGGAAGGCAGTAACTTATTATGGATTCCTTTTGTACCTTCTTTCAGTGAATCATTTGGTGAGATTGACTCAGCATGCTTTTTTATTTTCTTCTGACATAGGAGCTGAGAAATGAATTAAAGAATTTCTTTGAATTAGTGAGATTAAATGAATCCCTATTATAGCCAAGAGATTGGACAATATGCAGTGATTATATTTTATATCAAATGTATTTCATTAAAAAACTGGATTGATATTTATTTCAATTGATTTTTAAAATATTTTTCCTAAATTTTCCTTGGAGCCAGTCTTATTTTTGTTATAGAGTAATCAGGAAGGGGCAAAGAGAAAATACTGGGTTTGGGGGTCCTATAATCTATCCTGCACAGTGATTCATAGTAAGATAAGACTCTTCACTGCAATTTTTTATTGATTGAATGGATTACATTAACATGTTCTCTTATTTTTGGAAGAAACATTTAGTTTCAATGGCTAGGAGCAGCATATCATAATTTGGAACAGTAGACAAATGAGATTTTAAAATCCTAGAGACCTGAGTTTAAATCCTTATGCAGCTGTGTTATGACTATTTGCCTATAGAAAAAAATCCCTGAATTAATATGAGCAATCATTCCTTAAATGTAAATTAAATAACAATAACATTCACCCCATAGGGATATAAGAATATTAAATTAAATAGTGCATATTACATACCTTTGAGATTTAGGCCTGTAAACCAGCTAACTCTGGGAATTGACTGAGAATTGTAACTCTTTTATGATTCAAGTTAGACTTTTGTTCACTTGATCTAGAATTCTTCCACTTACACGAATCAAGTAAAAATTTAGTGAACTTTGCATCTATTTCATTTCTAGAGACTATAATTAACTAACCAACACCACAGGTCTCTGAGAGTCAGAATGTTCTGATTGCTGCGTTGACTCTGCTGTTCATTATAATAGCCATGCCCACCTTGCTTTTGTCAACTGAGTGCAACCCCTTGGCCTGTGGCACCCTGGGAGCCAATTATCCCCATCGCATTTAGGTTTCCAGATCCAGTGACAGCAGTTCCTACTGTGATTTCTGACCTACAGAGAAGAGTTATCACAGAGCTTTTCAAGGATGCTGTGCTGAGAACGTAACAGGCACTAATAATGTTATAAACATTTTATTATCATCATATAAATTACGGTAATAATTGTTAATGACACATGTGTTTACCCAAAATAGGAATAAATCTGATTGTGCACACAAGGTAGAATGCATAGCATGACACGCCTATGAAGTGCTTGTTAAAAATTCTGATTCTGGAGCTTTAACTTAACTGTTCTGAAATAGAGTATATGCAAGTTAGTCTGCAGACTGTGTTTTTAGCAATTTTTTCATTTTATTTTTATGCATGTTCAATTTTGAGGATATTTTTTGTAAAGCATATTGCTTTTCTAATCTAATTACTTGGTGCAGTATTATCTTGATTTCTACTGTCCTTAGTTGCTACACTTCATATTTTTTCTCATTCCAGAATTGATAAATGATTGAATTGCTAATGATTGACTCAGTCTGTGATAGAGGTAAGGTAACATCAGCTAAAAAATATTACATATATGTACAAATACAAATTAGTTATATATGTATGTATATGTACGTAAATATATACATACCACAAACAGTGTGTAACGTACATTTCTTATCACTTATAATCCATTTTTCTAACTAGGGAGGTGGAGATAAACATCTTTCACTGAGTTTGTCCAAAGGAAACATCTCCTAGTGCAAGTGAGAGTCTCTTCTTCCAATCCCCTATTTCTGTATTGTCTATTAGTCTCTTCTTGGCTCTATTCTATTTACGTTTCATAGGTGAGAATGTCCACTGTCTTATTTTGAACCTCTGGGTTATAGGAGAAATAGTATGTCTTCATGGACCATGGCAAATATTCCCTTTGATTTCAACATCTCCAGATTACAGTGTTCACTTCTGATTCATTTTGAATAGGAAACATTGAGAATTCTGGACACAAATTACCTCCCAAAGCAAGGGCCATAGAAATAAAAAACCTACATAGGAATACAAAGCATACATTAAAATGCTCTTCAAATCTTTAAGTGTACGTTGGAAAGAAAACACTATATTAAAGATGAGCAACGTCATCGTTCCCGTTACTGTTATTGTAGCCTTTTGTTAGCTTCATATGCAAATTAAGTAACAGACTAAAATGGGTTTCAAAGTGTTTGAAAAGCATGGCAAAAACCGTGGTGTATTAATCTGCTTTAGAACCACAGTTATAATTCCTTCCTTGCTTATCTGAAGGCAGCATTTATAAAAATGTAGTTAGAAGCAGACATCAGAAGAATTCATTGTAAGGCAGTATGTTGAGCATCTCACTGCTCCTCTGTGGCTGATTGTTACAATAACAAAATATTATTCATAGACTTACAGGCTTAAAACAGTATTTTCAGGGTGCCTGGGTGGCTCAATCAGTTAAGCAGCCAACTTCAGCTCAGGTCATGGGATCTCATGGTCCGTGAGTTTGAGCCCCATATCCTGCTCTGTGGTGACAGCTCAGAACCTGGAGCCTGTTTCAGATTCTGTGTCTCCCTCTCTCTCTGCCCCTTGCCCGCTCATGCTCTGTCTCTCTTCTCTCTCAAATAAATAAACAAACAAACAAACAAACATTAACAAAAAAGAATTTTAAAAACCCACTATTTTCAGTGTGTTTCAAAAACATTTTTTGGAGCTCCTGGTTTAGTGCCAGCAAGTGAAGACCTTGGAAGTTCTTCCTCCCATCCTCACAACAAATAAAGCTGAAGAAACAGAAATCCAGTGACTTTTTTGGATGCATCAGAGGACTGAAGTCCCAAGGCAAACTACCACTCCAAAATCTGGGCAGACAAGTAAATCCAGAATCACAGTCTAGATCTCCTTACCTGGAACAGAAGCCACTGAACACATGAACTGGTGGGAACAGTTACAAGGTAACTTTAATTACTTGCTGGAGGCTGAGTACAGACTAAGGGGAAAGTGGAAACTCTTGGGGGCTTCAGTCTGGCAGAGGGGAGGGCATTTTGTGGTGGGCTTTACATCCAAGAACTACACCAGTTTCTCATAGTGAAGAGCCAAGAAAGATCCACCCATGACACTGTTAGGGGGAGGCGAAGTTTAAAATACTAATACAGGAACATCCTCCAGAACAAAAGTTTACTTTTAAGAGGAAAAGACTTATAAAGCTCTATCCCAACAGACTTGTAAAGCCTTATCCCAACAGTCTTATCACCCTCCTGCCACCTGAGGCTTCTTGCCCCACCTAAGTAGGGAAAAAAAAGCTAAGAAACACTTATAAACTTCACAGCCCAGGGACAGAGGCCCACTAAAAGACTGAGATTTAATACGAGATTATAGAAAGCTTGCACTTCCTCGCACTTTACCACATGCCAACAGAGCTTATAGCTGAAAGATCTATAGTACCCAGAATCTCTCTGAGGAGAAATACTCAGGGAAACCCTAAACCAACAGGGAGAGTTTTAAAAAGCAAGGATATTGGAAGAATTTGAAGACTTATGGCAACACAGATACAACAAACATTAGACACAGCACAACTCCTAGCCAGATAAACAAATTTAAGGCCAATATAAGTCCAGATGTCAACACAAAAATATTTATACATTGCTACTAGTGCTTTTAGTTAGATCTTATTTTTCTCTACGTAGATAAATCCAAACACATGAATCAAGAACATATATTAAGGAATAGTTTTACAGTAGTAATTGAAAGGCAAAAATAGAATTTCCCAGGTACCTTAGACTCTCAAAATATTTTGGATTGAATATACATTCTATTTCAGGTAAGATAAGAGTGTTAGGATTATATACACCATTGCTTCATTTATTACCTTTTATTTATGAGATTGACCTTCCTATAAATCTTAATGGAAGAAAAACAATTTTTTAAAGTTTTCTCATGCCAAAACATAAGATTAATAAATTACTTCTACCTTCAAAGGTAATAAATATAAACTAGAAATAATAAGTCATAGAATCTGAGCTGTAGGAAAAACTCACCAAGTCAGCTGACTGATGTTTACTGTCATAGAGGCATAGATCCTGGTGTTAGTTGAGAGGTATACAGATTTGACATGTACCAAATAGCAACAAAAGTGTATGTAATCCATTCAGTTTATTCTATTTCTCTCTTAATTAAAAGACAGCATGGAAAATAAGAAATATCCCATATCAACCAAAAAGTGTAGGAGTATTTTTATGTCAGATGAGGGAAAATTCCAGAGCAACTTTGATTAAATATGGTATTTTGGCATTTTGTAAACTAAAAACTAGATTAGTTACTACAGTATTAAAACCAGAATGCCACATGCCTGGAAAAACAACAAAATGATGAGACTGCTAACAACCTTCTCTGAGTTAACATTCTACAGAATCGAACCTATTTTCCTAATTTCCTAAAAAAATATTCAATATCCTAAGAGGAATGAAAGAAGAAGTAGCAAAATTATCATGGAGAAAGACATAAGTTTCAGTTGAACTAGGTTTATATGTACATAAAATAATTATTGCAATGACCAATAACATTAGTTAACATTAGTTACCTTAGGTTTGCCCAAGATAATCCTGGTTTGCTCATTTTTTTTCCCTGACTTAAAATATTAGTATTACTCACTTGACTCTAAAAACTAACCATTAAGACCCTTTGGGATTTTCCTCTGCTTCCTTCTCCAGTCTCATGCTACCCACTCTAAATTCAACTCACTCAAACTATTCAGCACTTCCTCTGACTTTATGAATAATACCCTGAGGTTATGGCATGAGATTTTTGCTATGCCAGAAACCCTTTGCCTCCTGTTCACCAGCCAACTCTTACTAATTTCTCAGATTGCATTTGAAATATTCCTTCCTGAAGGAGGTTTTCTTTGACACTACAGCCTCATGCCCAGAGTAATTCATTAGGTCCCCCTTTAATTGCTCTAATAAGTTTTTTATTTCCCTATCATAGTTTTCTTTTGTAGGTATAGTCTTTAATGCCTACCTTCTCTTATAGACTATAAGCTCCACAAAGGCAAGAACCAAGCTTTCTTTGTGACCTCTCTTTTCCTGGTTCTTGTCAGAGAAACACAAAGAAAGAGTTTACAAGCATTAATTGAACATAAAAGTGATGTTATGATGTCTTTCTGAACTTCATCACACAAATGAGGAAACTGAGGTTTAGAGACTTTAAATATAATTCTCATGGTCACATTCCTGGTAAACAAGAAGTCAAATTTCAAAGCCAGTCATGACTGAATTCAAAGCCTATGCTTTTGATATTTTAGAAACAGACAGTGAATAACATGACACATTATGTTTTGGAAAATGCACCTACTCTTTGAAAGCTATATAATTAAATCATCTGGTAGATTTTTAATTGGCTTTTTTTGGGGGGGGGGGACAGATTTACCGAGGTTTATTACACATATAATAAATTTCACCAATTTAAATTCTACAGTAGACATATTTTGCAAATGTATTGTCATGTAACAACCATTAGAATCAAGATGTAAAACATTTTCAAAACCCAAAAGGTTCCCTGGTGCCCCTTTGCAGTCAATCTCCTCTACCCATACTTGGACCTGACAAACATTGATCTGTTTTCTGTCACTAGAGGTTTGTATTTCCTAGAATGTCATATGAATGTATTCACACATTATATGATCTTTTGTGTTTAGCTTCTTTCACAGTTTTTGAGATTCATCCAGATTGCATATTGTTTATTATTTTTATTGTTGAAGAGTATTTCATTCATATAAATATACCACATTTAATTTATTCGTTCATCTGTTGCTAGACATACGGGTTTTTCAAGGTTTCAGCAGTTGTGAATAAAGCTTCTTTAAATATTTATGAACAAATAATTGTGTTAATATATGTTTTCATTATATCTTAAACAATACCTCAGAGTGGAATGGCTGGGTCATACTGTAAGAATATGTGTAAATTTATAAGAACATACAAATAGTTTTCCAGAGTGATTCTAAAATTTTATATTCCTTATAGCAAGATATGAGATTACCAATATTCCACATCTCATTTTTAGGTGCAATTTTGTTGTTGTTGTTTCATAAGAAGAAACAAGTATAGAGATGATAGAGATTGTTAATATGTTAACTTGGTTTTGCATCTATCTCAGAGAAGTGGTGTGATCATGATAGCATTTGAAAAGCCCATTTAGCTTTGGGAGTTATGTGAAAATTCTACCAAGGATAAAATTTTGCTCTTTAGTCAAGCTAAACCTACCCAGCCCATCAATTCTTTATTAAAATCTTTTCCACTTACCTTTTCTGCAACAAGAACAAAAAAGTAAATTATTCAGAAGCAATATGGTATGCACTTAACACAGTTTATGAAAGAGAAATGCTGCTTAACTCTCTATATTACCATTCAGTATACCAGTAGAAACATGATATTCAAAGTCTGAGTTATTATGCTAAATTCTTTAGGGCTACCATAACAAATTATTTCAAGCTGAGTGGTTTAAACAGCAGAAATGCCTTGTCTCATAATCCTAGAGGCTAGAAGTCTAAAATCAAGGTGTTATCAAGATTGGTTTCTTCTGACGAGTCTGAGGAAGAGTGTATCCCATGCCTCCCCCATAGTTTCTGGTGGATTGCTGGCATCTTTGGATTATAGGAGCATCACCCCAATAACTTCCTCCATCTTCATTGTTCTCCCTGTGTGCATGTTTGTGTCCAAACTTGCCCTTTTAAGGACACCAACCTAATAACCTCACTTTAACTTGTCTACCTATATAAAGACTCCATCTCTAAACAAAGTCACATTTTGATACACTGGAGATGAAAATGAATTTGGGGGATACAATTCAACCAGTAATAGTTATAAGATCCAATGATGGTTGTGCTTATTATCATAGTATTAAATAGTAATTACTTCTAAATTTATATTAATGTTGAGTGAAAAAACACATACAAGCTTCTTTATAACTGCATTGCTTTTTAAAAAAAAGTATTTATTTAAATTCAAGTTCGTTAACATGGGGTAGTACTGGTTTCAGGAGCAGATCCCAGTGATTCATCACTCACATGTAACACCCAATGCTTATCCCAACAAGTACTCTCCTTAATGCCCATCATCCATTTAGCCCATTCCCCACCCACCTCCCCTCCAGAAACACTCAGTTTGTTCTGTCTTTAAGAGTCTCTTATGTTTTCCCTCCCTCTCTGTTTTTATCTTATTTTTCCTTCCCCTCCACCACGGTCATCTGTTAAGTTTCTCAAATTCCACATATGAGTGAAATCATGATATTTGTCTTTCTCTGACTGACTTATTTCACTTAGCATAAGACAGTCTAGTCCCATCTACATTGTTGCAAATGGCAAGATTTCATTCTTTTTTATCGCTGAGTAATATTCCATTATATATGTATACCACATCTTCTTTATCCATTCATCAGCCAATGGACATTTGGGCTCTTTCCATAATTTGGCTATTGTTGATAGCACTGCTATAAAGGTTGGGGTGCATGTGCCTCTTTGAATCAGTATTTTTGTATGCTTTGGATAAATACCTAGTAGTGCAATTGCTGGATTATAGGGTAGCTCTATTTTTTAATTTTTTGAGGAACCTCCATACTGTTTGCCAGAGTGGCTGCACAGTTTGCATTTCTACCAGCAGTGCAAAAGGTCCTCCTTTCTCTGCATCCTTGCCAACAATCTGCTGTTTCCTGAGTGGTTAATTTTAGCCATTCTGACTGGTGTGAAGTGGTATCTCATTGTGATTTTGGTTTGTATTTCCCTGGTGATGAGTGATGTTGAGCATCTTTTCATGTGTCTGTTAACCATCTGGATTGTCTTCTTTGGAAAATTGTGTGCTCATGTCTTCTGCCCATTTTCTAACTGGATCATTTGTTTGGGTGTTGAGTTTGGTAACTTCCTTATAGACATCAGATGCTAATCTTCTATCAAATATGTCATTTGCAAATATCTTCTCCCATTCTGTCAGTTGCCTTTTATTTTTGTTAATTGTTTCCTTTGCAGAAGCTTTTTACCTTGATGGAGTCCCAATAGTTCATTTTTGCTTTTATTCCCCTTGCCTCTGGAGACATGTCTAGTGAGAAGTTGCTGTGGCTGAGGTCAAAGAGGTTGCTGCCTGTATTCTCCTTTAGGATTTTCATGGTTTCCTGTCTTACATTTAGGTCTTTCATCCATTTTGAAATGGAAAATTTCACACATATTTTTTGTTTGTGGTGTAAGAAAGTGGTTCAGTTTCATTCTTCTGCATGTTGCTGTCCAGTTTTCCCAGTACTATTTGCTGAAGAAACTGCCTTTTTTCCATTGATTACTCTTTCCTGTTTTGTAAACAATTAGTTGGCCATATATTTGTGGGTCCATTTCGGGTTTCTCTATTCTGTTCCATTGATCTATGTGTCTGTTTTTGTGACAGTACCATACTGTCTTGATGATTACAGCTTTGTAATGCAGGCTAAATTACGGAATTGTGATGGATGCCTCCAACTTTGCTTTCATTTTCAACATTGCTTTGGCTATTCCAAGTCTTTTCTGGTTCCAAACAAAGTTTAGGATTGTTTATTCTAGCTCTATGAATAATGTTGGTGTTATTTTGATAGGGATTGCATTGAATGTATAGATTGCTTTGGTTAATATCAACATTTTGACAGTATTTGTTCTTCCAATCAATGAGCATGGAATGCTTTTCCATTTCTTTGTGTCTTCTTCAATTTCTTTCATAAGTGCTCTGTAGTTCTCAGCATACAGTTCTTTTACCTCTTTGGTTAGGTTTATTCCTAGGGTTTGTATGGGTTTTGGTGCAATTGTAAATGGGATTGATCTTGATTTCTCTTTCTGCTACTTCATTATTGGTATATAGAAATACAACTGATTTATATACATTGATTTTATATCCTGCAGCTTTGCTGAATTCGCATATCAGTTCTAGCATTTTTTGGTGGAGTCTTTCCTGTTTTCCATGCAAAGTATCACGTCATCTGTGAAAAGTGAAAGTTTGACTTCTTCTTTGCCAATTTATAGGTCTTTAATTTCTTTTTGTTGTCTGATTGCTGAAGCGAGGACTTCCAGTACTATATTGAACAACAGCAGTGAGAGGGGACATCCTTATCATGTTTCTGACGTTAGGAGGAAAGCTCTCAGTTTTTCCCTATTGAGGATATTACCTGTGGGTCTTTCATATATGGCCTTTATGATGTTAAGGAATGTTCCTTCTATCCCTACTTTCTTGATGGCTTTTATCAAGAAAGGATGGTTACAGCAATGGACAGATCATCCAAGCAGAAAATCAATAAGGAAACAATGGCTTTGAATGACACACTGGACCATATGGACTTAACAGACATATTAAGAATATTTCATCTTAAAGAAGCAGAATACTACATATTCTTCTCAAGTGCACAGGAAACATTCTCAAAAATAGATCACATGCTGGGTCACAAATAAGCTCTCAACAGATACAAAAAGATCAAGATCATACCATGCATATTCTTAGCTTACAATTCTATGAAACTTGAAATCAACCACAAGAAAAAATTTGGAAAGCCCTCAAATGCATGGTGGTTAGAGAACATCTCACTAAAGAATGAATGGGTTAACCAGAAAATTAAAGGAGAAATTAAGAAATACATGGAAGCAAATGAAAATGAAAACACGACAATCCAAATCCTTTGGGATGCAGCAAAGGCAGTCCTTAGAAGAAAGTGCATTGAAATTCAGGGTGTTGTATGGAAACTAATTTGACAATAAATTTCATATAATAAAAAATAATAATAATAAATAAAATAAAATAAAATGAAATTCAGGCCAATTCCAAGAAGCAAGAAAGTCCCAAATACACAACCTAACTTTATGCCTAAAGGAGCTAGAAAAAGAGCAGCAAATAAAGCAGAGGAAGGGAAATAATAAATATTAGAGCAGAAATAAATAATATAGAAACAAATAAACAATGACCAAAAAACAAAACAAACAAACAAAAAAACAGTAGAACATATCAGTGAAACTAAAAGCTGGTTTTTTGAAAGAATAAACAAAATTGGTAAACCCCTAGCCAGACTTCTCAAAAAGAAAAGAGAGAGGACCCAAATAGATAAAATCATGAATGAAAGAGGAGAGAATAACCAACATGACAGAAATACAAACAATTATAAGAGAATACTATGAACAATTATATGCCAACAAACTGGGCAATCTAGAAGAAATGGACAAATTCTTAGAAATACACACTATCAAAACTGGGACAGGAAGAAAAAGAAAATTTTAATAGGACCATCACCAGCGAAGAAGTTGAATAGACTATCAAAAATCTCCCAACAAATAAAGAATCCTGGGCCAGATGGCTTCCCAGGGGAATTCCAGTAGACATTTAAAGAATAAAATAAATAAAATAAATAATAAAATAAGTAAAATAAGAAATAAAAATTGAAGGAAAGCTTCCAAACTTATTCTATGAAGCCAGCATTACCTTGATTCCAAAACCAGACAAAGACCCCAGTAAAAAGGAGAATTACAGGCCAATATCCCTGATGAAACTGGATGCAGAAATTGTCAACAAGATACTAGTAAATCTAATTCAACAGTATATTAAAAGAATAATATTCACCATGATCAAGTGGGATTTATTCCTGGGCTGCATGGCTGGTTCAATATTTGCAAATCAATCAACATGATATACCACATTAATAAAAGAAAAGAATAGGAACTACATGATCCTCTCAATAGATGCAGGAAAAACATTTGACAAAATACAACATCCTTTCATGATAATTGCATTGCTTTTAACAAGACTTCACTTTTATGGATTTCTTGAAGAGTAAAACTATTTCAGTAATAATCAATGATGACCAAAAGTTTTGAAAACATTCTTACTATTACGCAAAGCAAAAAGAAAATCATTTTGGAAATTCTAAAATTGTTAAATGTAGGTTTTATTGGAGGTAGCAAATTATTTAATATTAGGAAATGGATTATATTTTAAATACAGTAAGTTTCTGTTTAGGTGTTTATTTTTGAATATTATGAAATCAATGAAATATGACGAAAAGGTAATATATAATTTTAATAATTTCATACAGAGGTTTCAAATGTATATCATTTTCTAAGTTCAAATGTTTTTATAAAAATTATTTTAATTGCATGTACCCTGAATTTCATAAAATTATAAAACAACTCACATCTAATCTAAACTGTAGCAATTGATCCTAGAGTGAGATTTATCCTGTGGTTATGGAAGGCAATGGCATTTACAACTGGAATAAATTAAAGCAGATGAGGAGAAAAAAATCTATTGTATGTAATACTACTTCAATATATTCTTAAATGACTATGCCAATCCATATTCATCAATAAAAGAAATGGTGTGTGCAAAAAAATGAATAAAAATTTATCGCCAAGAAATAGCCCATGTTTTACAAGCATAGAAATTGTTGTATTATAATCTCCATGCATTTCTTCTTCACTATGTGTCATACTCAAAGTATTAAAAAATACGGGCAGAATACAATATATTAAACACTGTTTCTCCTACAATTTGAGTTACAGAGAGAATTTGGGAATCTTTCCTGTTGCCTTAGATGAACTTACCCTTCAGTATTTCTGTCCCTTTTAAGAAATGGGGCTGTGCTTTATTCTATTATGTGACTTATTAAAATTCTAATAATTAATTCAATGACTTAAGTCTAATTTTTACAATTAAAAAAATTTGCAAAGAATTGTTATGTTAATACACTTGAATTCCAATTCTAAATGCAAGATTACTACTTATTATCAGGTATACAGTAGGCAGAATAATGCCTTCTTACTAAGACATCCACACCCTAATCCCTACAACTTGTGAAGATATTACCTTGCATGGGAGAAACGACTTTGCAGATGTAATTAAGTTAAGGATTTTGAAATGAAGAGATCAGTGTGAAATATCCAGGTGAGCCCAATGTAGTCACAAATATCTTTATAAATGGAAAAGGGAGGCAGAAGCATCAAATAAGGAAATATGATGAGAGAAGCAGGGATCAGAGTGAAGTGATAGTTGGCTTTGGTGATGAATAAAAAAACAACTGAAACATTTAAAAGGACCCAAAAACATCAGCACCCAAGAGGATTCAGTTGACACTTCTAAAGCATTCCACCCAACTGCAGAAGAATACACATCTTTTCAAGCACTAACAGAATACATGCTTCATCTTGTTTGTAGATTGGAAGATTCAACATAGTAAAGGTGACAATTCTCAAAGTCTTATCAGTATCCCAGCAAGATTTCTTGTGGATATAAACTAGATTATTTGAAAATTTATATGGAAAAGCAAAGGAACTTAAATAGCTAAAGCAATGTTGAAAAAGAAGAATAAAGTGGAAGGAATCAGATTACAGATTTGAAAGCATTATCAGTAATGTAAGACTATGTGGTAGTGCTGGGAGCATGGACACGGAGACCAAAGAAACAAATAAGAGAGTCACAAAATGGACATATACAAATATGCCCAACTGACTTTGGACAAAGATGCAAAAGTAATTCAATCAAGGAAAGACAGCCTTTTCAACAAATGATGCTAGAGCAATTGGTTATCCATAGGCACAGAATAGATTAGGTAAGTAATAGATAGATCAATAGATTGATTGATCTATAGATAGATACAGCTCTGATTTAAGCCTTACAACTTTCACAGAATTTAACTCAAAAAGGATCATGTATTTAAAGTGTAAAACTATAAAACTTTTAGAGTATAACATAGGAGAAAATCTTTGGAAACTAGGGCTTGTTGGAGAGTTCTTAAACATGACAGAAAAAAAAATCTGTAAAGAAAAAATTGATTAACATAACTTCATAAAAATCAAAAACTTATGTTCTGTGAAAACTCTGTTAAGTGAATGAAAAGATTAGCTACAGACTGAGAGAAAATATTTTCACACCAGATACCTGACAAAGGATTCATATGTAGAACTTACGAACACTAAAAACTCAACGTTAAAAGAAGGAACTATTCCATTTACAAAATGGGCAAAAGAGGGGTGCCTGGGTGGCTCAGTTGGTTAAGTGTCCAACTTCATGAAGCTCAGGTCATGGTCTCATGGTCCGTAAGTTCGAGCCCCACATCGGGTTCTATGCTGATAGCTCAGAGCCTGGAGCCTGCTTCGGATTCTGTGTCTCCCTCTCTCTGGCCCTCCGCCATTCATGCTCTGTCTCTGTCTCAAAAATAAATAAACATTAAAAATTAAAAAAAAAAGAAAATGGGCAAAAGATATGAAGAGACACTTCACCAAAGATTATATAGGTATGACAAGTAAATAGAAAAGATGTTAAACATCGCTAGCCATTAGGGAAATGCAAATTAAGTCCATGATGCAATATCATTACACACATGTTAGGATAGCTAACATGAAAAATTAGTAACAAGGGGCACCTGGGTGGCTCAGTTGCTTCAAGCATCTGACTCTTGATTTCGGCTCAGGTAATGATCTCACAATTCATGAGTTCAAGCCCTGCATCAGGTTTAGCACTGACAGTGTGGAGCCTGCTTGGGATTCTCTCCCTCTCTCTCTGCCCTTCCCCTGCTCTTTGTCTCTAAATAAATAAATAAATAAATAAATAAATAAATAAATAAACAAACTTTAAAGATAAGAATTTGAAGAAAAAACAGTGGCAATACCAAATGCTGGTGAGGATATGAGGAGACTTGATCTCTCTTATTTTCTAATGAGAATGTAAATGAGTATATCCACTCTGGAAAATACTTTGCAGTGTCTATCCAAATATACACTAACCACCTGACTCAGCAAATGTACTCCTGGGTATTTATCCCAGAGAAATGAAAAATTCTGTCCAAGAAAACCTGTACATGATTGTTCATAGTAGCTTTTTTTTTTCAGGCTTTTTCAGGTATAATTGACCAATAAAATTATATTTAAAATGTACAGCAGCTTTATTTGTAACAGCCCCAAACTAGAAACAACCCAGATGTCCACAAACAGGCAAATGGCTAAGTTGTGTATACCATAGCATACTATTTGGCAATAAAGAGGGCGTAAACGTTGATATACACAACAGTTGAGACAGTCATCACCAGTTTCATGCTAAGTGAAAAAAGTCAGTATCGAAAGATCACATTTTTACTCCATTTATATACAATTCTTAAAGTAACCAAAAAATAGAGATGGAATTCAGATTAGTCAGTAATAGAGATTCCAGATGGTGGAAGGAGGAAAGTGTAAATATAAAGGAATTCTTTGTGGTGACAGGACATTTCTGTACCTTGATGGTGATCACACAAAACTACACGTGATAAAATGACTTTGAACTATACACCTATATTGTACCAATGTTGAGTCCTGGTTTTGATGTTGCACTACAATCTCAGGTAAGATGGAAACAGTGGGGGAAATGGTGATGTGTACAATGTTGTATTAGGTTTCTTTTTAACTGAACTCATTTCCTTTTTTGTTTGTTTGTTTATTTTTAGGGAGAGAGTGTGTGGAGGGGGAGGGAGAGGGGCAGAAAGCAAGGGAGAGAGAGTCCCAAGCAGGTTCTGCAGAGCTGGACACAGGGCTGGAGCTCACAAACTGGAGAGATCATGCCCTGAGTGGAAAGCAGAAGTCAGACACTTAACCGACTGAGTCACCCAGACACCCCTAACTGAACTCATTTTCTGCTTTAGACAAGAAAAAAAGGAGGAAGAAAAGGCAAGGTAGCAGAACAGGAAAAAAGAGATGAAGTAGAGGAGAAGTAAGAAAAGAACCACAAAAATAGGGTAGAATAAGCATAGTGTCTATAAAAAATAGCTTTATCAAGAATCAAGTTTAAAATAGCATATTTGAAACATGTGAGCACTTGAAGTTCAACACATGAGGAAGGCTTAGGTACTATAAATATAAACAAATTTGCAATTCTTTTGTTTTCCATGCATCTAATATGAAAACATAAAAGTTACTAGCAACTCACTGCGATTTGAGCTAAGTATAAATTCATCTTTTGAAATAATGTTTCCCAGAATAAGGATTCCTCCTCTGGTTAGTCTATTTTTCCTCAACTCATTCAAATGCTTAATATTATGTAGTAAATAACTTCAGTCCAAAGTAACAGAATTGCTATAGAATAAACTAATAAATTAATCTAAAAAATGCAGTTGTCAACTCTAGCTTGCAATTTAGTAACACATTATGTTAAGACATCTTTATTTGTTTGGTGTTCTTTGTTTTCAATATAAACTATGACTAACTTCTGGAAATATGATTAAGAATCATACTTTATCATTATTACAGAAGAAATATTTGTTGAAAACAGTAATTTAAGTCTTAATCAGTTTATGTGCTTAATTTAGAAACTCATTAGATGATTTTATTCTTTAACAAACAAATCAACATTTATTAGAATGAGCCTAGAGATTTTTAGTGCTAGTATTTCAAAATTCTGAATGAGTTAAATTGATGAACCAATCTTAATGTTTTAATCCAAATAATGTATACTACTTGAAATAATCTGATCTTTTTGTTTGGGGAAGAAATATTTGCTTCACAATAAGATTATATTTCAGTCTCCCCTCATTGAAACGTTTCAGATAGTTTCATCAAAATAGTTGCTTTCTCTTGTAGGAACATACAACATGTTGAACAGTATTTTAAGTAAGTTATTCCACTAAATAATGACTACGTTGTTACTTAAATTGCATTTCATACATAATTATTGGTGCCTTGTGGGCAAGCACCTTGTCTTTTTCATATTTCTATATCTAATGCTTCAGCTATGCCTAAAGTGTAGAAAATGCTCCACATACATTATTCCATTATTTCCATCATTAACTCAGTACTTCATTTGAGTATCAGCATAGCTAAGAATTGTTTTTGAAAGAATATATTTCAAGTTAAGAGGAGCGTTTCTTTTGATGGTTTTATACACATGAAATTGCTCACTTTTCCTAATGAAACTCAAGTCAAATTCTCAAAATAAACTTGGTTTTTTCAGTGACTCTAGTCTTTCATCCAGTTCCTCTGCACTTGATGTATACTGCCCCATAGTAAATGCTTCTTACAAACTAGATTATAGTAGGTACCCTTTCTCCAGATTATTTTGAGGTTGTTTGTTTGTTTGTTTTTATTATTTTTTATTCTAAATGTTTCCCTCATTTTCCACATGTCTTTCATTTTCATTACTACATTTCTACGTATAAAATAATTATGAAGGGAAATGTTTGCTTCATGACATGTTATTAGATTGCTGTATTTGGTGAACAGTTTTTCTTTAATTGATATGATGGGATGCCCAGGAAGAGACAACGGTGAAGCTATGCTCTCTGGGCATCTACACTCCTTTCCTTCCACTGAACGTAAATGTAAAAATGCCAATTAATCTTTAGCTTTTGCTTACTACATAATAATGGATTTAATCTTCATAATTACCTTATGAAGTAAGCACCATTTCTTACTTCATTGGAAACTTGAAAGAGGTGATAGGCAACTATAATTGGAGTTTCCCTGCCTGCCCTCAATTTTTCTGTGGTAGATGAGTTAAACAAACAAACAAACAAACAAACAAAACAGGTAAGCAAAGACTATCCTTTGGTAGCCCTGGAGATTTTTTTTAATTGAATATTTCAGAAATGGATAATACAGAATGCAAAAAAAGAGTAATGGACAATCAAGAGATGTAAGAGCCAAATCCTGTCTTTCAGCTCATTGTTTAAGATTTTCACCCTAAAATCTGATTTATCTTAATCTCAGATTGGTTCTTTATATACTTCACTCAAATTGTGAAGAATGACATTTTACTTTGTTTAGTGACGTTTTAATGAATGGTTTGTGTGTTTCTGTGCATAAAAACAGAGGGAAAAGGAATTTAAGGATAGAAATGACAAATGACCATGAAGCTTTAATATAATTATTAGTAATTTTAATCTCTTTTTCCTTTATATTATTGTTAAAGTTTAGGTAAAAATTCAGACTCTTACAGGTTAATACAAAAAAATTCCTAGTCTCACAATCTAGTACTCTACCCCAGGAATATAAATATATATTTATATGTTTATAATATGTATGGGGCATAGTCTACTACCCCTACACTAGTAGCATTTAAAATATGTAATATATAACTAATGCACATGCATTTTATATATACGCTTAAGCACTGAGTTTAAAAAATACAATATACTTGAGCTATTTAATGTGTCTTATTCTATGTTCTTAAATATTCTAAAGAATCGTAACCAAGGTACACCCATTTAGAAATCATTTTCCTG
Source organism: Panthera onca (assembly GCF_046562875.1). Classification (NCBI taxonomy): domain Eukaryota; kingdom Metazoa; phylum Chordata; class Mammalia; order Carnivora; family Felidae; genus Panthera; species Panthera onca. The sequence goes on along the minus strand of NC_138340.1, from coordinate 136,349,568 downwards.
TTATATGATTTCATTACTCATGTTTTTCAGATGTGTATTTGCTTTTTCCAGCTCTCTTTTACTTTAACCAAGTTAAATACATTTGAGTACATCAAATTCTAACTGTCGTCTGAAGATAATTGGCAAGTATTGATTTTTCTCCTTTTAATAACTGTCAAGAGTACAGTAAAAGAATCTGGGGATCTAGAATGCCAATCTTAATGACCCAGCTAATCTAAATATCACACTAACAATGAACCACTTCTCCTTTAGCAACATTAATTCTAAAAACACCATGATATTGGGGCTCCTGGGTGGCTCATTCAGTTAAGTGACTGACTCTTGATTTTGGCTCAGGTCATGATCTCACCATGATCTCACTGTAGTGAGATAGAGTCTACATCAGGCTCCAGGCTCTCCCTCTCTCTGCCTTTTCCCCCAATCTCACTCTCTCTGTTTCTCTCTCTCTTTCTCATAAAATAAAATAAAATAAAATAAAATAAAATAAAATAAAATAAAATAAAACACCATTATATAAACATCATAGGTTCAAACTCCTTATTTAACTGTCAGTGGAAGTACTTTATGTACTTAATTGCAAAATGTTGGTTACAGAAAGAGACAAATGATCACAGTAGCAACAGAAGAGGGAGACCCTGAACATAGAATCTTATATCTTCCCTGGCCCTTTCCTCCTTCTACTGGAAGCTTCTGTTTATGGATGATCCAGGGAAGTCTGACATGACCAACTGTGAATTGATAAAAAAGGAAATCAGCATTCATTCAATCCTACTTTAATATTAAGGGTGCAAAATGGTTGCATGACTGTCCTAATAAAAAAAAATTTTTTTCAACAGAAAAAAAGATGGTATCATGAAGCAGAAGAACTTATTCAATATGAATGCATAATGTTTGAAGTAGGAAGAAAGCTGATGATTAGAGCAAGATGATTAGAACACCATCCTAAATTTGTTAAAGCAACTGCAGCTATACAGGAGGACAACAAAATAAAAATAACAATCAAAGGGTGGGGGACCTCAAGGAAGAAATAGATGGATAGCAAGCAGTAAGTGATTGCCAAAGAGTAGGAGGAGATGCAACAAAAACTGGTAGAATCCAAGAAAGAAAGTAGGTGATAAAAACAACTTCAGAAACCAAAAGACAGAGGGAGAGCAAAAACCATGAAACAATAAAAACACTTGAAAATATAAATTACAAATCAGTTAAAAATTAAATTTAAATAATAAAAGGGTCAAAGAGAGAGTTCCTCATGATAAACTTCCAAGTTACTGATTTCCTCCCACATATATCCCTTCTACCCCATGTATGTTTGCTCAATTTTATTGCTTACATGTAATTTTTCCTCTAGCAATTGTTCTTTTTTCATATTTTATTCTTATTTCATATTGCTTTTATTTTACCTTATTTATTTTTTATCTTTTAAATGCTTAGTGTATCTGTTTTAGTACTTCCATTTTCCATAGGAGGTAGATATAGATATAGATATAGATATAGATATAGATATAGATATAAATATAGATATAGATATATGGCAAAAATTATAGTTTTTATTTTGAGGCTACTGAAGTATTCAGATATCTCTATATTTTAATCTGGTACCTCATATTTCCCTATAGGGCATATGAACTCTGATCTAATATATTTTGATCTGTGGAGACCAGTATATGAGTTCAAAGACAATGTGCCGCATCATTTTAAGCTCTGACATTTCTTAAATCTTTCCTTTCCTTCCTTTCCTCTCCTTCCTGAGTATCCTTTCCTTAGTTCATAGGAACCATGACATAATTAATTGTCTGAAAGATAGAACAAATATTCTCAGTTTTTTAAAAATGTCTCCCATTGATCTCTCTAGCAATACATTCTCCACACTATGATCAAAGTTGCTTTACTAAATCAAAATATATAATGCTGTTGTCCCACCCACGTTCAATATACCTAACAATTCTCCAGTGTATGTTGCAAAAAGTCAAGAGTTGTGAGGATGTTGTAGTGATTTTACTCTGCCAATTTGATAAAGCTGAAACTATAGTCCCAGAAATAGCTTTCTGGTTGCTTTAAAGCTGAACTTGGACAAAATTTGGAAGGAAAGAGTGAAGTAGTAGTAAGGAATGAAGTACCTGTCCTTGCTTTCTGAAGGACACTATGATTGGATATAATGATGTGCAGAAACAGCAATAGTTTCCAGTTTGTCCTTGCTTACCCAATAATGTTTGCTCTTTTCCCTGGCTTCCAACAGCAACAAGGAACTGAGAGAACTGGTAGCTCTGCAGAGGGACAGTTTTTCCGAGTCTTTTCTCCCAGCTCCTTTCGTGGTGCTGCTCTGTGAGTTGGACTGCCTGGCTTCCCAGATTACCTTGTAAGCTCTGATTTATCCATCCACACCACAGCTTCCAAATGGTTAATTAGTGACTCTCCTCTAAAGTCCCAGTTCCTGTTTCTGCATCCATACTCCCAAGACTCTCCTATAACCGTGCACAACCTATCCCTAAAAGAAATCCTTTAGCACACATTACTATTCTCAATGGTTCAGTTCCCCTATTTGAACCTTAACTTATTCAGATAGATTTTAGTCACTCTATAATCTTGTTCCCACCAACCTCAAAAATTATTTTCTACCTACAGTTACTTCCTTGCAAGCATCTTTGGCCCTGTCTATGGTTTTTCTCCTCCCTGTAACACTCTTCCTACTCCTATCTGACTGGTGCACTCCAGTCCTCTTCAAGACACATATGTACATTCCATGGAACATTCCAATCCCTGCCATTGACAGCATTATTCACTCCACTTTCTAAAATCCATTTATATTTGTATTTAAAAATTGTATCCACTGTATAAGTGTATGTTATCCTTTGTCTTTATTATACCTTTTAACAAAAAGACACAAAGATTTTATTTCATATATGCCTCTTCATACAAGCACCATCTCTGAACACAAAGTTTATTTCTTAGTTATGGTGCTTTCACTAGTATTTAGCACAGTATTTGGTACATAGCATTCTCTCAATAATTTACTCAGATTTAGCATACCTTTAATTTTATCTATTGAGATAGCTATTTTAATCCAGTTTTCCACTATTGAAAGTGGTCCATAATGGCTGAAGTTGATGGTAATTGCTTCTTTTTCTTTAATGTGATAGTGTATTTGTGCAAGCATTTTTAAATTCCTCATTTTATACCCTTTGTTATCGTTGTTCCTATATGTGACTGATCTTCTCTAATAGATCATTAGCTTTTGAATGAAGCACATGACATGTAATCAAATACTCTTGTGCAATGGGGGAAAATGAACACCTTGTATGATTACGCTTATGTCTTATATGGCTTAGTTCAATTAACACATTGACTCTAGAAAATTAGCTCTCATAAGAAGATTACAATCACAGTAAACCTGTGCTCATTAAAACTTTTAAAAATGTTTTGTTTTGTTTACACTAAAGTATCAATTACACAGGATGTGAAATTATTTAGCTGTCAGATATAGTATATTTGTAGCTAGCACTTATTTGTCTTATTAGAAAAGTTTTCTCATAGATGATTTTTCCCACATATTCCTAGTATAAACTTATACTTTAATTTGTACCCCACCTTTAATAAGAGGTAGGTGTCAAATGACCTTAGATAACTACTTCAGCAGATGTGAATATTGTATGTGGACAACTCATAATTTGTGTTTTAGCTCAGTAACTACATTACTGTTTACTAACTCATCTGACAAAAATTGTACCCCTTATTTTAGGTATTCTAATTGACGTCAAAAAGAAGAATTATTGATAATTAATGAAAAAATAATAAAAGGAAAGTAACGGGAGGGAGAAAGAGAGCCAAAGAGAAAGACATCCCTTATATTTTTGGTTCCCAGTTTCAGGGTTTCACATGCCTGGGGAGTCATGAGGTTACGTCAGTTGGTCTCTTACACAGATAATTACCAAGCATTGTCTATGTACTGTTATAACATTTCACTTGCATAAATAATCTTTTGAAGTATATGAATGCTTTGTTAATAGTATGCAAATTAATTTTAAAATATTGCTATGCTACTATTTGGTCTTTTCATAATGGATTTTCTTAGTGTACAAATGCTAAAAATGAAACTGTTATATTTTTCCCAGTGTGTTCACTCATACTCACATAGGTTGGAAACTACTCCCTTATATCACTGTTACCAATAAATGTGGCCAGTTTGCAACGGTTTACCTTTCCAAGTTAAATCTATTTATCACATTCAATGTGAGATTGGGGCTACAAGTAGGAAACTATATGTAACTTCTTAAGTACTTACTTATAATCTTATACTATATTCTCCCAAACTAGGTTTTCATAGTAGGAAGAGGTGTAAAGAGTCATTAAAAAAAAAAGTCAAGCTTCTTAGACTGTGAGAGACTCTAAATGAAGTAACAGCCGAGGAGTATGTGTTCAGATTATCTCTAAAGTATATTCATTGAACACCCAGAGCAGGGATTGTAAATACAATGCGAACACACTAGACTGAATATTAATTGTTTCACTGCTCTGCTTTCCTTCTAAACTCACACTCTTACTAAAAAATATTTGACATGTTTTACGTGATCCGTTTAGATGATTTCAGCATTTTCTACCACATCCCAGAAAGATGAATAAATGATCCAAATCAAAGAAGTTCTTTTCCTACAGTGATCTGCATTGTAAATAAAACACAATATTTGTTCTTCCAATATTCTTCCTGTGGATGATCTCTAGCTATGGAATGGCCTATTAATTTATACTAATGGGGATGCACTGAGACATATCTATGATAACGTGGCCCATATTTCTGTTAATATGCACATTTTTCTCTATAGGAATTATTCTATGATTTTTTCTAATATTTTAGTAGTCATGAAGCTAAGAAAAATTCATAATTTATATGTATCTTTTGATTATTTGACTTTGGTTCTCACTTTATGACAAAACCCTGCTTAAAAAATATTTAGAATGATAAATATTTGAAAGGCTTTCTGTTACTAGAAGTCAGATCAGTTTTTATTATAATTTGTTAATTGAACTAAAGATTTCAACCCACATAGCTTAGCAGATATTTTTATGTGCTGACAGCTTTGTTAAAGCCTGAACTAATACACTTAAGAACAGAGTCATGATTAAAATTTGGCCAGTGTACTTGACTATTATGAATGTTATACTTT